>NC_070642.1:18010957-18358517 GCF_947347685.1 Pleuronectes platessa
GATCCCTCTTCCTCCTTCGAGCTGCAGCAGGCGACTGTTTTCAGCAGTGAAGCTCTGATAAGCTCCCTTTACATCACCTGTACAAAACACCAGCCAGCAGACACATTGGGTGAGCATTACACAGCAGAGACATACCTCATGTGATAGAAACGTGTTACTACATATAAAGAGGAAAACATTTAAATTATTGAAAAAATTGTAATTACAGTTTTTTGGCCCTTCAAGCTTTTTTTCTCACTTGGCCTTTCTCAGTTTCTATAGCATCATGTGAGGGCCGTATAGAAATATTGATCATAATTCACACTGAACTCTTTGGCGAGGCGTCTGATGTCTGATGGTAGTGATGATGATGAAGCAACTGGAAGCTAGTTATACAGGTTTGATCCAGTTAAAAATGCCAGAAATCTTTTGTCCGGGCATTTCCTGGACTTTGCTTTTTCACATATGAAGAAAGCAGCAGGAGATTGTCAGGGTCAGACGTGTTCACAACAACAAGGACATGTCGGGGTATTGAGGTGAGAGGTGATGTCCAGGTATCAGGCGGCAGGAGGCAGGATATCACATATACACTACCGTTCAAAAATTTCGTGTTTTCCATGAAAACTCACCCTTTTATTTATCAAATGTATTGGAAAATGAATAGAAAATATAGTCAAGACATTGACAAGGTTAGAAATAATGATTTTCATTTGAAATATTAATTTTGTTCTATAAAACTTTGCTTTCGTCAAAGAATGCTCCATTTGCAGCCATTACAGCATTGCAGACCTTTGGCATCTAGCTGTTAATTTGTTGAGGTAATCTGTAGAAATTTCACCCCATTCTTCCTGAAGCCCCTCCCACAAGTTGGATTGGTTTGATGGGCACTTCTTGCGTACCATACGGTCAAGCTGCTCCCACAACAGCTCAATGGGGTTGAGATATTGTGACTGGGCTGGCCCTCCATTACAGACAGCTTACCAGCTGCCTGCTTCTTCCCTAAATAGTTCTTGCATAATTTGGAGGTGTGCTTTAGGTCATTGTCCTGTTGTAGGAGGAAATTGGCTCCAATCAAGCGCTGTCCACAGGGTATGGCATGGCGTTGCAAAATGGAGTGATGGCCTTCCTTATTTAAAATCCCTTTTACCTTGTACAAATCTCCCACTTTACCAGCACCAAAGCAGCCCCAGACCATCACATTACCTCCACCCTGCTTGACAGATGGCGTCAGGCACTCTTCCAGCATCTTTTCACCTGTTTTGCGTCTCACAAATGTTCTTCTGTGTGATCCAAACACCTCAAACTTTGATTCGTATGTCCATAACACTTTTTCTAATCTTGCTCTGTCTATGTCTGTGTTCCTTGACCATATAGATCTTTTATTTTTATTGGCCAGTCTCAGATATGGCTTATTCTTTGCCCCTCTGCCTAGAAGGCCAGCATCCCGGAGTCGCCTCTTCACTGTAGACGTTGACGCTGGTGTTTTGCGGGTACCATTTAAAGAAGCTGCCAGTTGAGGACCTTTGAGGTGTCTATTTCTAAAACTAGAGACTCTAATATATTGTGTTCTTGCCGAGTTGTGCACCGGGGCCTCCCACTTCTCTTTCTACTCTGGTTAGAGCCCGTTTGTGCTGTTCTCTGAAGGGAGTTTCACACCGTTGTAGAAAATGTTCAGTTTCTTCGCAATTTCTTGCATTGAATAACCTTCATTTCTAAGAACAAGAATAGGCGAGTTTCACATTCTAATTTTCTGGCCATGTGATGCTCCAGATACTCAACTAGCTCAAAGGAAGGCCAGTTTTATAGCTTCTCTCACCAGCTAAACAGTTTTAAGCTGTGCTAACATAATCGCACAAGGGTTTTCAAGGGTTTTCTAATCATCCATTAGTCTTCTAAGGCGATTAGCAAACACAATGTACCATTAGAACACAGTTGCTGGAAATGGGCCTCTACACACCTATGTAGATATTTCATTAAAAACCAGACGTTTCCACATAGAATAGTCATTAACCACATCAACAATGTATAGAGTGTATTTCTGATTAATTTAATGTTATTTTCATTGAAAAAAACAGAGCTTTTCTTTGAAAAATAAGGACATTTCTAAGTGACCCCAAACTTTTGAACGGTAGTGTAAGTTTCACTGCAGATTTCATGAGTCTTTCGAGGTTAATTTATTTGTTTTGCGTCCGTCATGTGCAAGGAACGCATCAACAAGTCGTTAACAAAAATATACTTCTCATTCAATCTGATTGTGACCGGACAGGCCTACCGTCCCAAGAATGACTTGCTTGTAACTTCCATTTTGACTCAACACTGCTTTTATGTCCCCCCCCCTGCCACAAATTGAAAAGTGTATCAAAGAAATGCTTGTATATCCAACTTGCTTTTCTAATAAAGCCGTTTATCATGAAAAAAAGGTTTATATTTTTTTAATTGACATAATTTAAAGACATAATCAAAAGGAGATAATGTTAACTAAGAATATATATTACCATTTTTTCCTAATGTAATCTGGGTTGATTGAAGTTACTTTTTTTTGGAATCTAATTATGTAATCCTGGACCACTTGTTATCCATTACTACTCAGCCCTGTGTCCAGATACGAGCCTGTAAATGCTTCACCTTGAGATGGTTACCAGGAGTTGTTGAGCATCATGTTACTGTTTCTCTACACCTGCTTATCAAGCGGCTCAGACCATAATGAGCTGTGAGAGTATTCAGCTCCCACTGCACATTCACTGACCGGAGTCCACAGTCCTGTTCGGGTGAAATGTGACGCTGGACAAAGGCCAAAGAAAAAGGGGACGTCAGCAAATCTCAGTCTTTTTTTTTTTCACTGGGCTCATGTGATCTGGCCCGAACTTCCTTCCCCATACAGCCACACCACAGGGCAGCCAACTCCAATCGCACTCAGATGTTAAAGAACATGCTGGTTACTGCCCAACTTCTGTTAGAGCAAGGGGGCTTTTATTTTACTATCTGTTTATTGGAAGAAGAACAGGAAGTAGCCGTGTATGTGAAATATGAAGAACTCCCTTTTAGACTAGTTTGCAGCAGTAGACCCGCAGGAGCTAAAATAGTGACAGAGCTTTATACATCGACATTAAGCTGTTAATACCTTCTGATGGACGTAGTTTTATTGTGATAATCCTTCTTTTCTTTTGTTTCCAGGGAATCCCCCCCCGCACTTTCCTCCTTCTAATCACTATATTCTCACATTTCTTGTGAACTGTTCGCCCAAAAGCCAGATCCTTTACTTTTGCTCCTGCGTTCAAATGTTCAGAGGGATAATAACAAAATAAATATGTCATAAATTAGTGGAGGAGGAAATATTTAGATTGTTGAAGAAAAATAATTACTCCATTACAAGTAATCCTCTGTAAAAGTACCAAAGTATTGTTGTCAAAATGGACTTAAAGTATTATCTAAAGCTGATTGATGGTCAAGTCATGTTTTATTTACATATCACAGATCACATAACTTCCCCCCTGAAGGTGTTTCACCTGGTACGGTACAAATTACCCTGTGTCAACGGACCTGTGGCTCAGATAAAGACAAACTCTCAGAAACAGAGTTTCTCCAAATCAGCTGACAAGTAGAGAAAAAGACAGAAAGCAACAGAGGAGGGAGCCGTCCGGCAGGAAGCACAGACGTCTGCAGAACCCACCAAAGAAACAAATGAATTCAACATCACTAAATGGGTACAATCTTTTTCTCTGAAAGGTCAGTGGGACAGAAGTTTATTACAGAACAAGTGAATTTATAGTTTCTTCCCTCTCATTGTATTTCATTTAAAATTCGGAGCCACAAGCTGTTGCTGACCTCTCAAATCTAAATGTAAAATATTAAAAAAAACACACAATGTATATCATTGTGTGATTATAACATGTTGTAGCAGTGAGTGGGAAATGCCTCCCTGAAATCGACCTCGTCAGTCTCAGGGTTTTGTGCATGGCTCATCATGTGACTGTTCATTTCAGTGTGGAGCGCACAGGGGCCTGACATGTGTGTGTGTGTGTGTGTGTGTGTGTGTGTGTGTGTGTGTGTGTGTGTGTGTGTGTGTGTGTGTAAGATGTAGGAGGGGTTGCTCCATGTGAACCAGTGGGACGATCAAACAAAGCCGACATTCAGCTCGGTGTGTGTCTCCACTTCACTGCCTGATTCTTCACTGGAGGAACCCAAAGGCCCTTGTTGTCTTTCAATGTGCTGCACACAGACGTTTACATGAAGTGAAACCAGTGTCATCTGTTCAACTCCTCACATGTGTGTCAGCTTCTCTCCTGAGGCCTCTGCTCCCCCTGTTCCCAGTAAAGAATGTGTTTGTGTCTTCATGCTGATGCAGTAGGTGAGGCCGGAGTTGTTTATTTGATTGAACTTTTCAGGCTTTTCATCTCGAGAATGTGAAGCATGAGTTCTAAAAACAAAAGATTCTCCTGCACGCCCAGAATCACCTGCTCCTCCACCCGAACCTCCACCGCTGGGCTCCCATAACCTGAGGTGATTATTATCTCAAGCAACTGGGATGGGAAACACCAGCTACTTGTACAGAGCCTCTCAGCAGCTAAAACAGAGAAAACCCACCATCTAGTGGTGTGTTCGAGTGTGGAGCAGCTTCAGCAGGGAACAGGTCACATGGTTTATGTTAAAGCCAATTTATAAGTGAGGAAATTCTGCCCAGGCCTAATATTCTGCTCAAATTCAATCAAGCAGGACCAACTCTCTTTGCACCACTCATTTGAAATGAGCTGCAGCATCCTCTGAAGCTTCACACATCTGGTTACATGGGCCATTTTAAGAATGTAGTATAAACCAGGACATGAGTTTGAATTTTATTGACTTTTCTTCATGTTTTTTTATATACTTTTTTTAATATGTACTACTAGTCTTTTGTTCTTATTGTTTTGTAAGGGTGTATATGTACATTCAAATTGTTTGTTCCATGTGTTATTGATGCATGTATGTACTCAGGTCTCAGATATTGATCCCAATGGGACTTACCTGTATAAATAAAGGTTATTTAAAGTGTCAATGCCTGACTATTAAACAGGAGGTCCTTGGTTCAAGTCCCAGCAGTGTTCTCTTTGTTCAGGAATAATCTAGTTTGGGATCTATCTATCTACATATATCTAAAATAAGATCAAATCAAACACAAACAGATGAACAGTTATAAACTTCATATTACATAAAATAAATAAGTCTATTAGTAAATTAATCAGATGCTCCTGAGAACAGCAGGGTTTTGAATTCACATTTGAAAGTGGCTAAAGTTGATTTCATTATTTTTCCAAACTTGAACTGATCAGAAAGTGAAAGTATTTTCAGGTCCCATGATCTGTTACAGCAACATGATGTCACCAGGGTCAGTGGTTCTGACTAATCAGTGGCTCCTCTGGACGTGATGCTGACTCACTGTCTGTTGTGACTCATCCCCTCAGATAATCAGGATCAGTTGTTTGTGTGTGAACGACACATAATCTTCACTGAGTAACAACAACATGTCGGAGATTTAAGAAATTAACTCTACACAAATTCTAGTGTCGAGCGGTTTTATTGTTTTGTTTTTATCATAAGAAAAAAAGACACTAGAGAGAATGAAGTCTGGATAAACAGTGATGTGTCGCCCCCTGTTGATACTGACGAATAGCTGCATAAACTATAAACTACCTTTTAGACACTGTTTTTATTTTTAACTCAGCCAATGAGTTTATGTTTTCTACTGTTTGTTGGTTTGTTTGTTCAAAGGATCACATTTTCAGAATAATTCAAGGTGCGGATCTATCTTCTTTAACTAAGTTTTAGGACAAATAAATCCTTAAAGGTTATTAAATGCATTAATTCTTTAATATTTGTACTATACAAACTAGAAGAGCAGGTGACTGTTCAGCCTTGGTGGAGTTCTGTGCTGTACTAGTTATAGTATCGTTATCTACAGTGACTTATTGAATATTAGGAGTGATTATCAGGCTGGAAAGGCCCATAAGCATCATTAATTAAGGGTAGAATAAAGAATAATTGGCATTTTATAATTAAACTATATTTCCTCTAACAATTACACTTATGATTGAAGAAAATAAAGAATATATATTAGAATAGTTAAATAGAAATTTTGGTTTTTAAATTATTATCTTAAATGGTTGTTTGTTTTAATGCAGCAACCAGATAAAGGTGTTAAATAAAAGTAATAAAGAAGAAGGGAACAAGGACAACAACACATACTGAGCCACTCTCCGGTCAGTCATCTTTATGAGACACCACACAGTGAAATGAAATCAAGGGGAATTCCGGGTAAACAGATCTTGTTTTATTGGATGTTATGTGACTAAAAGCAGTGACCACCCTCTGAAAGCCCCCCCCCCCCCCCCCCCCCCCACCTGCCTGATGATAAGACTGTGTGAGCCGTGTGATCACATCACAGGATATGAGGTCAGGAGTCTGAGAGCTGTAAACGTCGTGCGTCAGAACCAGCCGACCACGTCTCTCCACCGTCCACAGCTCACCTGCCAAAAAGAGCCTCCACCTAACAACATCATGGGCGTCAGGGCCCCTGCGGCTGCTGGCTGAGCGAGGTTAACATGGGATTGATGGAGGGGGGGGGTCACTTTAGAGGATTAGCGCCACCATCTGTCTGGATTACAGGGGGAGAGCTTATACCTGCCCATCTGTCACCCCCGAGCTGAGGTATGGAGGAGGCCTGCCTCACTCGCCCTGTCTGGATACTTACTCATTCAGATTAAACAACGTGACACGGTGGCTCTGCGTGGGGCCACTGTTCACTTGGAGTGCAGTTTGACTCCCTGCCAGAGGAAGCAGTGGCCTCATGTACTTCATGTGCTGTGTGTAGAGGAGGAAGGTCAGGGATCACATGAAGACTCTCTTTAGAGCTGCCAGACAGTAAATTTAGATATAATGTGTAGACCGATCAATACCACTTTCTCATTAGATCTACATTATAGAGGATTTATTAGGTGTAGCCAACAGCGTCGTGAATAGCTCCTAAATCCTTTTTCCACTGGGGAAACGTAATTAAGGAGTCTTATATCTGCCATTCAGATGTTTGAGAACCTGACAGTCCGACGCCATTAATTCAGGGCATGAGAGAACATCACAATGAGAAAATCTCTTTGTGAATAAAGATGATGCTTCAGAAAGAAGCCATTATTTCCCTGGAAAAAACAAGTGAACATTTTTTATTTGCTGTAAAGAATGATCAGACGGGGGGAAATTAAAAGAAGCAGTTGTGTGTAAAGGCTGATGGACATGCTAAGAATACTAGACTCACTATGTTCACTGCAGCTGCTCCTCCTCTGGCTGCAGACAGATCCGCTCTGCAAGCGATTTCCAGCGATAAGAGACAAAATCTCGGGTCTCGATCTATTTAATAAAAACATTCAGCAGAGCCGTCTGGTACACGAGCTGATATATGAACCAACATGTTCAAATTTCCTCTTTGTGCCTCAACAGTTTTTCTTTCTCAGAACTGAATATGGATTTTGTAACTTTACACTAAAACTGCTTTAAAAGAGGTTTTCTTTGAAGCATATGTTAAAGAAAAGGTCTTTTAAGATTGCATCGATGAATTTAAACGACACAAGATAAAGATACACTGGTCCTTCGTTGGCTGTGTTGGCTGCTGATGCTTCTGCAGCGAATAAACTGAGTTCAAAGTTCAACTGGATTTTTTTCCCTCGCAGGCAGAAAAGGAAGAAGAAGGAGGAGGAAGGGAATAGGAGGAGGAGGAGGAGAGGAGGAGGAGGAGGAGGAGGTTATGTGCAGCAAGCAAAGCGTCTGAGGATCGAGCTGCTCACACCTACACACAGCATGAACCAACAAACCTTGATATCCACCTACACAATGACTGCACATTCAATCTGGACTCTGCTTCTCTCTGCAGCATCTCCATCACACACACACATACACACTCACACACACACACACACACACACACACACACACACACACACACACACACACACACACACACACACACACACACACACACACTCACACACAGACACACACACACACACACACACAGTGACAAACATTTTCTTCCTGCAATTAGCACTTCACCAGCCCTCGTATAATTCATTCATGTCTGCTCTGGGCCAGTGACTCATTATCTGTGGCAGGTTAATTTACAGAGGCCTCCTGACCTCTTGCAGACAAAGCTGTCGCCACGCGACACTAGCCCCTGTCCTCAAAACAAACATCCTCCTGATTCACCTCCCCTGTCCCCGGCCCTGCCCTCTTTCTCTGCCTCTCCATCGCTCTCCAGCTCCCTCTCTCCGCTGATGGAGCCTCATTGTGCACAAAAAGGCTTAAGAGCGTCACTATGGCGACGGCGAATCGTAAAAAGCTGCATAAGCACTTCATCAAGGGCTGAGAACCAATGTCTCCCGTCGCAGATGGCCCCCCCCCCAGCCTCCTGCTGCAACAAGTAAAGGCAGGCCAGAGAGGCTCCTGGGAGGAGGAGGTGGAGGAGGAGAGAGAGAGAGAGAGAGAGAGAGAGAGAGAGAGAGAGAGAGAGAGAGAGGAGGAGATAATACAGTGGGATTGTCGGAGGACAGAGCAGAGAGAGAGAAACCATTTCTCTTCTCTTTGCTTTTCACTCAATCTCTGCTCCCCCGACGACTTTTCTGATTCTGCTTCACTGGGATTTTGTTTCTCGTGGAGTCCGACACAAACTTAAGGAAAAGTAGAAAAAGAAAAAGAGGAGGTAAGAATGATCCTTTATTTTATATTTCTTCCCTGTTAATTGTCAGTTCTGCCATCAGAGTAAACAGCAACAGACTGGACCAGGTAGATGTGACCAGTGAGGGAAGTTGGAATTTAAAGGAAAGAAGTTAAAACCAGAATATGTTCCAACATGAGAAAATATTTTTTGTTCAGACGACCTCTGCAAAATATTCAGTTTGTCAATGAATCACTTTAAAGTTATCTCAGCAAAGCAAAAGGGAGAAGTTTGAGCGTTGCAGTTTGAAAATGTGTTGCTTTTTCTGGTCGTCAGCTCATGTGATGATAAATTTAACATCTTTATGCTGTGGACTATTTGTCACACACAACAAGACAACACCTCGGACCATATGAGGATGAACAGATATTTGTTTTGTTGACAAAAAGCCTTTATTTATTATCTTTATGTACCAGGATCTTGTGTATTTGAATGTCTTTTACCCTTTTTAATTCTCCTTGAACACTAAACAATGCATATGATAAAAAAAAGCATGAAACCCTTTTTATAGGTGTAACGTTAGCAGGGTTTTGAATGACTGACTTGTGGACTAACATCACTCACATCACCACAAGGACAGATCTTGGTTATGAAATCTCATGGAAGGGGTTCAAGTGTGAATCGTTTGTTTTTATCTTGGGGCCGATAAAAGATGTGAGTTTAATAATGTAAGAATATAATTAAGAGGTTATTTTATTCAAGGTGCTGTGGAGAAGGTTACATTAAATGTTAAAACGTCTAAACCTCTTCACTCGTGTTACAGCACTCTAAACCTCTACTGGGAACAGGAAGTGTGTTGCAGTGGGTTGCAACACCGGCCCAAATTTGTATTCTATTCATATTGGAAAATAAGCTACACAGAATTATGTATTAATAGTTCCTGTTTATCCATATCTATTGCCTGATTATTCCCAGGCAAGTTCCCAAAGCATTTGAATTCCTGCCCCATTAGTCTTTATTACCTTCTCCTAATGATCCAGAATTTGTGAGGATGAGAGGCATTGCTCCACGTTTGTAATAATAATGACGATTTCATTTGGCGGTTAAGTCGAATCCTCTCTTTCCTCAGTGAATGTGCTGTGGTTCTGTGGCTGTGTGTTTGTGTCTGACTCCATTTTGAAGCGTTAATCAGCTCAGACTTAGTGAGTGTCGGCTGCAGAGGAGCTGGACCGACACTAATCTCACCCGGTGCTTCTCTTATCAGACTTTCCTCTGCACACGTTCATTATCACAAACCTTAACAAGCCAACAACAGATAAAACCAGGACTCAAAGAACGGATATGAAACTAAATACAAACAGATTAAAAGTCTTTACAGAATACAGTAGACTTTTAATAAATAAGATGTAAAACAATATCTCTTTCTCCAAAGAAGCTCAATATCCCTAAGAAGAAATCTTCATATCTAAGAAGCTGGGAGATGTTTCAGCATTTATTTATGATGACTTATTAAATTCTTGTTGATAAAAATTCCTGTTGTTTAGTTATTTAATTGATTGATTCAGCAATGGCTCAAGCTCTAATCCTGTCTTTGTAGTTTTTGTGTTGCCTTACCAAAATAAAAGAGGTGGATTCAAAACCGAAACCTTTTATTTTGAATTAATGACTTGTGATACCATCGTCCTCTCCGATGTTTCATGTGCTTTCATCACAAAATCCAATTCATACAAAGGCCTCAGTATTGATGGAAGACAATTCATCCTCAGTGGGGGGGTTAACATGATGCCTGAAGATCAGAGAGGCGACAAAGGCAGAAATGTCCTCTTAAGGGAAGATGTCCAGATGGGGTGAATCCATTAATACAATCTTATATTTGTATAGCCCATATTCACAAATCACAGTTTGTTTCATAGAGCTTCACAATGTGTGTCTTCCACTGCCCTTAAGGCTCAATAAATGAATTAAACTAGTGTAGCCAAATTATTCAAGTGTCAAAACTGAAGAGAAAAATAAATACACACATGATGAGAGTTTAACTGGGTAAATGCAAAGTGCAAAGGCAAACACACTTCAATTACTATTTAAATCTTACTCATAGTAATATCTCATTACTTTGGGTTAAAGCAAGAAATCGAATCTGTAGGCGTGTGCACAGAGAAATCCATTCTGAACTCATGTAATCTGGGAAGTCTTCATTTGAACAGTAGGATTCTGTGCTCTTGTTTATTGTGAGGTCTGATCATTTCAGTCTGCCTCTCCCTCCTCAGTGGACTGTGAAGGAGGATCCGCCATGGCCTCCTGGTTCAGCTGGAATGAGCCTTACTACCGGAGCCCCCGGCGGGACCCGGCCGACGTGGTCACCGACACCCTGATGCTGGAGTTCAACTGGCAGCTGAAGGAGGCCGAGAGGCAGCAGAAGGAGAGGGAGAGCGAGTACCGGCGCCTGAAGACCGGGGTGGACTACAGCTGGCTGGCCAGCACCCCCCGCTCCTCCTACAGCATCCCCACCGGCGAGAGGCTCAGCCTGGAGGACATCTGCTCCAAGGTGCCGCCCTCCTGCTGCGGCCTGGTCATTCTCAAGTAAGGAGACGCTCAGGTGTCAACAACACACACATATTGAGAGAACTGAAGGAGGAAGTCAGATCATACGACAGAGGTTTAAAAATGCTTTGCCTCTAGTTGAGGTTCCTTGACAAGTTGAACTGTTTGAGCCTCTCAGATGTAAAGTAGATGAAAGTGGTCCGGAGTCTGTTTGAGCAGGAAGCTGCTGAGGCGACGTCTCAGGTGACTTGTTAGAGTTTGACAGCTTTTTTTTGGTGAGGAAACAGCTTGAAAGGTGTTGATGCAGGTGAGAGGTGAGGTGCTAAACACAATCACACACAAACACACACACACACACACACACACACACACGCACACACACACACACACACACACACACACACACACACACACACACACACACATACACCAGGCAGCAGGCACCAAGGGAAGAATGTTTGTGTTTAATCAAATTAGTTAGTAAAGCTGTGATCACAAAATATAAACAAAGAAAGTCCTCTTCAGAAAGATATTAAATATTTAGTTATCTCTTAATCAATAATGCCTTCAAAGATGCAGTCAGTGCTTTAAAAAAAAAATTGAGAAACGTTTTAATTCCAGAGACCAGCTATTTAAATCAGGAAATATCAACAACATCTTTAGCCCTTTTAGTGTGTGTGTGTGTGTGTGCGTGTGTGTGTGTGTGTGTGTGTGCGTGTGTGTGTGTGTGTGGTCTAAGCAGCAGTAACAAGTTAATCATAATTTAAGAAGAAGCCCTCAACAGTGGCAACATGCTCAGGAAGAGACGTCTATTTAAAGGTTTGATACTCCTCAGCACCTCTTGTTAGCAGCAGCAGGAGGTGGAGGAGGAGGAGGAGGAGGAGATGGGAGGTGAGCTGCAGGGTGCTGCTCACTATGGTGGGGGGCTGATTCCTGTGATCCTGGCTGCCATTTGTCAGGATACAAGCTGTGGAAAGGATGGAACATTAAACCACCTGTGCAACCACATCTGATTCTCTCACTTCTCACCACTCAACCTGCTTTGTTTCGCCCTGCGCAGGTTCAGGGAGGCCATGCAGGCCAACGAGCCCGAGGTGCAGGAGGTGTCGGACCTGTTCCGCTCCGTCCTCCTCGAGGCTCTGGACCACCTGAAGGAGGAGCAGGAGGCGCAGCGGCTCGCCCGCCAGTGGAACAACAAACGGGCCATGAGCGTGTCCCTCGTGAACTTCAGGTCCCGGATCAAGATCAACCCCTTCGGCAGCACGGTGGGCCTGACCTCCTCCGCGGCCGAAGGCGCCGGAATGAGCGACCTCAAGACGGTGTCCGAGGATGTGGAGAGGGGGACGGAGAAGGAGCAGCGGGTGTGGAGCATGCCCGACTTCAGGCACAAAGGAGCCAGCAGCAGCAGGGTTGTTTGACAGTGGGGCCTTCAAGAGACGAAATTCTGAGGCGGGACAGATGCTGACCTCCTGACCTCTGCTGTTGAACGTCCAGTTTGCATCAGGCGACGGAGGAGGAGTCCCATCATCCTCCTGTTCTCCCAGTATGAGAGCACGCAGCATTTCATCGGCTGAAAGGAGGATGTCAGAGCCTCTGATCCTGGACTAAACACTTGAAGGAGTTTCAAGGTTTCAGGAGATAATCACCTCTTTATATTTTGTAGATTCTTGGCATCTGAGCACAAAGAGATATTTACTGTAGCTTGGTTCTGATGTTTATCTCATTTAAAGTCTTTCACGTTGCAGGAGAGAATGATTGTGTTAAATCAGACAACACTCGATGCCTGAGAGGGGAATGATGTTCGAGGACAGAATGTGTTGCATGAGATTTCTGTGTATATGTATTTCTTCCAGTCCAATTCTAGATATTTCATTTTCAACATCATTCAGAGACTGAGTCATACTCCCTCCACTTTCTATTCTCACTGCAGCAGCAGCACAATAATCTATGATCCAAGGTCAACAAACTGAAAGCTTTCATTCAGTGTTCTTCGTTTGTGACACAAAGGAAAAGACTCAAAGAAACCATCTCTAAATGATATCAGATATATTTTTTAAACCAAACATGTCATAGAAAAATCTTTCCAGCAGTTTATTGCTGTTGCTTCTCTATCACACAGTAAAGTTCAACGATACACGACAGGTTTACTCCATCAGTCATATAAAGCTTCCAAAATGGTTTGATACAATGAGGGCGAAATGGTGACTGTGTTTTGTTTTTCAGTTTAATAAAATAACTGATACATTAACAGAAGTGACAGAATTTGGGGAATGAATGTAATGAGTTTGTCGTACATCAAACACAACATACGGGTAAGTTCTCCTCATTTCAAACAGAATGTACACATCAAAAAGTAGAATATCAGTTCCCACTGATAACAGTGTGGTTCCCATGGCCGAGTTTTACTGTGGAAACATGACATTGAGTTTCCTAATAAAAAAATACACAGTCCTATACGTAGTAAAGTTGACGTAGTAAAGTAAGTGTTAAGAAATTATTTTACTCTTTAAAGGAGAACTTCACCAATTCTACACATTAGCGTCTGTTAACGGGTCACGAGGAGAACTAATTGACTGTGGGATCTGATAAATCCGGGTCAGCACCTAAAAAAAACCAGAAAATTAGAATAATCTTGTTGTGTGATCTCTGTAGCTTGGTCTGGACGGGGATTTCTGACCCCCGCCTGATGGGTCAGTGAAAAGGTCAGATGCTCGGGTGGGGTTCGGATACAAAAAACTGATTTCCTGTCTCGTTTACTTTTGTAGAATAACAAATCCAAATCTCCCCGATCCGAAACTTTGAGAGGCCGAGTTACAATGTGGGTAACGTGGGCGTCAGGTTTTGACAATGAAGATAAATCAATAGCTTTTGCTTTGCGGCAAAAATGGGGGGAATTTAAATAAACTGTCCACGTTGAGTCTGACAAAGTTAGTACAAAACTAAATTGGTGGAGTCCTTTTTTAAAGCAGTGAACGAATGTTAAATCACATGTAAAGTTATGACCTGGCTGATGAGCCACTTTCACCTTCATATGATCCATTAGGCCACAGATACAATTTCAGATAACACCGCTCAACATGTTCTCATGTCTCATGTCACAAACACTACCAGAGGAAAAGCTGAAGAATTGGGCGTCTGGACACCAGCAGCTCCTTCCCTCCGTCCAGCTCAGTGCTGCCCCCATGTGTCCATTCAAGTTGTATTCATCATCTCTTCCACAGAAAAAAACGTGACATTGTTGTTGTCCTGCACTGCTCAGTCGTTGTTTCCTGAGTTCTGCTGACGGGCCTGAATCTGGCCACCACTTGTGGCGCACACAGTGGCCTCACACAGTGGAGTTCAAGAAGTCGAGAAGTTCTGCCCGATTCTTATCCCGCTAAAACAAAAAAAGAAAAGACAGATGTGAGCCAGGAGAAACGGTGAATTCACAAACTATGCAAAGACAACTTCAGTCACTTCCTCGACAGATTACCTGTTTGTCTTTCTTTGACTTCTTAACCTTCATCTTTATCTTCTTCCCTGAGATCATGCTGTACTTGCCTTTTTTCCTGTCCTTCAAGTACTGAAAGAAAAACAAATGTATGAAAAATAATTACCTGGATGTTCTCAATTCAATGTGTAGCATTGCAACATGCTAATCAGCAGGACTGGACTTCTGAATCCTGCCTAATCCCATTAAATGGCTTTGAGATAAGAAAAGAAGTGTGGTGTGTTTCAGAGAATGTCTTGTCGAGAATAAACAAGAAGAAATCTAAATGAACGTCGGGTTCTCGTCTATTAGATTATTCTCCCTTTAGATTCGACAGATGAAGATGTGAAATGTCGTTATCTTGAGAATAAGGACAAATTATTCTGTATCTAATAATTCTGATGTTTAACAAGTAACACATAAACACTTAAGTATACCTGTGACCACACTGGATGGAAAATACACTTTAAATATATATTCAAAGCTAGAAGAAAACTCTTGAGGAAACAATGTATGGATATAATTCCTTGTGAGAGCGTGAATGGACTGTTCCTGGATGACCCCCTACCTTGGAGATCTGTACAGGTCCCGAGTTTTCCTCTCCTCCTTTTGCTTTCTTCTCTTTTTTACGCTTTTGACGCTTTTCTTTCTTCCCTTTCTGCTTCAGAAAACAAAATAAGTTGTACTACTTAGTTTCTCAGTCAGTGACTTAAAAACAATTAGCGAAAGCCAAATGTGAGAACAAATAATTACTTTTTTGGGTTGTTTCTCCTTTTTCCTTTTCTTCAATTCCTTTCTAGATTTACTGCGGGAGTCTAAAAACCAAAACATAAAAACAACACATTGAATCCGATCTAACCATGGATATTAATAATGATGTAACCAAGACATTAGATGATTCTGAATTCATTGGTAAAAACATTTTAAGAAGAATTTATTAGATCTTTGTGTAGCTGTGTAACAGACTTTGGATTGTACACTTACCACTGCTACTCGAGCTACTTCGACTGCCGCTGGACGAATGTGAGGAACCCGATGAAGACGACGATGATGATGAGGATGAAGATGACGAAGATGAACTTGAAGAGGACGACGAAGAAGATCGACTACGGCTGCGCTTCCGCTTCCTTTTTTCTCGCCCTGGAGAAGAAAAGCCAAAAGAGGCACAAAGACAGATGATATAAATCAGATCTCATCTTGACATTAGGATATTTACAAATCGCTCAGAACATCTTTAATCAGTGAAATCATAGTGTTTTGTTGTATTTGGAGCATAGTTAATGTGGCAAAAGTTTAATAAAAACAGACAATCAACAACAATAAACAATATTGATGACATTATTCTTATATTTCAAACTTGGTTTCTTCTATTCTTTCGTGCCACGATATTCGGAGCCCTAGATCCAACCTAACCTTTACAGAGAGAGACAGTAAAGACTATTTGATGTTTTGAAGATGACATGTTTACACACAGGCTGAGTCACAGAGACACGGTGGATGTCACATTAATCAAACGTTTGAAGCGACAGTGAGTTTGTGTGTTTGTGGTCGTCTTGCCTCCGCTTGTTGATCTCCTCCGTTCCCTCTCCTCCGTCCTGGAGCTGGAGCTGGACACTCTGCACTCGGCTCTCGTTGACTGGAAACCAAAACACATGTTTAAATCAGGGGCGGGGCAGAAACCCCCCCCAGAAAGCATCAAAACAACCCAATACTGACACTTGCTTATGTTTCATCAATAGTTTCAATACTCACACATACACACACACAACACTAATCATCACATATTGGCTTATGTTAGGTTTGCGTCAGGGCTGCAGACGTGTTCTCTGTAGTGGTAACTCTCATGAACACGAAACTGATAACGTCATAATCACAACAGTAAGTGATCCTCCTGTAACTGACTCACATGAAACTGCATTAGCTGCATTTACCAATAATCACGAATCGATGGATATGTATCGACTGTGCTCCAGGAGAAACTCATATAAACATAAGTAGACACGCAGGGAAGTCTTGTGATGCGAGCAGACCCACGTACACGTTTGAGGTTTTTAATCTTTAATCCATGATCTGTCGTTTCTCTGGTGTTTCGGCAAACAGGGCTGTGCGAAGCTAAAGCTAAACACGCTTCAAGAGATTAAATAAACTGGTAAAAACTGCTGAAATAAGAGGCCGTGCACTCACCATGGTTCCAAGTGAACACAGACAAGATATCACACGTGCACTGACAATCCAACTGGTCGGAAAAACATCGCAAAATGTCTATTTATTCCCGGCTGTTTCTCCTAAATTAGCATTAGCTCGCGTTCTGAGCGGCCATTTTGTTTCCCCTGATGCACCGCGGCTGATGACGAGTTTCACCGGGAAGCGGAAATTGCACAAAGGGTGTGTCAGCGCCCCCAGCGGCGAGTGGGACAAAACTGCAGGTCATGGTGCATTTGTCGAATTGTTTGCTCGATGAAAGAAGTTTAAAAAAAGCAGGTGAAGAGTTTAAAAATACTGGAAGTTATTAAATCTATCACCTGAAGAAGATAAAGGAAATAAGTCCTGATATTTAACTGGATGTTTTCTGAAAATCACCCGAGGAAGAGGAAGCTGGATGTTTCCTCACAGTAACTCAAATGAATTCTGTTTTTCATTCACGTGAAAAACGTTTAAAAGTTTTTAAAACCTTCTTCTAAAAAGCTTTTCATCTCTGGGTAAAGCTACATTTATTTGATGTACTTTTCTAAATTAATATTATCGTCCTCTCGTTGTAACTTTGTTAAAGGTTCAGTGTTTAAGATGTAGGTGAAATTGATCTATTGGCAGAAATATAAATGAACTCTAGTGTGTTTCATTTAAATTGTACAAATTGTTGTTTTATTTAACCTAGAACTCTCTTTTTATATTAACATCAGTGGTGGGCCCTACACGGAGGCTGCCATATTTTTCTTACAGTAGCCCAAAGTGGACAAACTAAGCACCTTTTGAGTTTTCAAAAACTTTCATAAATATTCAAGCTTTAAGAAATGTTGTGGATTTTGCTGTTGAAACATCATATTTAAAGAACACACACAAACTGGTATTGTACAAAAACATGTTTATTATGACAGTGTTAGTATATTATACAAATAAGAGCATATGCCCGCTGTATAAAAATACAAAAATCTGGATGCGTTTTTCAGTGTTCTGGGCCTCACACTTCATTTAAAAGCCAGAGTAAAACATACTGTGTTTGTGTTGTAGTAAGTTTCATGCAGCCCTGCAGTCATATGTGTTGATGTTCAGTGCACAAACCCTTTACCCCCTGCACTCAATCATCACAGACCATAAACAACAGTAACTCACCCACAAGGACTGAAAACTGTTGCATAAAAATGTAAATATATTAGTGTGGAAATGGATAAAAAGTTAAGGAGCGATATGCACCTCGTCCTCGTCTGCAACTTCATGTTTTATTCCTTGTATTATTATTCCTGAAATACTGTGTTCAGTACCACTTGTGTGACACTGCAGGGCCTCAATGAAACTCACCATGTCAGTCCGTCTAACTAAACTGTACATGTAAAAATATACATTCGATGTAAAAAGCAAAAAGAGAAAAGTAACAATCTGATGCTAAATGCACGGCTCTGGATGCAATCTTCACTGCGTTAGAATAAAGTCAAAATGCAGCCGCCCTCGGATAGACAGAGAAATAGCTGGAGGCAACACGGAGATAAGAAACGCGTAGGTTAATTAGTTGCTAGAATATCTATGCGACTATCCCTGCCCACGTCAGAGTCGGACTCTGACTCCCGTCCAAGTGAAGGTTCTGGGCTCCAGTGAGGTAACAGTGAAGCAGCGGGTCCCAGCTAAGTTTGGACTCCTGTCTTTGACCTGAGAGCCTCAGCAGAAATAGTTTACACCGGCTGTGTGAAAATATAAAAGAACATATGACGAAGGAAAATACACTCTATACTAGTATTTCAAAACATGCTTATTATAATATAAAATGAGATAAAGAAAGGCTTATAGAAGCTGTGACACTACTATCGGCCGTGGCCTGTGACTGTGGAGGATTAATCACAACTTTGAGTGTAAGAAAAAGTTCCTGAAGGTTTGTGAAGATTGTGTCTTCAAAATATTTTTTTTCTGAGTGTCAATGGGATTAATTTTAATCATATCAATCTTCTGTAAATGCTCATGCGTAAAGAAAATGTATTCAAAAGTGTTGTGGTAAAAAGAAGATTAAATCCTCGAATAAAAGAAAATCATATGCGATAACAAAGCAAATTGTTATGGGTGTGGTCATCATGGCGTGGCAGATTAGTAATCCTCCACTTCTTCATTTTAAGATCGGTGGACGAGGGGCACGTTCTTTAGGCCTCCGCTTTGTTCTTCGAGTGATCGGCATGAGTCAAGCTCTCCTCGTTCTCCTCCTCCTCCTCGGGAACCTGCAAATTCAATTCAAGCAACTTTGTTAATCCCACTGGGGCCAATGCATGTTCACAGACTGGTGCAAGAGAGAAGATACAGTCCTCAACAAATAAGTTGAGGACAATAAATAAAGTTAATGTGGATAAAAAGATTAGGATTTAAGCAGGATTGCAGAAGGTATAAATGATTTGGAGTAGCAGGTAAAACGTGTTGATGCCCTGATGTCAGAGAACAATATATTCTGCTTATAAAAAGAACTCCAGCCTCTTTGTTTCACTCGATCTTAGAACAGATTTTGATGATGTTGTTCAGGTTGTTTGTGTTTTCTTTACTGGGAGGCCGTGAAACCAGCAGACGAAAGAGAAACACAGGAGGCTCTCAATAAAAGTCAGATATTAAAAAACGAATATAATGACAGGACGGACGGAGAACGAGTGGGTTCTCTGCTGCCCACTTTTCACAATAGCCTCAGTGTTCATATACAATCCAAATTATTTAATATCTTGTATAATAATAATTATAACTTAATAACTAACCTCATTTGCAGTTTATAAAAGAAAGGTTTTAAGTAGTTGAAGCATTATGAAACAGACTCAAATAACAAGTGTATGTGTTGTGGACAGAAAATAAAATTCCTCATAAACTTTAACACAAGAAAGTTAATTAACCTGATTATCTCCAGATTAATTATTCTGATGCAGTGAACGACATCAATCAATCATATTTGTATTTGTATCTCCCATATTCACAAACCACAATTATCCTCATAATGCTTACAAGGTGCCACATCCTCTTTCTTTAACTTTCCACCACAGTGAACTTATAAAACCTCCACGTCTGTCACTTTTAATATTAGATGAAGATGTTTATGAGGAGTGGGATTTTCTTACCTCCCAGTAAATAGAGTCATCGAAGCAGTTCTGGTCCGGAGGCTGTCCCCAGATCGGCAACTTCATTATCAAGCCTGGAGGAAGAAAATGAATTGTTTGATCAATCACATGTTTCCCCTTTCTCTGGAAAAATCCCACCAAACTCTGCTCTTTGCATTGAGCTGCTAAAGGTGTTCACCCTCCATGTGTCATGTTGAGGATTTCATCTCCACCTCCACCCACCTGTGATAGCTCCTCCAACCAGAGCGAACCCGAGGGATGAGGCCAAGGCAGCAGCTTGCATGGCAGCGTTACCTCTGAGGAGGAGGAAACAGGAAAATGTCAGAGCTGGAAACTGACGCTGGAGTATAAGATTATTTAAAAGATGCCTTACAGTTAAGTGTGTGTGTGTGTGTATTGCTGAATGTGGTCTGTGAATAACACTACTCTCACCCTTCCTTCTTCCCCAAACTGACGGCCACGATACCAGCCAGCCCCCCCAGGATGCCGGGCATGCCGTGCAGATTGTGGACGCCGCAGGTATCCTGGATGCCCAGGTTCGATGCCAGGATGGGCTGCAGAGGAGGAAAAAGAGGCATCACAGCAACTCAGTGAAAGTCTTTTTAAAAGGTGAAATATGCAGTTTGATACTTGAAATATGACAACGAATGACAGAGACAATGTTTAGCAGAGCCTTGCATGGTTTGCAGCTCATCATTTCAATTATTAACTATGTAACGTTCATTTTTTATTAGCAAATTGTGGAAAATGCTCATCACAGCTTCCCAGAGTCTATTCAAAATTCAATTAATTATCATTTATTATATATTATTAATAGAATTTCTTTTTTTTACCATTTCTTAAGAAGCAATATCAATACTTAAACCAAAAACGATATATAAACTCAATATTTTTTTTACCCTAACCCTAACCCTAACCCTGATCCTTTAGGTTTTGCCTTCGCTTTGACTTTCTACTCACAGTCAGGAACTTGAAGCCAAGAGTAGAGATGATGCCAGCCACTAATCCAATCATCATGGCCCCGAATGGCTCGATGTTCATGTCGGCACACGTTCCAACGGCAACACCGCCAGCCAAGGTGGCATTTTGAATGTGCACCTACAGTCAAGACAAGGGAATTTATCTGTAAAGCACGTTTTAAAACAGCCAAGACATTGACCTAATAAAAAAGGATATATATTGTTACTGTGAATATTAGTGGAAGGTTTTCAGACCATGTCCAGTTTTCCTTTGTGCTCCACCAGGCTGGAGATGGCGTAGGCAGAGAGCACACAGGTGGCCAGTGAGAGGTACGTGTTGATGACCGCGGTGAGCTGAGGGTAACCGGGCTCAGCGATGGCCGAGTTGAAACTGGGCCAGAACATCCACAGGAAGACGGTTCCTGTTGAAGAGCGCGATGAAGACACATCAGTCGGTTACTCAACGGGATCAGAACAAAGCTGCATGGTGATTTCTGTCCACTAGGGGGCTGTAAGTCATACATGATCCTCAGAGAAACACATTACAGCTGTAAACTCATGATAAATGGATTATGTTAGTTAAAAGTTGAGCTGGTTCTTACCGATCATCGCGAACATGTCCGAGTGGTAAACAGATCCGTCGTTCTCGTGTCCGTTTCTCAGACCCGGTCGGTAAAGCACCCGAGCCACTGCCAGGCCGAAGTAGGCTCCGAAAGCGTGGATGATCATGGAGGCTCCAACATCATTAGCCTGCAAAAAGGAAGACCCACAACAATACAATCAGGACCAACAGGCACTTTGAGTTTATCAAGGTTCTCACACTCCAAGATCCATGACTTATTTCCTGGGAAAATAGTGAAAATTTAACAAATTCGTGGAAATCCTTTATTTTTGAGGTAATGCCACTAGCTGACAAACAAACAAACACATGGGTTGAGAACGTAACGTTGGAGGTAATAATTCAGTTTACTAAGTTAAAGCTTTCGACCTCAGTGCATTGATTCACGCTGCGTTCAGCTCCGTCACTCCATCTGCACATGCACGTGACGTCGTGCACTCACCCCTAGAACATTAGCCACCAGATGCTCATTGATGGAGAAGATGGTGATCTCCAGTACGGTCATGATGAGGAGCTGCACCGGGCTGGTTTTACCCAGAACGGCTCCAAAGGAGATCAAGACTGTGGCTGTGCTGAAGTCTGCGTTGATTATTCTGCAGGAAACAAGTCATTAGAAAAACAGGAAGTTGCAGGGTAACAAGGAGAAATGGTGGAACACGCCCATCAAAATCTAGATCATCTCACACAACTATGTGATCTATCAGAGATGTGAGTTTTATTTAATTTCATTCATGTTACTTGAGGTGTGTCGTACTTGAAGATGTTGATTTTGATCTTGCCGTCGTCCATGTGCCAGAGGCCCTGCATGAGGAGGCCCCACTGCAGGCCGAAGGCGGCCAGGAGCAGGTTGACGCCCACGCTGCTGAAGCCGTAGCGCTTGAGGAAGGTCATCAGGAACCCGAAGCCGATGAAGATCATGACGTGGACGTCCTGAAACACTGGAGGGGAGGAGAGGACAGGTCAGTTCATGCCAGCGACTCGACCACCGGGCCCTGCTCTGTCGTGCCGGCCCCACTTCAGCCTCGGCTAAATGCGGACATGAGATTGAATCAGATTAATCACTCATGAAATGTTGCCTTTCAATTAGATATCATCCGTTTGCCGCTATTTTCCCATTCCCGGTGGTATCCTTTTGACTTTGTAGTTTAAATGATTTATTGAGCGGTTATTGGGCCTCACAGAAGTCATTTCCTTCAACAGGAGCTGTATTGTCGGCCGTGACCTGTCGGCTGGAAAAGCAATTAAATCGCACTGTGAATGGGTTTCTGGGAAAACGCTGTCTCTGTTGAGTTTGTGGCCCTGGCTCTATTAAGTGCATATGATTACGATAGTTTACACTCGTGAAGCCTCAGCGGAGCAGACGTTTGGCAAACCCTTATCTGTATGTCTCAGCTGCTCGACTCACAGAGATGGCAGAGGAAATTTGTTTGGCACATTTCCCATATTTCATTATCTATAGTCTCAGCTGTACGAGCGCGTGCGGCACGTTGGGGCGCTCCCGCCCAACAGTCGCGGTCTTGACAGGAAGTGGAGCTCGTGTTTTCCAGAAGCCTTTAAGCTCGATGTGATGAGCACTTGGTGGAAAATGCATCAAGGTGGAGAAACAATGGGATTCATTTCCAGGTAATGGTATTATTTCTCTGAAGGTGGCCACTTTTCTCGAGACAGGAAACACCCTTTGTCTTTGAAAATGACGTTGGTGCAGCCAAAGGTTGATTATTTGAGAAGTCCTCACATTTATCCAAAAAACACAATGTACTGTTTTACATTTGGATATTTGTTAGCAGTAGTGATGGGATCTTTTCTAATGGTGTTGGTAATGACCAACACAAGCACTGTTTCGTCAACACGTTGATATGTGGGAAGTTCCTTCACACATCGCAACAGAAATCCAATTGTCGGTAGTTTGGTGGAAGTTTGTGTATTAAACTTTATGTTTCCTTTGGATTGAGCGGTTTCCCCCTCATTTCCACTTTCTATGCTAAGCTAAGCTAACCCGCCACTGGTTGTTTATTCCACAAAACTAATCTAATATTAGATATCATTATGAGGACACATGTCTTAACTCTTTATCTAAAAAGACGATGGATATTACCGTCCGGCACTAGAAATGAGGCTAACAGGTAAAAATGCAAACGCTACACATCAAACAGGGAAACCTCAGTGTCCATCTCCATGACACACAGACAATGATATGATTCCTGTGTTTAAAGTGCAGCAGCTTTTAATGGGGATGGTCTTTTTAATACCATTAACAACTCAAATTATATATTTACAAAATAAAACGGAACACTATGGTGCACAATAGTTGTCTGGCTGCTACAAATCAATTGTTTTAAAGTCAAATTTTTTGTCTTTAGAATGGAACCTAAAAATGACCTGAGAGTACGATAATCATAAAATGAGGGACAGCTTCCATCTTATACTATCCTGTTGTATCTTTGTTAAACTCTGATCCGTGCAGCAGTCGAGGTGTAAATATCTGATGCTGGTGAATCACACTCGCTTCCCCTGCAGCAGGAGCTTCTAGTGGAGCAGATTGAGGATGGAGGGGAGGAGGTGAAGTTGGAAAGCAGCTTCACTAACTGGCACCACGCCCAGATGTTAGGTAACGCCGCGCTCTAATCTGCAGACGACTTGTGGGAGAGGAGAGACGGAGAATCCTCCCGGGACCCACGGCTCTGCAGCCTCTACACCAGCGATGCAATCAGTGCAAAAATGATAAAATGATAAAAAAACAAACTCTCCAACAGTCGAGCCGTAAATTTCCTCAACTTTGATGTTTTCATTACGCAAATCTAATCCTGATTAAGATGAAATGATTCCTCAAGAGTCAGAATCGTGAGTCATGTTCATCAGAGTTTATTTCCTGGCTTTGACATTTATTAAAGAAATATGTCGGGGAAGCTCGGCCTGACAGATTGTGTTCACTCACATTCGCCACATTTCTCAGCTTATTTTGTCTTTCTTTGAACTATAATTACATACGTCTGGCAAAGCGCTGCATAGGGGAGCTCCTCGCACGCAACCGCCAGCCGCACACTTCTTCACCATATCCAGTTGCATTCATGGCTTCGGCTCATTCAGCACGATTTAACATAACTTAACATAAAGATGTTTTTTGTCAGATTCTCATGTCCCTGAACATCTCGTTACAGCAGTTTACAGTGTAGATCAATCTCTTTTTTAAAGTCCCCTTTCAATATAAAACGTTTATTGCTAGATCACTTGGGTGTTTGGCCTTCACTGAGCTGAGCGAGGAACTGTATGTGCAGGACTTTGATATTGAACGTTTCTGTGCTGAACTATATCCAAAGTTCAGAATTTATTCATAAAGATATCTGTGAGATTATATTACAACTAGTTAGATGCAAATTCTGGTATTTTTTACAAAATATACAAGTGTGATGTGGAATCTACATCATGCAAATACTTTTTGTTGAGGCAAAATCAATTTATATATGCAAAAACCAATTTAGTCAGTATTTTCATACATTTAGGCATGACTTGATATAATACACAGCACGATAAAAGTGAAAAAGGGAATTTAAACTAACTTAGAAATTGAATTTGATCACAGAAAGTGTATGTATATGTTTATATCTGAAGTGGAAGATCTCCTCAGCCTTAATTCTGACTGTGGAGCTAATCTCTCGGGGTCACACCTGCCCCACCCAGTAGACGTTCACAGAGTTAAAGAGCAGCTTCATGTTGCAAGTGGTCTGCTCCACACTCACTGTTTAAACCCCTGTCTAAACAACAGCACCGTGACATCCGTGCTTCTAAATGAAACGCTCATTTCAAACAGAACCTTCCGCTCTTCATTATCCAAATCACATGTGACCCCTCCGTATGAGACCTGACACTTTCCCTGCAGGATCCTCAGCTGCATGCGTGTGAATAGACTTTGTGTCAGAGGAGAATGTGACCCCCGTGACTCTTTATTGCCCTCAGCAGACCTGCTCTGGAAAACAAGCTCCAGATTCTTCTATTTCTGTTTGCAAGTAATTGGAAAATTGCGGCCGTAAACAGAATTCACATTATTCTAATGAAGAGTCCGAGAGTAAACAAGCAAAGTTTGGAAACCGGGAAATAAGTAGAAATAAAACATTTTAAAACACAATCTGATTTAGCAGGAGTTTGCCCCTTCGGTGTCACAAAGCTTTGCAGGATAATTGAATTTTGCTTTCAGGTTATTTACTCAAAACAGCAACAATGATCAAATGCTGCAACCATTACATGATTTTTTCAGTTTTTAACTCAAAGCCATAAAGGGACCAGACATCCAGCTGCAGGGGAAGCCCCCAGCCTGCAGCCCCCCACGTTCAGTCCACTTACTGGGATAGAGCTCCATGGGATTTTCCTGGTGAGTCTCGTTGGAGTGCGCGTCGTGCCCGTGACCTTTGCCATCGTCGTAGGTCGTGAACACTGCAAACAGTATGATGGTGATAATCTCCAAAGTCAAGGCCACGATGGGGAACTTCAGCCTCATGTTGGTGGCGTAAGCAGGCATCCTGGCACGAACTCCGGTTATCTGTGTGACACTCACACACGCGCTGCCTTCCAGGGGTTATGCTGTGTCAGGGGAGGGAGGAAAGTGGTGTCTGGTTTTAAACTGATGTAGGTTTCAATGGGGACCAATGGTAGGGCAGAAGACTGAGGCCCGGGTGGTTACACCCCCCTCACGCTCGCTGCTCACGGGGATGGGTTTCCTCTCTGGACGTCGGACGGGACAAAGCCAAACACAGACGTAATGACATCCAGTGAGCGGACATGGGAGAAAGAGTTAATGACTTCTTCTTCCCACAAATTCTTCACTGTCAAATAATGTAAAACATTTCTCTGCAGAGGGATAATTGTTGTTTACATCTGTTGCTGATTTGAGAAAACACAGCAGCTATCATGCACTTACTATTTCTCTCATTTCTCTTTTATCCACTCTGCTGAACACTGTTCCTCTTTCTCAGTTCAGATGATTTAAGTCCTGTAACTTTGTAGTTTTTTGACGCACCTGCAATTTCAGAAAACAATATGTAAAAGTAAAGCAATACAGAACTGCAAATAATATTAAATCACAAGTAAAAGTACCTCATTTAAAGTTTTTGTGCCTGACATACAAAAGCTCTATCAACAGAACTGTAGTGTAAATGTCAAATGTGGAATATTGTGAATGGAAAGTTATCATTGAGGTAAAGCTAATCCTTTTAATTTAAATGCCTAATCTGCGTCTAATATAAAAGATAATGTTCTGAGGCTGATCCACGCATAATCTCATCTGTTCATGGATATTAGCATTTTAGATTTTTCTCCGTTAAGAATCCTGGATCCTCGCCCTGATCTGGATCCGTGACCCCAGCCGTGACCCCTGCAGACTGCATCTGTGACTGTCATCACGTTACCTCAGAGTTCAAGGCCGTGCACGTTCATCTGTTTGTCTTGTGGATCGCTGCATACTGTACGTGCCTCTGCTCTGCAAGCGGACCTCACCTCTGATTGACCTGCAGTGTCCACTGCACTGAGCAGCTCTAATCGGAGGCCTCGCACTCAATCACCTCGGGCCAGACCTCCGTTCGGGGCCGAGAGATTTAAGAATGAGCCGAGTAGTTAATCGCTGCCAGCTACACTTTTGCTGTTTGTCTTGGACTTCAGAGCAGAGAGGCTTTTCCCAGACCCTTTGGGAAATTACTTCCAAATGTTGAGAGAAAGCTGAGTTCTGAGTCACACACGCTGACTCAGAACTCAATCGCTTTGCACTGCGGAGTTTTGCAGGAATATGCGACAGATTCTGTGGCGGCTTTTTTCAGTGGGCGGAGCCACTTTGCCCCAAGACGAGATGTGCCGGGGCAACTTGAACAGCACGGGAGGATTTGTGGTCCAACTGCCACAGTCATTCATTCATGACGGCTGCAGATACTCCCTCACACCAGCTTCCCCTTTTTTTTTTGCTCTGGCTTTATTGTTTTTTTTATTAGAAATAAATAAGCTTCGGCTGTGTGACTCCTGAGACCCTGTACGATGTTTGTGTAGAAGTGAAATGATCTGTAACGATGAACCCATCATTACGTCTGTAGTCTGTGATGTCGAGGCCTGAGAATCACGCTTCTCTTAGCAGCTGTAATCAGTCGGAGCTTCTGACAGAGAGCATGAGAACTGTTTACACTGTCAAGACTGTTCAGTGGCAGTAAACGCTCTGAGTCTCATGTTTCATGGCTGGGTATCCCAGAGGTGCCAGTGCGCTCAGATTCCTGCTTTTGTCAACATTTCTTCTCTTGCGTTGCTTTTTCAGGATCCAGCTGTAGATTCTCGATTAGACCTTGTTTTTGCGGGATGTTTGTGTACAGATTAAACAAACATCAGCTTTAAAGGTGCAGTACACTGACCTATAGTTGCTTCCAGTCTTATGCTAGGCTAATTATCTCCTTGCTATAACTCTAGAAGTTCAACTTCTAACTGATCTAGGTTGTTCTTAGTCCACTTGGTTACAAGCTAATGACACATTACAAATTCAATAATGCAAAATATGTAATGTAATAATACCGTTAGTGAAAAGTTTCTAACCTTTGCTTTTGTCCAGCATATACACTACCGTTCAAAAGTTTGGGGTCACTTGGAAATGTCCTTATTTTTCAAAGAAAAGCACAGTTTTTTTCAGCAACTATCACTGCAGTCTTCTAATGGTACATTGTGTTTGCTAATCGCCTTAGAAGACTAATTGATGATTAGAAAACCCTTGAAAAACCTTTGTGCAATTATGTTAGCACAGCTGAAAACTGTTTAGCTGCTGAGAGAAGCTATAAAACTGGCCTTCCTTTGAGCTATTTGAGTATCTGGAGCATCACATTTGTGGGTTCGATTATTCTCTCAAAATGGATAGAAAAAGACAACTTTCATGCGAAACTCGGCAATCTATTCTTGTACTTAGAAATGACGGCTATTCTAGGCGGGAAATTTCGAAGAAACTGAAAATTTCCTACAATGTTTCGAACTACTCCCTTCAGAGAACAGCACAAATGGGCTGTAACCAGAGTAGAAAGAGAAGTGGGAGGCCCCGGTGCACGACTCAGCAAGAAGACAAGTATATTGACTGACTGTTAACTGCCAATCTTGCAAGCCTGTTAGCTTGAGCCATTTTCTCATATGAACCAGTATCTGGAGAATCAGCTCATTTTGGTAGTAGACATTTTCCAGATTTTAACTTTCCCGGGTACTCTAAAAGTCAAAAGAATCTTATCTTCAATTTGTCTGATGATTTTGCCGACGGCCCTTATTGACAAATTTTGAAGTGTCTCCAGTTCGACCAGTTGCATATTAGAGACGTCACCAGCACACCCACTATTCTGCTGTAAAGCCTCCGGACGATGACCTGCTTTATTTACACAGTGTGACATGACACAGACCTTGTATCGGAGAACTGTCGGAGTCAAAGTCTGTCTAATGTTTTCTCCCATACAGCTCCTCTGGGTGATGTCAAGGTTTCAGTGCAGTGTGTAAAAGCAGGTTTGGTTCTTGCCAGTTAATCGGGCAGTACAAACAAACCCTATTGTTGCTGGTGGAAATAAAAGTGTTAGCTTGTTTACGCCCTCAGAACTCACTTTGAACATTAAAGTAAAACTCGAGCGAAGGAACAGTTGAATATTTCTTTCATCCGCCGAAATCAGTTTGAATCTAGCCTTCCTGTGAACTTCACATTCCAGGAAGGCCATTAAGCGATTTATCTCAAGGCCTCACGGTAAAGCGCAGATTTGTGGAAAGTAAACAAGCCATCAGGCCTAAATGTGCTCCCTCCTTTGTCCTTTAGCCCCCACGTGCCGTTACGCAACGTACACGGCTCCACGGGCCTGTGCAGATGATACTCCGCTCACGGTGTCCATCTGTCACAGCCGCGAGTCTCGGTGTAACGGTGAGACGACCCGGTGAGAGCGAGGGGTTCAGAGAGTGAAGGAGGCGCATGATGGACGAGCACTGTGGATGTTGCATAGGGACATTCTTGGACGGGTCTCAAATACGAGTCAAGCTGAGGTCAGGAGGATCATTGTCTCGTATATCTTTTTCTAATAATTTATATTTTGGGGGGGATGAAACTCTAAATCCATAAGAGCCCCTCAAAGGTCTGTTTGTGTGATGGCAGAGTTGAATTTATTCAAAGAAGTCACAAAATATATAGAAGTTCAGCACATTCCAACCACCGCCAAGCTGTCACTCATTCTTGTGACTCCATCAAAGTACATTATTCTCACTTGTTGATGTTGCCCGCCTTGTTTCTCGTGCGGTGGGCACCACCTCGAGGCAGCCCCTCCCTGCAGTGGCTGTGTTTTCTCAGCTCATTCTCATGCAAAGGTCAGAAATCATTATTCTGAGCCCCAACTCCTCCCGTATTACCATCTCACCACTACTACGGACGAGCGGTATGTCTTAATGAGGAGTGGTCTCTTCCCGCTGAATGACCTCTGCTCTCGTGTGAAGCTCCACACACGCATCTTGTTGGTAACTCCGGGGATGAAGCGCTGCATTCCTCAGTTCGAAGGACCCTTCCTTTTAGAGCTATGTGCAGTATGTGGCTGATTAGAAACAGAGGCCGCTTGGTCCGACGGACAAAACCCAGGTCCTCTCTCCCCATTAATCAGAACTGTGAAGCAGTCGTTCTTTACTGGGGTGGGGTCAGCTATATGTAACATCATATATACGGCTCTCTGCATCTGTGCCTGAGCTCCACTCAGCTTCGCATGTGCGGTATCTTGAGTAATCCAGGCTGATTTACGAGGCCCTGATAAGTGAAGGAGGGGAGTTCCTCGCGTGTGGGTCGCCCATTCCTCGCGGTGCACTGGCGGAGAGACTTTTATTCAGCTGTTGGGAGATGTTTGTTTCCTAGAGTTCAGAATGTCTAAACCTGGAAGTCCAAGATATTACATCTGAATGAAAAAGAGCTATTTTTCTTGGAGAGAAAAATGGGGTTTAAATACTTCAGACCTTTTAATTAGATCATACTTCATGTAGAGATATGAAAAACCACTGGTAGAATGTGGTTTTGTTTTTATTTCTTGAACTCCTCAACAGCTGCCGGGGTTATGTCATGAAGTGACTGTTGCAACAAGTAAAGTCAGGAGTTTTTACATCCTTTTGAAACATGGTTAGTTAGAATGGTTTTCAGTAGAACTCATATCTCTGTCAAGGCCCAGCAGTCTCCTTGAATTCAATCAGGCTGCATCAAACTTCACACACTCGTAGAAACCAGCTCCCAACATTTTTCATCAAGATCCATGAATTATTCTCTGAGAAATCAAGGAAAATGTTATAGAAAGTGAAAAGAGTTGATTGGATCCGCCCCTCGATCTGGAGCTGCACTACAATTTAATGCCCCCCCCCCTCCCCCCCCCTACCCATATACTGCATCCATCCACCAAGTTTTATATAAATCCATTAAGTAGTTTTTTTCCGCGTTGTCTTGCTTATAATCAAACGAACGATGAAAACATAAACTCCTCGGCCGAGTTAAAAATACAGTTTGCATGTGACTGTGGAGGTCAGAGGCAGTTCAGACTCTGGAGCAGGTACAGGCTCAGTACTTGACTCAAGGACACTGTGACAGGTGTGAACTTATCGGGCTGTGGCCTCTGGGGTCAGACACTCCACGCATGACAGTTATGAAACCGGCTCCTGTGTCGTGACCCTCTGAGAGAAAGACTTTAAAACATTTCATCTGCAAAATGAGCAAAGAAATATCTTTCTACATATTGTGTGTGGCTCATACCTCACACGTCCAGCTGCAGTGTAAGTTGTGTTGCCTTGAACCTGCAGCAGGTTTTGAAACGCTCGTGGAGATAAATGTTAAAAAGTAAATATTCCCGTGGACTCGGCTGGACACGTTTCATTATCTCCATGTGCAGACTGCAGCCGGCCAAGCCTGATGCAACGCTACAGCAGGAGCAGGTGGGTTACAGGAACAAGCTGCTCATTGGGCAACTGGGGAAAACGATGAAGATGAGAAAAAAACCACGGGAAGAAGAGATCTGCTCTTTTCTCATGAACCGCGTGCCGTCGGAAATGCATCTTATTCTACCACCCTTATTTATTTTTGCTTTATAACCGGAAAACAGGTGAGAAAATCTGTGAAACACATGAAGTAGTTTCACTTGTTTACAAAAGAATGAGCGATTAAAGTGTTATAAAGTCAGATAAAATGACTGCAGCCTCACATGTATGTTTGCAATGAGTTCAACATGTCTTTCCCCTGATGCACCATGGGGGCAGGCACAGGAATGCAGAGGATGATAGTGGGGCCGACACCTCCTTTCCATCCCGGAGGGCCGCACTCCCGCCATCCAGCCCCCCTGCCCCCTCTGAAGTACCCTACCCCTCGTTTCCTGTGGCTCCGGCTGAGGGGAACAATCGCCCACCCTGATAAGCTCGCTCGGAGGGAAGACGACGTAGATGCGTAATCACCATGTTGGCTGCGGGCAATCAAGAACAATCACAAGCCCCCTTCGTGTTTATGTTGCGGTGGCCTTTTGTGGTTTTTAAGTGGCCGACCATTATTTCCCTATATAGCCTCGCATAGTGGTTTGCTGTCACTTCTGTATTTGTGCCTGGTTTATTCTGCCTCGATTCCCTCAGTTACTGGGGATGGACAGAAACTACGGCATCAAATAGAAGCCAAATAAAAGTTAAGATAAGGTCTGGATGAGGGACACTGCCTCCTCACGCCCTCCCTGCACCGGCATCTGGTTCTGGGCTCCTCTGCAGAGGCTGATAGGGAGCGCTTGTTTGAAGAGGGCTGGGAGCGCTTGAATGTTTAACAGGTGTGCGGGGGATTTAGAGCTTGTGCCTATAGCGTTACGGTATAGGATGAGCAGCGGGCATCAGTCAAAGCCGAGTGCAGACAGAGGAGCGTGTGTACAGTACGAACACTGTGGGACCGAAGCCACATGTGCAAAACGCGATACAGAGAAATGTCCGACATGTGTTTTTCCCATGACAGCGGGAAGATGTAGAGCGACCGACCCTCTGGAGCTATTCCTGCTTCTTGAAAGATGTTTTTTTCTCTTCTCGTCACTGGACGCTCTCCAGTTTAAATCCTCAAAAGTGAAACATTGAAACAAGCTCAGCAGTTTAAGAGTAGATTTGAATTGAAGATGCGCTGTAAAGATTTGAAGAGAATAGATTTGCTGTGTGGTAATAAGGATTACATAATACTTTGATGGCATTGGCCGGCTTCCCGTCCAAGTTTGGCTCTATTATGTTGACATATCAGCCAATGCTGGAACTATGCAGTGTATTCAAGGGAGTGTGTGTAACAGGCCAGCTGCAGAGGGTCGGTGGACGGGGGTGTTGGAGGTTTAGTTACTTTGCAGTGTCCCGGGACTTCTCTTATTTATTCACGCGCAGATAAATCTTTGCTTGACTTCTTAGTTTTCCTCAATCACAAAGATAACACAGTCCCAGGCCACAGCAGGTATGAAATAACATATTCATTCTGACATTTCTCACCGTGTCGGGGGGGAAGTGGCGAGAAATGCGGTCAAGCAGCGGCGACGTGTGACCGGCTCTGATCTCACCTTCTGCTCAGAATGTCACAGCTAAGCCGCGCTTTTCTGTCCGATTTCTAAATGTCAAGCTGATTGTAAAGCAGAGCGTGTGGAGATGCGTTTAAAGACACAACAGATATTTTTTTACTTTTGAATTCCCTGCCGTCTTTATCCTTATACGTTTGAGAGGAGCTGCTGTCGTGTTATTGTTGGATGAAAGCCCCTCGACAGGCAGCGCCACAGCTTCCTCTGCGGCACATCCTGATGCCCGCCTCCCTGCAGTGAAGCTGTAATTGCTTTATCTAGCGCCGGCTTCTATAAATGACGCCTAATTGAGGGGCGGTCGCCGCACCCTTTCCTCACGTGGCAATCAACCTGCCGCGCTATCACCGCATCTTAATAAAAACTAAAAATGATTGGGCCACAACCCAGGACATCCCATCGAAACGGGGAAAAACGAAGGAAGGAGGAGGGGGACTGAAAAAAAGCAAAGAAAAACCAGCAGAGAAAACATCCTGACCGAAACGACATGGGGAGTGGGCTTTAAATGCACAGGATGTGGAGATCTGTGGATTGAGGCCTGTCAGTGGAGGAGAGACGGGAGGAGAAAAAAGACTTGTCACGCAAACAACGGGAGGAGCTACGATATAATTAGTCCCTATGAAACATTGACAGTATTCACAAGTGGCTGGCGTCCACGAGAACAGTCCTGCCAGTTCCAGCTGTTTCATTAAATCTTAGTTCAAAGCAATTTACCAATATTAGCTTGTGTGCAATTCCGAGGGAATGTCCGTTCAACATGTCTGTTGTATGATTGTACAGTTGTTTAAATGTTTGCTCACATGTTAGTCATTATGGGAGGCACGGTAATTGCATAAGAGCCGGCCAGATGTACAGTATAGAGAGCGGTTACTGTATATGGGAGGCCATGTGTTTTCCCTCTCGTGACAGACACGCACCTCAAGCCAAAGCTGTGAGAGCGGCACCATAAATTCAAAAAGACACGGCTGATTTCTAACGTAACAAACCGCAGCAGGTTTATACAAACAACCCGGTGTGATAATATTTTCCAGTTTTCTCCAGGTATGCGTTTGTATATGTGTGCGTGCACGCACTGTTGCTTTAAGGGTTCAGGGAGAAATTCTGAAACACAAACCTCGGTATATATTCTATTGCAGTGATATATGATCACAGCATCCACATTTACTCCTGTAAAAACCAGTATGTAAATAAAGCTACTCATCAACAGGGGCCTTCTTTTGTGACGAGTGTTGGATGATTCCACACCTCTGGCTTCACGTCCAGTCCCAGCCAGCGTTTTATTGCAGATTGTCACGATCCAGTAGCTTTGTGTTTGAGTAGTTGAACATTTAACTGGATGGAGGGTCTGAAAGGTCTCTATTGTCCCAATTTGGCCGACAGTAGAAGTCAACACAACCGTATACAAAGATGGACAACGTGACAACTTCCTGAGAGTGAAGCCCGAAGCTACTAGATCTATAGGTCATAAGCCCCTCCTCCTAAATGTTAATGTTAATGGACATAGACCAGTCCAAAAAGTTTAAATACTCTTGAAATGTATTTTCCTCAAAGATGGTTTCTCTTGTTTTACGCAGTTCTTATCACTCTGATGTTCACGTGTACGTTTGTAAGCGATACTAAAAAAAATGTATGCTATGAAAACGGAGTATAACATAGTGATGACAGCTGAGATTGACTCGTGATTGGTCGAGTGTATCAATGGAACCTTGATAAACAGGACAAAATGACTGAGACACACAGGGGGAGTCACCAATTTGAAACTGCCAAAAAATGATAAAAACACTATAAGTCTGTCTGTCCTGGCCGTTTGAGCTTCTCAGGTAACGATTGGATCTAACAAAACTTAATTCCTACGACCGATTCAAACATGGCCGACTGTTAAAAGACCCACGTTAAAGAGAGACACTGTGCAAACAGGACCAGGGCAGCGCCACATCCTCCTCTGCTGGAAAGTTCCCCTTGTGCAAACTGATGTTAGTGAATCAGTTTTAGAAAAACAGACTCAAATCTTTACAAACGGACGTGGTGAAAGATTTACCAGGAGTTTGCTCCGCCCACTTCTCTTCAGGAGGACCCGACCTTCCGAACTATCTTTTCTCACGTCACGTCTCCAGGAATGCATCGGTTGCCGCTGACATAATGAACCCTGAGCGATTGACCCCGGCATGACCAAGCCATTCCTGAGTGAAGCGTATGGATTCGGTTCCTGCGTCTGTCCGACATCGGCTAATGGCGAACAGATTTACCCAGGATGAGAAAAAGGAATGTTCTATCGGCCTTCTGTGTGAATGTCAGGCCCGGAGAAAACGTCTGTGTCAAATTACTGTGGCAGCCGCGATAAGCAGATGTAAAGACCCTCGGGGCTTATTTTTTATTAAGGCCAAGAGGGGTTAAAATAGGAACTACGGTGAGAGCAGCACTCTGCGGAGAGTAAGGCACTGCTCTCATGCAATATTTGTCCTCGTGTCAAAATGCACCAAGAAGAGTATGTCTTTCATGAATTTTTTTCCCAGGAAGAACAGAAATATATATTTCAGGAAATATGGAAGTTGACGTCGAAATGCACATGAGGATTGATAGCATTTATAATGGTTTCAGGAACCAGGGGCACCTCCAAGCAGCTGCCTCGCTCTCAGGCAGATTTAAATCAGGTGACCAGGAGCTAAAGCAGGAGGCTTTAAGTTAGCAGAGTGTTCGCAGGTAGCTCTTACCTCAGTGACGCCGTTAAAGCAGAATGATGGACGTCAACTTGAGGTCTAGAAAGCAAAGAAAACTTTCAGAGAGAGGACTGCATTTTGGATTTAGAGTCAAATAAAAACCATTTGTTTGACTCTAAAAGACCCGATTCAGCAGACCCTGGGTGGGGGGGTGCACCGCTCAGCCACACCTGCACAAATATGACCTTCGAGGAAGATCATAAGAAGCCTAAAAAAAGTTTTGGCTGCAGTAAGGAAAGAGAAAGTGGTTTAGGATTTCATGAAAGAACTCAATCTCCAGCTGTGGAACACGAGACTGGATTTTCATCGGTGGGGGGGGGTGAATGGATTTGATAAAACACGAGCAGTTTCTGGAACTAAAGACTCCTCCACATTTTGCCTTTTGGATGTAAGGTTATTTTTTACCGTCCTATAAGATTAATTTTGACCCAAACCTTTTCCTGCCAGTGTATATTAAAAACCACCAGGAGCAGTTCCACATCCGACCCTGCAAACCCCTCGGAGGCTTCAGGGTTTGCAGGCGTCCAGTCTTGCTCTGTGTTTGCTATTTATCTTTGAGCAGACCATCGTGTTTGGACATTTTTATAATCAGTTTGGTTTTTCTGTGGATACACATCTGCTTGTAAAAGAAACAACTTTGTCTTTCCTCTCTCTCTCTGCAGTTACAAGTATCAATTTTCCATCATACGTCCTAATGATAATCATAATAGCATAATAGGACTCAATTATTTCCCAATAAGAAGGATAAACACAAGCGTAAAGCATTTTCATGCCACATTGTACCAATAATGAAGAGACTGTACTTAAGATTAAAAAATATATCAAAAACAAAGTGAAAACTACACAAACAAGAGATATTTTAAATAAAAATTTAAAGGGTACTGCATGTTTTGGACACATATCCAAAATGTGTTGTTTTTAATGGTTTCAAAGAGTTTAAGGATATTTTATTCACAAATAAAGCCAGTAATTATAACCAATAAAAACTTAAAGAAGTCTTATTCAAAGTGGTAAAGTAAAACCCTTTTGAATTTTTTTACATTCCAAATCTACAATAAGTGTAAATGTACATATAAAGACTTGATTGAACCAAAACACAAGAGAACAGCTCAAAAATAACTTGTTTGAAAACTGCAGATTATTTCTCGAGTCCGTTCACGCTCCTGATTTTATTTTCTTCACAGTTGTGTTTTGTGTGTGTGTGTGTGAGTGTTTTGCCATACATTGTGTTTGGGATACACCCACATGAACCATTTCCGCCGCCGCAGGCTTGGGACCCCATCTCCAAATGTTTGTTTAATGTGCGTTTGCCAACGGACCCTTCAGTGAGACCGGCCATCGGACAGGCAGCGGCTCGGAGAAAGAACAACACCCGACTGCTAATGGCTGACGTGAAGCAGGCCTGTTTTATTTAGCCAAGCCGGGGTCTGTGCTGGGAGAACTCAGACTTGTGACCAATGGTTGAACTTGCTGCCATCATAAAACTACAACCACAGTCGCACTCAGATCCACTTGAGGAAGCCCTGGGGGGGGGGGGGGGGGGGGGGGGCCCGTCCACATACTGTGAGCTCCACGGGACAATATAGGGAAGTATGTGGTTACTATAGAGGCAGCTACCACATACAGATTAGAAATAAAGTGTTTGCCATGGCTACAGCCCTCCTTCCCTCAGGCCTTTATCAATGAAAGTGATCTGTCAGGGCCGCGGCACATCTGTTTTCAGGGGCCCTGGGTTCAGATGATGAAAGCGTGAGAGGTGCTGAGCTGAGGGGCCTGGTAGCAGGTTTTGTTTGTGCTGCAATTAAAAGTACTCAGCGAGAGGAAGGAAGCTGCGGCGCTGCTTCAATGCTCGTCTTTCATGGGAGGCCTCCACGGCTGTTTCTGGGCAGGAGATCCCTTTGCACAGGTGCAGTGTGGAGCGGCTGCATGAGGCCTGTAGGGCTGATCCAGGGTCTGCGGCGTCAGACCACTTAAAGGTTCTGAGGGGCAGACAGGTTTAATATGAACCTCTCACGTGTTTACTTTTTAACTTCCACCAAGGAGGTCATGTTTGCGTCTGTGTTTGCTTGTTTGACACGACCCATAACATTTTGGAGTGGTTGCAATTTAGTGCAGATCCACATAAAAGTCTGGATCTGGTGGATTTAAACATGGTTTCATGAGGGGTACGGTTTTAGTCAGCCACTGCACGGTAACAAAAAGGGGCTAGAAACCTGTAACTACCACATGTGCAGCTGAGATAATTTGACACCAGTATAGGGAATCAACCGTTACCCCTTATATACAGAATTTAAGGGGCCTGTTGGTTTGGTCGGAGCTCAAGCGGCCCATGTAATCTGTGGGGAATGTCACTAGTGTTACTGAAACAACTTCTCATTTTTTAAAACCCCTCATATCTGGTGTTCAAGGAAATTTACAACAGACACATGTGTGACTTTTAGACATTTTTCATCAGGGTTTTAAAAATCGAACACGGTGAATCAAGAGCGGTTTGCTGAACTGAGCCCGAAGATCTTTTTCTCTCAGTTGTAAATGAAGTAAGGGTTCTTTTTTTCCTTCAGCTTCCTGTTTCTAATCCAGAGGGACTGAGATGGGGGGGAGATAACGACTGTCTTCAGTCTGGACAGACGGATGTATCTGATCTGTGTCCTCCTGCATTTCTCTCCTTTGCTATGAAAATGTCCTCATGTGATTCTGCCAGCGTGCCTCCCTCCCTCTTCCTCTCCTCTTCCCTCCCCTGTTTCTCTTTTTATCTTCTCACACTTTCCTCGCCCTCCTCTCTCAATGTGATTTCATTTAAAAGGACGTACGAGGTAAATGTCTCCACCGCATTTGATTATTTTCTCTGTCACAACACAAGCAGAGAGCCGCCTGCAGGAGCTGTAATGAGCTCTCAGCGTTCAACGATCAGATTTTATGAACATTAAGACGAAGTGAGACAATCTTTTCCTGCAAAAAAACTTTCAAATTTCACCACTTCGAGATTCACTGTTGTTAATTTAAAAAAAAAATCCACAAGAGCTTTAACCGTGCACAACATGTCCACAGTCCTTATTTCCCCCATATTACACAATCTGCTGTCGAGGAAGACAAACTGACGCCAAAGTCATAAACATCTTCGACTGTTGATGCTCGCTGCTGGAGTTGATAAGCCCCACAGGATGGCATGGCCGGGCTTATCGAGCTCGGCCAAGCCAGAGGACCTCTGCTATCGCTGGATCCGCTGGCAGAGTGAAAACATAAATGTATCCCCTTATCTCCCCCCCCTGCTGGGGGAATAACCCTCCTCCCAGCTCCCCTGTCCGCTCCCTGCAGGTGGTGCTCTCGTCGGGCCCTCAGGGATTTCATCTGAATGACTCCTACACGCCATCGAGAGGCTGCCACTGGCACTCGGACAAGATTACAGGAACGCAGCCCACGTGTTTGTCGAGAGACGTTTGTTATCACATGGAAAGGGAGCTAATTCCAACACAATAGCCGTGCGTGTGACAAAGTGGCAATAGGTTAACTATTGCCTGCTAATGTTTTTTTTATGAGCCAAAATGAAAACAACCTCTGCTGTCAGCACGGCGTGGAAACCAAAGACGGGCTCGTGAGAGAGAGAGAGAGAGAGAGAGAGAGAGAGAGAGAGAGAGAGAGAGAGAGAGAGAGAGAGAGAGAGAGAGAGAGAGGAAAAAAAACCTGGTTGAATTCCAACCAGCCGAGCCTGCAGATCCATCTGTGCTCCTCAAATGTGGCCGGCGGGAGTCTAACGCACACAAACCCGGCCCTATCCGAACCAGGGGCCCGCTGTGCAGCCAGGACGTGTGTGGTGGACCCCTGAGGAGAGGCGCACGCTCGCAGCCTCGTGACGGAGCATCGCTTCGGATCTAAAGCTGCAGGTTAAACGTGATGGAGAGAAGAAGGACAACTTCCACAGCTACCATCGAAAGCCTCACGTTGTTGTTCCTTAAATGGATTAATAATGATCACAATTATAATGATTCAATTGTACATACAGTGTGTTTTAATTATAAATCTTATCTAGCAGGAAGTTACCTTTCCCAGCTTCCTGTGGAATCCTGGCTGCTCTCAAACTAACTTCAGGTGTATTAATGATTTTAAAAGTATAGAAGTTGCTGCACAATGCAAAAGTATCACAGGATATTTAAGGATTCAGTTATTATTGGATTTATTCCACAAAGCCAGACTGGTTTGACGTCTGTATTATTAGCCTCTGCCAGCAGGTGTGATCTCCGACTGTTTCTTGGCTCCGCTTTGGGAAATACTTGTAGAGTCCACCTCTGCCGGACCCTGTGTTCTCCTTCCACCCCCGCGGTGCACGCCATGTTTGTCCAGAGAGGAGTTGTGTGCCAAATTAAATATCCTCCTTAATCTCCACTGTTTGCCGAACAGGTCAAAGCGCTTCCAGTGTGAAATCAACGGGAAGGACTTAGCAGGATGTTGTGGTTGTCGTGTGTGGGGTTTTTTTGGGGGGGGGGATTAAGTTGAGGACACACAAAACATACAAAACACAAGTATTAAGGATGCATATCTTTATTGAAATTGACCGTTGAGTCGAAGCCCACGGGTTGGGGGGGGGGGGGGGCATTTAAATGATTTGAGAGGTGCACTTGCAGGAAGCGGGACACCAAGCGGCCACGTCCTTGTGGTTGCAGCCGAACTGCTTCTTCAGGTCCGGGCAGTTATTGTACTTATCAGTGTAGGGACAGGGGTTGGCTGGAGGACAGGGGGAAAAGAGAAAGTTAATCAGGGTTAGTCGGGGATCGAACCCCTGACCCTGTGGTCCACAAATGACTCGCTTTACCTCCCATGCTTCACTCTTGTATACAGAGATAATACTGTTGTCCCACTTTTTCTACCCAGGTATACACACTATAAAATATCCTGTATGGAACTTTTTGATTATATTATACAGTTAAACACACCAATAGCTGAAACATACACATATGCATGAGTTAAAAGAGCAAAACGTTCCTGAGTAAAAAAAATCTACTCGAGAGCTTTAAATTGTGAATTCAAAGATATTTTAGAGACAGAATCTCAGTTTGTGCATCCAGGAACTACTCAGCTTGCTTGCTAATTACTTGAAAAAAATAAATAATAATAAATGATAAATAATACAAAAAAAGGGGAGGGAGGAAGCAGGAGGTGGTTGATACTGAGGAGCTCCATGATTCCTCTATCTCAAAAAGAAAGTTAGTATTTTAAGGTACGTTAGTATCTTTAATGACATATCTTTTCCTTTTGCGCTATTTAGATTGTTTATTATATTCTTTGTTTTCCTTGTTCTTAAAGCGCCTATTGAAAGGTGCTCTATTAATGCATTTCATTAAAATGATTGATTTTGTCATTCTAAGGATGATGGTGAAGATAATTATTGTATTAGTTTGTAGTTAATGTGTTTCCCTCTCCATCGAAAACCCTCTTAAATGTGTCATCTTTAACATTTCGTGTGTGATAGTAATGAGCTCATTTCTCTCCAGCTCGGCCTCTCAGGTTCGTTGATGAACTAATCGATGTGTGTGCTTGTCGCCACTTACTGCACAGTTTGTTGTCGCAGGCGTTGGGGCAGTCACCGCAGGAGGGTCCTGATTTGTAGGGGTGAGTGTACTGGTAGTTCCCCCTGTAATGTAGGGCAGAGCATCAAATATTCAACATCACAGCGTAAGGACTCGGTGGATATCAGCCCAAATGTGTCACGGACGTGCTCGGAGGAGGCCCAGCACTTTTAAATCACTGTCGAGTGACAAGCGAGCAAAGTGGTGAAGGAAATTGGATCCAAACTGCAAATGTTCTCCTCATTACTTCATGTATTACTGCTCTGCTGCTGCATCCACTTTATTATTTGCCTTTAATGATGTTTTCAATTTTACCAAGGCTAAAAAAAACAGGGCACTTTTATCGGAAAAATAAAATAGATGCTTCGTTTCTTCATTTTCTTTTAAATTTCAACCAACACAATACACAGATATAGACGCGCAGACATCTTGTGAAGTATTATGTACTTACGGTGGGCAGTACTGGCACACGTAGAAGTACTTGTATTGAGAGTTGGGGCAGTATGCCATAGCGCAGCCGATCTCGTTGGACCTGTACCACACAACCTGAGGCGAGACACAAAATACACAAGGTCACAAAGGAGAAATAACTACAGTTTGTGTTTATATATCTATACAAACTGTACATGACCGCACCTGTGTGTAATGTCCGATCGCTCCTGAGTTGATTGCTCCCACTCCGTAGCGATAGTCCTTCACCTCGTCGTACCAGTACTGGATGGCGTCACTCCACGAGGCCTTGTTGCCGGACATGTACAGGTTCTCTCCACAGCCACTAGCTGTGGTCACAGAATCACACGTTTAAAATTCTGTGTTCGATCCATGATCATATAATGAAAGCCACTTTATTAACTACACCTCTAACTCTAAATTAATCGAAAGCAATATGTCTCAGCCGTAAATTCGACCTACTGCAGATCATGTTCAGAGAGGATTTAGTTAAAATAAAGCGATATAGCAGAACTTATTTCCAACTTTGTTTAGTAGAATATATCAATCGGAAAAGTTTTTACTCCCTAATATCAGTACCAGCCCCGATTTATCCATATAACTCGGGCTCTAGTTTTAATTTAACTAAATGCTTATTATTGAAGTTATAGTTTGCAATGAGGTTTCTGACATTTTCTCCAAACCAGAAAGAGAAAAATACTGATTTCAGTAAATAACATGTTTCCTTTCCGTCTCTGTGCACATGAAGCGACAGTGTTTTCCTGTCAGGTCGTTTTAAAACAGATCGAACTTACTGCTGATCGTCCTGGAGCTTTTAGGGCTGTGTTTCATGGAGCAGCCGTTGGCCCACGCCTGAGCGTTGGCTGCAGCCTGGTTGCTCCAGCTCTGCAGGGAGCCGAGGGGAGAGAGTTAGATCAGCACATGTAGACCACCACAATACATTAGACACCATTTAATCTGCATACGTGTGAGGGCTTGGGTGTAAAATCTGTTTATTCCTCACAGCAGGGGGGTCGGTTGGGAAGTAAGCTAAGTATTAGATCAAGCATAATACGCAGTTGTGTATAAAGTACTTGAAAGCCATACTTGAGTAAAAGTACAGATATCTTACCTGAAAGTGACTCGGGTAAAAATAAAAGTCCCTCAAAATGACTTGGGTAAAAGCATTTAAGTAGCTCCTATTAAATGTACTTAAGTATCAAAAGTAAAAGTACAAGTACCAAAATAAAAAATGCTATGTAGTTTTTATAGTAGTCCTACACAGACACAAAACAACCCAAAAACTCACGCGGCACGTGAGTGAGCGAGAGAGAGGCGCACCTCCGCTGCTCAAGTCACGAGCCAGTTTTGAGAATATACAACGTAGAAAGTACAGAAATTTGTGTTCAAATGTAACGAATAAAAGTAAAAAGTCGTCACGAAAGATCTACTTAAGTACACTAACGAAGTATTTCTACTTCGCTACTTCCCACCACTGATAATACGTTGCATCAATAATACTTTGCTTTTGAAATCATAACTTCATATAAATGCACTTTTTCTTTTTACCATTTTCAGCATGTTGCTGGCAGTGGGCTGAACACCTCTCCTCAGAGCATTGTGCTTGTTCACGATCTCTACACAGGGAAAGAAGACACAGAGAACATTCAGAAACAAACCTAATGTGATTCTGAATGATGAAACTGAATCTTACTGAAGGACGGATGCAGGAATAACAGTTACACTCACCCTCCTGCAGGTGGGAATTCAGAGACGAGAGAAAATAGACGTTAATTTTGTTATGTTAAGACAACTTCGATTTGTAAAATGACAAAACAAGGATGTTCCTCATCTGTTTGCAGCCTGATTATTTTTCACTTACCTCCGAAGAGTCGAAGAATGTTGCCCGGGTCACCTGAAGAGTAGCCAAGAGGCCAAAGGCGCAAAGGAAGTTGAAGGCGTTCATATTCGCGGTTCAGTCCGATACTGTCTACCTTCCAAGGGCCACAGGTGTGATATAAATACTCAGGACAGTGGAAACGTGTGAGATTCAAAGGCTCAAGGGCTTATGGAGATAATATGTACTCAACGTGACAGCGGTGAGAAATGGTGGAAGGCCGTTGATCTTTGTTTACACATCTGGGTTTAAGGTGCATTTAGCATGTTCACCATATTCTCCCCGGGGGGCAAGGTTATGGCCAGTGGTTGTGTCTTATCAAGAAAGAACCTGGTATCTCAGGTAAACCTCAATAATATCAAAATGAAATATGATGAAAAAGTTAAACTAACACACGGAGCGCTGCGTCCTTGACAGATGACAGAAGTCGCTTTGATAAAGAGCAGGTATGTTTGTTTAGTTTATCAATCAGGTGATACACTGAGCATATAGAGTTTAATATAAAACAATCAAATACATGAACATCACATATACAGTAATGTATGACAAACTGTAACACCTGTGGTATCGAGCCATCGTCATTCAGAGGAGCCACAATGTCAAGTCTCGATGTAACTCAAGGTTTTCTGCTGCTTCATTAAATACTCATATATATATAAATATATATATATATACATAAACAGGTTACTTATGGGAATAAGTGATCATTTAAAGTATCATAAATGCTTCCACGAACTCTATTTCATGGATGGATTTAAATTTAGTATCTTTGACAGTGGTGGGGAGTAGCAAAGTTGAAATACTTTGTTACTGTACTTAAGTTGATTTTTCACATATCTCTACTTAAGTTATCTGCAAATAGGGTATTGTTAAATTATATTCTTACTGTTTGTATAACAGAGCACGACAAGGATATCCGGGAGAAGAAACACACATTTGAGACGTAACCAAATATACATAAGGCGTGGCGGTGCCTTATCAATCTAGGAGTCTGATGCATGCATTGAAAGTGAAAGGTGAGGGCTGAGGTGGGATTCCAGCCCCCGGGGCTCCGTGCACATCACCGCGTACCCCCTGAACCACTTCGCGTACCCCGTACTCCAGTTTGGGAACCGAAGGTCTATGGCAGGGGTCACCAACCTTTTTGAAATTGAGAGCTACTTCGAAGGTACTGAGTAGTACGAAGGGCTACTTGTTTGATACAAACTTCCTGAATAACAAAATTGCACAGATCACCTTTTAATAATAATAATATATGCGAAGAGACATTTTAGTTATTTCTCACAATAATTATTAACAATGATTATCACAACAATGATGGTAGGAAACAGAGATATTAAAACAGGCAACATTTATTTCTGTTAATCTGTTTCAACTTTGCTTAAATTCAACTTAATTGAAGTACTTTTGGCGACATTTATCACTACATTCCTCCATCAGTCTGTACTTTTTCAAAAATAGATTAGATTTAATTATAATCACTTTGTTACAACGATGATAAAGCTCAACCAAAAGAACACATGCATGTGACTGGAGTGTAATGCTTCTAAGTGTTTTCTTAATTTGTTGGGTCTCATAGTGTCAGCTGCCAGAGTTTTCAGGTCTAAAATCCACACTGGTCTCTCCTCATGTCCTCCTTCATTCACAGTGAATCAAAGAGCAAGACAGGCTTCATCGTACGTTCTTTTCATCTTGGTTTTTGAACACTGTGTTTTGTTTGTCACTGACTGGCTGCTTCACACGAGACCCTAAAAGTCCGGATGTTGGTCGGGCTGGTGACGATCCCTCCGCAGGTTCACCTTCAGAAACTTTGTGAAGAGTTTTACTTCCTCTAGATCAGCCATTCCCAAACTTAAGAATGCTGTGGCCCAATTTGAAAACTGAAAAATGTGTACGGCCCACCTACACCTTTAATCACAACTATATGATCCACACACAGGACTAGAATCATACATATTATTAATTTTATAGCTAAATTAATTGTATATGAACGCAAGCATATGCAGTGCAATTCCAATAAAATCCACATTTAAGCATAACAAATTGCAAAGCAACCAATGTAAAACAAAAAAGAAGAGCAAACAGGGTATTGTTAAAAATATATGTTACTGTTTGTATAACAGAGCACGACAAGGATATCCGTGAGAAGAAACACACATTTAAGGCCTAACCAAATACACATAAAGCGTTTAAGCTGGGCCTGTGGCAGGTACACACTTGAGGCTTTTCTGCCTCAAGTGTCCTCTTTTTAATGTTGTGTGCCTAGAACTTGTTAATCTTGCTGAGTCATCATAAGGGGCATTGTGTATCATTCTTGCTACTGATGAAAGGTCCATGTTTAATGATATTTACAGAATGTTTTAGTGGTTATACTGTGGTCTATTAGTGTTCTTAGGTAGACGCAAGAGGTTTGCTTGTTTATTCTGTTGTGTTGATTATTTGTTGTCCCTAGAAGTTCAGATGCACTAGACCAATACTATTTGAACCTCAGCATCTGGGGTTCCAAATTTGTAAAATTATACAGTATATGCATATTGTTGTTATAATTTTTCAGTTAGTTGAATTAAATCCTGAGGAGAAAAATGTTGGGTTGTTTTGTGTCTGTAAAGGACTACTATAAAAAGCACTTTGCATTTTTAATTTTGGTACTTGTACTTTTACTTTTGGTACATTTAAACACCAGATACTTTTGATACTTAAGTACATTTAATAGGAGCTACTTTAAGAATTTTACCCAAGTCATTTTCTGACGTGTGACTTTTACTTTTACCGGACTCACTTTCAGGTAAGATATCTGTTCTTTTACTCAAGTATGGCTTTCAAGCACTTTATACACAACTGCTCTTTGATGACAAGTTGACATGTTCAAGTTCAAGAAAACTTATTGTGTCATAAAAAGTTGTTTACTGGTTGAATTGTACAATATATGGGAAAATTTAGACACGCTTACATTTCATATATATATGAAGTGAGATTTACTATCACGACATGTCTTGCAAGGGTCGATTACTGTGACAGGCAAAATGGTTTATTTAAGATTAAAAACTACTACAAAGACATGCAACACAATATTAAAGAAGTGCAAGATGAGTAAAGTACAAAAAAAGTGGAACAAAGGGAAGCATAACAATTAAAAACCGGTGAAAAACTACCACAAAGATAAATGAAACAACCACATAAGTCATAAAACTAACACAAATATACATTGATTAAACATACATTAACATAAAAAGACTGTTAATAAACACAAACTGACTGAATATAGGCACAAAACTACCAAAATTTGGCTTTTCAACAACTTTCTCATGATCCGTTTAAAATCTGACATTCATACGTTCATACATTTTTATTGAAGTAAAACATAATGCAAGTAACTATATGTGTTGACTGCAACTGTACCATTGAAACACACAAGGGTCAGATGGGCGTGACACAAAGGTTAATAAATAAACATTGATAATATATACACATTTTTACAATGGGTTTATAAAGCAGTTTGTATAATTATCAATATTATTATTATAATATTGTTTTTATTATTATAATGGTGTGTTCAGTGTGCTGATCTGCTCCCCTCCTGCGTCCAGCACTGGTAGGTGCACCCTCTACTGCGCATGCGCCGACCCGCTGGTCGCCTCTATTTGTTCCCAGACATCATCATCATCATCATCTTCTTCTTCTTCGTCCTCATCTTCATCATCATCACAGGTTGAACTGAACATCCTCTGCCACAAAGACGCATCTCTCTCTCTCTCTGGTATTCGGATGTAGTCTCTCGCTCTGATCTGTCTTTTGTTGTCGGCGAGACACAGCGCGGAGCAGCAGAGGAAGAGGAAGAGGCGGGAGGAAGAGGAAGCAGCCATAATCATAATAATCATAATAATATGAAGAAACGCTTTGTGGACGCGAGCAGGCTGCGGAAGATGAAGAAGCTGAAGATCACGGAGCGTCTGTCTGAGAGGTAGATGTGCAGCCGCTGTGGTCTTTGTGTGAGATGTCATCGCTGTCACCTGTCTGCCTCATCAGCCCCTGTCTGTCTGTGTCTGCGAGGCGTTGTTAAATCCACCAGCTTCTCTTCATCATGTGGTGACTTCATCCTGCTTTGTTTACACACACACACTCACACGGATCAGCAGCTGTGGAAGTGAACGTGGCCTGTTGTTCCCTATAGTCTGCTGCTGTGTGTACAAATATCTGCTGTGTGTACCAGATGTATATTAGTACTTGTGTTTTAGACAAGGCCAAAATATACTATTTTTGATTTAAAAGAAAGATGCAGGAGGAAGAAGCCACTTGTTTTATGAGCCATTGTTTCACGTAAGAAAGATGTAAAGCAAATAATAATAATAAAGATAATTATAACAAAGCTATTTTTATTTGGATTTAACTTTTCTGGAAAAATAAGCATTGTTTTATTTATTTTGTATATTTTACTTAAATTTGTAAGAAAATATGTTCAAGATATTTGACTTTAAAAAACTTGCGTTGTTGCACACATTTTATTTTGCATGTTGAGAGCTATTGTGATTATTTTAAAATATCTAATTAAAATACATAATCCATGGAATCATAAGGCAAATTCAAACCTGTATTGGGAATTTAAGATGCTCTCTCCTGCCTCACGTCTCTTTAATATGAAATATTGCATTTTGTTGTGGAATTACTTTTCATTTTACATTACTAGTGAGGATACCAGGGAGATGAATTAAAATACACTAGTTTAGTAATACTACAAAGGAAGATTTGAGATGTTGTGGTTCTCCCTTTATGATAAGGATTGAACTGATCCTTTCCGATGTGGAATAACTTGTTCTTTTTCACATTAATAATGAAATAACTAGCGGGATACATTTATATACACACATTTAAATGACACGCAACGTCCAATCTGTGCTCACGTAAAGAATCTAAGATGCTGTGCTGCTCTGTTTATCTTTGCTTCCACTGTTAAAAGATGAAGTAAACCTTTTTTTGATGATAACGTTCACAATAGCAATGATGTGAGTTAGAATAATCTCTTTTAGTGCCATTATAAGCCAATTTGAATATGTAATCGGGATTTAAGCTGCTGTGTTGCTTTCCCTTGCCCACATGATTCTTCCAGGTCAGATAATTCCATCGGATATAAGATGATTGGGAAACAACTTACATGTTGTGGTAAAAAAAAAACCCATAAGGAGATGTTAAACCACACACCCTCCTCTACGTGTGTTATTAAAAGGCAGATTTGATGATGGGGCCGTGTAATGGGATGCTGTGGAGCTCCCTCTCTCCTCCAGATGAAATATCGCCATGGTTACCAAACAAAGAAGGGGGTGATGTGATGGCAGCCTATGGACGGGCAGAACAAAGGAGGAAACCACAGCTCCTGTTTGGCTCGTGGTCGCCAGAGAAAATGAATGTGGGAGCAGTCATTGTTCTCCGTGCGCCTCTGCTTGAGAGGATGTTCTGCACTTTTAAGATGCAGCTGCTCAATTACAGGCTTCACGTCTCGTATCCGATCCCCAAGCGTTTTATTAGCTTAGGCGAGTGTGTGTTTGTGTGTGTGTGTGAGTGTGTGTTTAATGTCCCGGCCAAAGAGGCGTATTTCCACGTCTATATTTACTGGAGTCAAGAGGCTGGACTGCACATTAGTGTCACCGCCATGTTGATATTTGACATTTAAAAGGCAAATTTCATGTGATTTTCTTTTTCTTGTATCGCTCCTCCAGTGCTTACACCTTCCTGAAGTTTATGGTGATGTGGACTGTGGTGCTGCTGGCGGATTTCATCCTTGAATTCAGACTGGAGTACCTGTGGCCATGCTGGCTCTTCTTCGGCAGCGTGTACACAACGTTCCACTGCCACGGGCTGGTGAGACGCCCCCCGCCCCCCCCCCCCCCCCCCCCCCACCCCCACGCCCCCCTGCAGTGTCATTCCAGGCTGTGTGCGATGATGAGGAGCATTTTAACTCAAACTGGGTGTGTTTCTGTGTTTGCAGGTGATCTGTGTGGTCTTCGTCTGCGCTGCCTTCACTCTGGACATCTTTTGTTTGATTTTTGTTCCTTTGCACTGGCTGTTCTTTGTGGCCAGCACCTACGTGTTGTTCAATTACATATGGCACACAGGTGAGTCAGGAGAACATGTTTGTTATCAATATTTTCGCTTTTTTATTTGAATAAATCAGTTTTATGAGGGTTTTTTTTCTCCATCTCTTCACATCTGATTATTATTTGATGTCTTTTCAGAGAAGGGCATCTGCATATCCACGGTGTCCCTGTGGATTATACTCGTGTACACAGAGGCTTCGCTCCGACTCAAGGACCTGAAAACCTCTCACGCCAACCTGTCTCATCTTTTCGCTGCACACTGGTACGTCTGCCTGTTTTGATTACGCCTCCATATTGAGGAATCTTGCGTGAAATGAACTGAGCTGTCATTAATAAAAAAAAGCAGCATCAGTATTGCTTCTCTGAATCCCACGTGTGCTGTCGAGAACCAGCCTCCGTGTTTGTGTGCCACAGATTACAGGAGCAAATTCACTTTTATGCTACAAGCCAAACGCCAGCCGAGTAGGATTTAAAAGATTTAATTATGCATGCATTTATTAATAGAGTAAGCATTAATAATACAAACCTGTCAGCCAAGATGTTTATATCTTTACAACCAAGCACGCTTACTCTAAGTGTCTCCCCTCTGTGTGCACGTGCAGTATTGGATATCCTGTGGTATATCTGGGGTTTGATGCCACCTGCTACTTCACCAACATCTTCAAGCTGCGCATACAGAGAGCTGTTCAGAGCGAGAACGACTTCCACATGCACCTCCTGCAGCACTCGCTCCCCCCGGGCCTGCAGGTCTTCCCCAAGACGAGCGCCGACGGCAGCAGCAGTGAGTTCAACTACCAACCCTCACAACTACACACTCCCTTTTGCTCTGTTAAATGTGTCTTATTTGTCAAACAAGATTCCGGCGGTGAGAGATCAGAGGTTCCTGTGGGTGGCGCTGGTTTTTCTCGTGTGATCAACGCTCAAAGTAACATCTCTGTTCTGCAGGGTTTATTACAAATGAGCAGAAACTGGGTGTCTGGATCAATAATTACCTTAATCAAGAAGGTTATGGTTTTTTCTCCGGTCATGCTCTGACATAGATGTGTTGGATATTATGTAAACATTCCCAGGGAATCATTCATGGATCTATGCACCTTCAGGGAACTCATATGTATGAGTGTGTAATTTGAAGCAGCTTAATTTAATGTAAGTGGACAGTTTTCTGCTGCTTTTATCATTTTCATGCACTTTATTGTTCTTATAAACTGGAGGTGAGTCCATCCTGCTCAGCCACAGCTTCACCTTTGAGGAATCTTTGTCTGCAGCTAACACACCCAATGATGAAGATGAACTTTCTCGGCTGCCCTCTGTTTTAGATTTTTAAATCCCTGGTGTAGAATTCAGCTTAGATCAGGTCAGTTCTTTAACGCTGAGGCAACATGATTACTGTAGGGAAACAGAAAACAGAATCAACACTTTTGAAGAACAGAAGTGAATGGCTGTGACTACATATGCAATATAGGGATGGCAATAACCTTTAGTTGTTCCTGTGTTTTGCAGACTCCAAATGGAAGATAAAGCCCGAGTCGAGTCAGTACCAGTGTCAGAACGGTGCTGTCGTGGCCCAGGATGAGGCTCACACTGTGGACTGCCTCCAGATCCGCAGCGAGGAGAGAGTGACGGAGAAGGGGGTGCAGGAGGTGAAGTCAGCTGAGTCGCACCGGCGGCAATCGTCGACCAAACACGGGGCCGCCGGTGAGTCCAGAGATCTGCTGCCCGGTGGTGCAGGGGGACCAGAATCCTCTGCCACCTCGGAACATCTACCTCAGGAGGAGCAGGGAAGCAAAGCCACCCGGGCGGCCAAAAGCTCCTCGCCCAAAACTCAAAGCAGCACGAACACGCCGTCTCCACCTGCAGCGAGGACCGAGAAGAAACAGAGGTCCAGCTCCAAAACGGTCAGCCCCAACCGGGACGTGGCGGACAAGACAGCGCCTCAGAACCACCACACTGAGCAGACGAACAAGTAAGACTGGGATGATCCGCCTCAGCTCGGTGTGAGATGAGTCATGTGTCGGTGAAATCAACGCTCCTGTGTCTCTCTCTGGATTTCAGGCTGGAGCAGGAGCTGAGGAAGCTGAGGGGCGAGCTGCAGGCGAGCAGGCAGAGCGAGCAGGAGCTGAGGAGTCACATGTGCAACCTCACCAACAGCGAGAGGAGCCTGAGACCGGAGGTGTCTCTGCTCCGACAGTCCAACATCCTGCTGCAGGGCAAGTGAGTGATGAAGACTCTGGGGAAGGGTCTCTGTCTGTGGGCGGCTCCACACACCACGAGCAAAACCAACACAGGGGCTGAGATGAGGAGATTTTTCTTATCCAATTAAAACCCTTAAAGCCATTTCATATTCAGGTTGATTGTGGCTTAACGTTCTTTTTAATTAAATAATAATTTTACTGAGATCTGATGATATACCTTTTAATGTTTTGCTGCATTGAGATGAACATGCATCAGAGTTTTTATCACACTATTCTGAATATTGTACATTAACTGTGTCACCAACTTTTTTTGTGTGTTTTTTCAGCCCAAAAATAATACAAGCTTTTATTTTCTTAATTTTTTAAAATTTGTATTTCTCTTGTTTGCACAGGTTTACCCAAAAAAATAATAATGCTCTTTACCACTTTAAAACAGAAGTAGAATAAACAGACGTAATATCATGTCTGACCTTATCCAAATTAAAGTGAGTGTGTTTTTTTCTCCTGCAGGATTCTGTGTCTGACTAAAACCAAGCAGCGGGACAAACAGAGCGGTGTGATGCTGGAGAAGAAGACCAGGGCGGAGACGGACGCCCGACTCTTTGCTGAGAAGCAGTTGGCTGAAGTTCAGGCTCAGAAGCTGGAGGAGGCCGCCAGCTCAGCCCGGAGCCTCACAAACAGGTAGATCACATGGTCAGCGTCGAGGTTCAATGCCTCAGAAACTGGATCTGCATTCGTTTACAGCTGAGTGCAATTACACTCTGCTGTTAGTAACTATGCTTGTTTGCTCTCTTGCTCAGGGTTAGACATTAGCTGCGTTAGTTTAGCTGCAGTTAATAGTTACTGTTAGTTACTGCAGGGTTACTGGGGCTGCTTAGCTTAGCATAATGACTAGAAACAGAGGGGAACGGTTAGCCTGGTTTTATCCAGAATCACAGGGAGCTTTAAAGGTGTTGGAAGGCAGACTGGGAAACCTTAAAGAGCAGGGCTAGCCGTGTCTGCACTTCCTCCCGTTGCACAACCGCCGACCTATGTGCTTGACCAATCACGTGTCAGTGTCATCTGTCAATCATGACAACATGCCCCGTTTTTAAAGCATTGAATAACCAATTAAAAACAAACTTACCAGAAAAACGATCAGTGTTATAATAGTTACCTAAATGTTTTTCTCAACGTGTATTGTGACTTTTTAGTTTGGCCGATGTCCCATCTGCTAACATGGAGGCGATGGGGTTTATGAGCCTATACTGCAGCCATCCACCAGGGGGTGCTCAGGATGATTTGGCTTCACTTGTGGGAGCTGTCATGACGTCAATCTTTATTCACAGTCAATCTTATCGTCTCTCGGCCCCAAAAAGAGCAAATAAGCATATCTTTGTTAATGCTATTATGTTGATGCACACTGATGAAATGCCATGTTTTCTTTCTGTGTGATCTGGTCTTGACTTTGAATGAATCCCCTCTCTCACCGCTTCCAAACTGTCATTCTCTCCGTCTCCTACACCAGGCAGGAGCACTGTGAAACCCAAATGTTAAGGAAAAGGGTAAAAGATCTAGAGACAGAGTACAGACAACTACAGCTGGAGAATCAAGTGAAAGAGAATCGGGTGGTAGATCTAGAGAGGGATGTTGAGGTATTTGTTTTCCTCTATTTCAGAATGAACTTGTGAGTTTGTCTGTGAGTCTCCAGTGGTCCAGTGATTGGTTGTGTTCAGTTTGGTCATGTAGCAGTTTTGCCGTTTTTAGTTGTTGTTCATGATTATTTTGTTATGTTTCCAATTCTTTGTGTCTGCACAGTTTATTAGAAACATTCGTGGTCTTGATGATGGTGGGAAGTTTAACTGTTTGTTTTAAAAATTTTATTTTGGCCTGCAGTCAACATATCGCACCATGGAGTGTCAGGGCCTTGTTCAAGAAAAAAATAGTCTGAGATTTGGAGAATATGGATTTGTAATATGATAATAAAGTCACCATTAAAGAAAAAGTCAGAATGTTTAAGAAAAACGTTTAATATTGGAAGTTTAAAGTCCTAATTTTAGAAAAAAAGTCCAAATATTACAAGGATAAAGTTGGACTGTAACGAGAAAGTGTTTTATAATATTGCCAGAATTAAGTTGTAAATATAGTAATAACACTAAGGATCCAAAATCGTTTATATATATCATATTTAGACTTTATTCTCTAGATCTCAGATTAGATTTCTCTCATTTGGCCCAAATACTCCGTCCTATTATTGCTCTTTGTCATCACATGGTTATTTTCATCAGGTTTGGTCATTGTTGTATTGTGTGGTTTGATTTCAGTGGCGCACTCATACATGACGCATGCTGAAACAGACGCCAGGTCTTTCATACAATCATTACACTGCTCGTGAGTGCAGGTCAACTCCTTCAAAATAAAACTGTAAAAGTGAATGTTAACGCAGAAAGAATCATCCGTCAGAATATCACTGTGCAGCTTTCATGTTTGGCGACTGGCTCGTTCATCATTGTTGCTCTGTGGTGCTTTGGTTCCTTAAGTGGACAAAACTTTCTCCATTTCCAAAAGAACTGAAGAAAAAAACGACTTGAAATTATAAACATGCTTTTAAAAATCACTTGAGAAACCAAAGCGCTGACTCCCTCAGGTGGTCACCGCGGGAAGTAAAAACAAAATGCATGTGTTCCTGTTTTGCACTAGTCCTCACTGTCGGTGTGCTCTTGGACTCAGGCGTTGGGAAAGTACCGCTGCGTGGAGAAAGAGACGGACATGCTGCTGTCCACGCTGTCGGCCATGCAGGAGAAGGCTCAGCATCTGGAGTACAACCTGAGCGCAGAGACTCGCATCAAACTGGACCTGTTCTCCGCACTGGGAGACGCCCGCCGACAGCTGGAGATCGCTCAAGGTTCACACTCGTATATCATATCAGTTTTCTCTCTGTGTGCAACATAAGCTAGAAGCTCTCAGGTGTAGGGTGGGCGTGCAGCGTCCTCTCAGTCAGGCTCCACCCCCCCCCCCCTCTCCTCCAAATATGGTTACATCTGGTTTTTAAAACCACCAAGATGGCGCCGGAGAAAATGCCAAACTAGAGGCTCCAAAATAGTAGCTCTCAAACCATCAAGGTGGATTTCCACTTGGTATATTCTTCATTTAAAACTCCATACCTCAGTGGTCACTCGTTTGAATCACTTTAAATTTTGCACAATTTATTTCTTGTACAAATGTCATTGCGAGACAAGATTTAGGCGTGAAAACATAACTTTTGTCGATATAAAATAAACAATTTCTATATATTTAACTGAATGCACACAAATATATGAATATCTGATTTCTATTGTCTGTAATCATAGATTTCAGTCGTCGAGCAGGTTGTGGCAGGGCCTGAATGTAAGCCTGTCAGCAGAAACCAATAGGACTGTTATAAGTCTCTATTTGTGTAGAATGAAACACGTCCCTGTGCTCTACAGATAAGGTGATGAAGCAGGATCGGGAGATAAGCGAGATGAAGCAGAAGATCGCGGAGGTGATGGCCGTCAGCCCCGGTGTCTCCTACATGTCCCCCCGGCCTCAGGTGCCACAGTATCTCACCAAGCTGCTCAACTCCGAGCGCTACATGCTGAACCCACGAGCGCTGATGTACCAGTGTCTGAAGAAATGATGGAACGCCAGATCCCCGGACCTCCTCGCCATCCTAAAAAACTGGCGGGGGAGGGATTTGAATGGATTTTTTTTATCAGAGAGCTAAATGACAACACACAGTCCTCTACTTCCAGCCATGAGTGGAACCAGAAGGAGCCTCCACAAGTCGAATGCCTTTAGCTGCACTGACGGTGCTACTTCATTCTGTGTATTTCACGTCCTCCTCACATCACGAGCTGAGAACGAAGAGATCTGATATGCAGAGCTGCCGCAGGCACGAGCTTTATGTGAAGACGCCGCCATGACAGTGTCAACCATCAAACTGGGATGCAACAGAGAAAAGCACAAACATCTCGACCAGTTCACACACTGAAGGTTTGTGGGGAAACTGGTGCTGGGTTTTTACACAACTGACAAAAGAGTAGATGAAGCGGCCGTAAGTGTTTAGTCCAAATGAAACTGGACCCGGTCGATCTGCCGCTCTCCTCTAGGATCTGAGATGATCTCACATCCGTAAGTATGAATTCATCCTTACTTACGATTTCTGATTATTTAAGTTCAAATTGTGCAAGTACGGTAATTTCTTTAGTTACCGACTGCAGCTTTAAAAAGTAAAACCTGTTCCTGACATTAAAAGAGAAACTAAACTAAAAAATTCAAGTATTATTCTTACACACGGTTGTAAGATTGAATGAAATACAATCATCTTTGTTTTAATTGTTATTACAGATGTATCTTGATCTGCAGTGATGCTGATGAAATCTAAATAACATTGTCAAATTGATTTTTTCTCTTTGACTCGAATGATTTTTGGTGTTTTTGAGGACAATATTATTGAATTGGCCTTTTTATATCCCTAGTGAACAATGACCGTGAACCAGGAGACTTACACTGAAGCAGCTAAATAGAAATAAGCCATTTTTATTCGTATCATTTACACCTCTGCTTTTTCATATTTGAAAATATCTCATGTGGAAAAAGCCTTATTATATAAAAAAATATATACATTCTAAAGTGTTTTGGATTTCAAGCTTCAACAGATGTTGGTCCACTTAGCTTTAAAAACTCAACATTTACTCACACTAGTAGGATAATAGAGAAATGATACCATTGAATCATGTCCTGAACCTAATTCTGTTCATGGACTTCAGCTGTATTTAAAACCTTCTCCATGAATTCTTTGAAAGTATAAAGTGCTTTTATTGTCCAACATCAACATATTCTAAATTTCAACAGAGCAAATATGCAACAATTATTGTCAGGGCCTGAGGACTTCGATCATTCGAATTGAAATCCAGACGAGAGTCACAGGTTCATTGAATTGTTGGCATATTTCTATTCTGTGCCGTCTTTGTTTGAAATTTCTATAGCGACATCTGAGTGTTTCCCCTGAACAATGACGCCATGTTAACTTGTCTGTGATTGAGCTGATCATGTTGAGGAGATGCAGCAGGAACAGGAGCTCAGCTTGTTTCCACTGACAGCTGAAAACTAAACGTTGATGCTCGGCAGCTTTCTGTCTTCTTGAGAAAAGAGAGAGAGAATGTGTTCAAGAGTGACGCCATCGGCCGGAATTAGAGTCCAAGCGGAGTTGTGACATAAGAAGGAACGGTGTCGACCAAACGTGGTTCATGAATTTAATTACTGTGCCTATATACGCTACTTTCAACCTGGGAAGTGAAACACAGATTTAATGTGAAAGAGTAATGTGTTTGAATTGAAGTGCTATGTACTGTTTTTGTAGTTTTTTTTTAATTTATTTTGTTTTGTTTTTTTTAACTCACAATGTACAGAATTGAAAATCGCCCGCTGAAAAACACTCATGAACTGGATGTCGCCATTTGGGTAGCTTTTTCTTTAGAGTGTGCGTTTCTAGGGCGTTTTATATGGAAAAATATTTTTAGTCTCGCTGTACTTTTATTAAAACTGCTGTAATTTTGTACGGCAAACGTGTTTGTCAGCATGAAACGTGTTTTATTCAGCTGTTATTCGAGCACACATTGTGACTCTGAGTATGTACATGGGTCTACTTGTACAAGGGCTAGTTTCTTAACATTTTGAACAAATAATTGTCGGTGATGCTCTGAGGGTAGAGATCCCTCCCTCTGATACACCAGGATGGGCTTTTGTATAAATAATTTAAACAAGTGGATTTTCTCTCATTTGTGTGTGTCTGTGTGTGTGTGTGTGGGTATACATTATTTAACTGGAATGAACTCAGTTACTTCAGATTCCCATCTTAAAGATAAAAATACACCAAAACATACTTTTTAAGTTTGGATATGCAGGAACAGCTTTATCTAAATGCAAAAACCGTTTCCCTGAATTTTCTTATCTCATATTAAGTTTTTAAATGTTTCTTTACCAGATTCTTTCATTTCAAAACTTGTTAGGATGAATGTTAAAGTGGTGATAGAAAAAAGCAAGAAATAACTATTTCATATCATAGTTTTTCGTGACCCTAAGTTATTGACATTTCAATTGTCCCTCAAATTTTTGCAGAAAATCCAGAATTAAACATGTTTTACTTTAGAAAAATACATGTAAAACAAGGTATCGTCTGCGTACACAAGAACTTGCTCAGTACACCAGGTATCATGGTTTGCTATCAACAGCAGAAAGCAGTTTAACAGGAAAACACCAGAAATCATAGGATCTTTAAATCTTTCGTCTTCTTACTTTCCTTAACAATGAAATCTGACATTTCACTATGAAGCTGGATGTGTGGTTCCATGTGTTAGTAACGTTCCCCTCGACAACATGACACGAACAAACAAAGGCCTTAAGTGCTGATAGAGTAATCTTTTTATTTTAGGAGGTGAAAAAAGAGGGTAAATGTGTCGCAGAAACAGAGCAGTGTCCAGCATACAGTGTACAAGATGGTCACAAGCATGCCAGGTAGTCCCACACTCGCAGTATCTAAAGAGCCTAACAGCAGGTGGTCACAGCAGAGAGCAGGCAAGACTCAAAATCTACGACGCCGGCTCCTAATCGTCTCTCTTCCTCCTATTGGATTGAAGAGGCCAGAGACATTTCCGACAGGACGATAAAAGCCTAAGATCTACCAGAGAGATCATCAGATTATAGAAATGATGATGGTCTGAGCCAAGAACAGAATTTAATCTAAGCTGTGAGAGCGTGTTGTAGAGACGGTGTCACGCAGAATGACTCGGCCGTGAAGCAAACTAATGCTCAAGACAAAACTTGTGTCGACGGGTCTAAGCTGACAAAACTGTGTGATAAATAAACCGAATCTACCACCCGTCGGATCACGTGCTCTCACACCACAGCTTCCTCATGCGAGTCTAAACCAACCTCTCCAGTGTGAAGTGCCACCTACAGACAACTCTTTTTAAATCGAGCCCCAATCGATAAGTGTCAATCAATAGTTCGGTCAGGAAACCTCTTTTCATAGAAAATAAGAACATGACCTCATGTGGGAGAGCAAGTTAACGCAAATATTCTAAACAACCACCCGGCCTCAGTGCTGGAAGTGAAGTTACAGTACACACTCAAGAAAAGGTACACAAATAAATAGTTTGATTTGTAATAGTTTATCGGCAACTCTTCCGATTGGGTCGCAGCTGCAGGTTTCATGACGACGCTGACGTCATTACAGAAATGTATAAGTTAAATTGACGTTGCGTTTCGAGCTTGATTCTTTCGAGAGTCTTCAAAAACCGATGTAAGGTCGAACGACGCCTCACGAGAAAGTTTGAAAAGGACCAGACAATCAGACTTAACCTTACAACACCATACTACTTACACTTCAGTATGCCGGGACAAAAGTTTTTTTATACACATAACTATTAAAGAATTTTACATTAAAATTTAAAAATACATTTTTAACACTGACTTAAGGAAAATACTGCTGTTATCCAGTTTTACTTTGCTTAACTCTACGGAGAGAAATTAGCAAAAAAGTGAAAACATTAGCATTTTCCTTAAGTTGCATTAAGGATTTTCTCTTTTAAAAGAGAAGCAGATGGCTGTATTTGGGTGGGAGGAAAAAATAAGATGGAAAGCCATCAACCACTTAGTGGCAACTTTTCCCACCAGAAGATACAAGGACAGGCTGCAGGATCTGCAAATCAGACCAAGGCTTCCTCCATCTGTCCTCGAAAAAAGCTTTTGCTGCAACTCAGAGGTGAAGCCACAAGCTAGTCCAGCTGAAGAGGAGGAGGAGGGCGGAGAGAAGGCCCGGGGAGTCCTCTGCTACGAGGACACCGTCACCGGATTGAGGGAACCGTTCCGGCTGTAGAACCTGGAGAAGGCCTCTTCAAGAACTGATGCAAGTCGCGGCTGATCGCCCTGAAACGGAGAAACGGTGAGGTCAGAAAAAAATACCTTTACCTGTTAAACCCTGAAGCCAGGATGTTCTGGTTGTACTAATAATAGCAAAAGTGTTGAGTTCTCAGAGGAGTCACGGTGAGGAACTTACCTCACTGATGAATCCCAGCTGAACAAGCTCCACAGCCAGCTCCTGCACGTTCTCATCTGGACAGAAACACAAAGCAGTCAGAATATATACCTACCAGATACTGAGGAAATACTTAGTTTAACTCTTTATGACAAACTACATCCTGTCAGTTCTATAAACTATGCTTAAATGTGTATTTAAGCTTCTCAAATGATTAAAAAGGCACAGAGTTGGACTTTGGACCATTAGTGGAGCTGTCGTAATTTAACAGCATCCAAGCAACTGGTTGATTTAATAAACTATACAGGTCTAAATATAGTAGAAGGTGGTATCAGATAGTAATGTGTCGTGAAAAAAACCACATCACCAAAATAAGAGCAAAGACTAAAAACTGACATTTTAAATAATCTGTTAAATATATGATCACACAAGAGAGAAACTTGAAACTCAATGTAAACACGAGTCTTTGGTTTTGATGAAACTGTCAAAACCATAGCTTGTCCTTGTTTGTTCAATGTAAAAACTGCAAATAACTGTGCGTAAGTCTTGTTAACTCTAGTGTGATGTTCCAGAAATACTCACTTGGTAACAAATCACAGCTCAAGTGCCTGTTCAATTTATCCTCGAGTTTCAACAGCAGGGTCAACTGAGAAGAGAGCACAGTAGGTCATTTAGAAACATAAAGCAAACTTACAAGGTGACAGATTAATAATCAGATGCAGAATCATGACTTACATGATGCTTGGCTCCTTCATCTACCGGCTCAATGTTACACTGCATCTGAAGAACCTGTCACGTGAGCAAACAGAATCTGGACTGAGAAAAGCTTTCAGTAAAATGTTCAAAGACAAATGTTAAAATTGAAACAGTGCACTTAGTTTTAGGAATATTCTTTGTGATTTATTCTACATGTAGAAAAATTTGCATTGCTTTACTCAAAAAGATGACAACACTATATTTCCCTTGTGTCTTACCTTCCGGGTCTCGAGCTCTGCAGGTTCAGGAGTCGGGGATTTGACTGACGGGGGAACTATGGGTGACTTCACAGTCTCCTGCTGAGGCTGATGTGGACTTGGGACCCCGAACGCAGTCAAAGGATAGATCCCGTTCCTGAGGCACCAAAGAGAGACAACAGCACAGTTCCAACAAGGGACATTTGGAAAGACTTCCTTTTTGTAACCTGCACATTGAAGGTGTTGAGCGTGAACGATAAGACGAGTCACATTTCCATCTACTTTCATCTGTGATAAAAAAGTTGCTTCAGTATAAGGTGAGCAGGTCAAATTTTACATTCTCCACCTAATTTTGAGAGCAGGTCTGTGTATTTAAGTCAGAACCTTCGAAATCAAAGCAAATCAGTTTTCTTACCGTACGTCTTCAAGAAACTTGTCCAGCTCCAGGGCAGGAAACTGAGAGAGTCTGAAACACACACAAGACGATATGTTAAAGTGAAGACATGAAAAAAAAAGATATTCCTTTGTGTCAGATTTGTTTTCCATCCTTCAACAGCTGATGACTCACTTCATCTGAACTCCGTCCTTGACTTCAACTATCACCAGGTTAGGATCCATGTTCTTTGTCATTTCCTCTAAAGCATTTTCTGGAATCATATCTACGGAAGTACAGACACTTCAATTAGATTCAGTCAATGCTGCGAAGGGTGACTTATCACAAGAAGCTGCTAATGTACCTTGGATTTTAACAACATCTCTATTTCATGCCAATAAAACATTGTATAGATGCGAGTGTGTACTTCTCTACTCACGCTGGTGGCTGACGATGCAGTGCGCAGCCAGAAGCTTGAGTAAGGGCACCTCAAACAAGGCCTGGTGAAACAACAGCTCCTTAGCTGTGGGTCGTTTGACGGGATCCACCTCCAGACATTTCTGGATGAATTCCTGAACGAGCACAAGAAAACAAACGTCAGTTTCTCAATCTCTCTCCCAAACAGCCATGGAAGCTTGAGATCCTTTGCTCTGCTCACCCGCTGCAGTGGGTCCTCTAAGAACTGAATGGCACTGTTTATGGCTTCTTGGGACACATAAGACGAATCTCCATTACTCTGGATTTCCAACACAGCCATCTGACAATAGTGAAGAAAGGTGTAGATTAGAAATGATTCAGAAATAAAAACACAAAACTGAAATCAACAGCAACCACTACTGAGCCAGATGTTATAAAAAATAACAAATAACAGCCAAAAGAAGACTTCCTCTCACCTCTAAGGCGCACATTCCAAAGGAATAGATATCCACGGCTGTGGTAACATTGGCAACAGCTGAAAGTAGAAAGAAAAAAATATGTTGATCAATATAACAGAAACACCCCCACACACCGGAGCTGTATCTGAGACACATAACGCACTGGAGGGGTTTTACCTCCATACTCTGGAGCAAAGAAGTGAAGGCTCTTCTGCTCTTCCCGACAGGTTTTCACATGATTGTTGATGGTGTCTGGAGCAACTGCAATAGAGGGGGAAAAAGACTTAGAACCAATACTAGATTTCAGGCTGACTCTGGTAATAAAAGGCCAGAGCAGCATAGAAAACAAGAAAAAGGAATGACTGATGATGGGTGTTAACCACTGGCTTCAGAGATTGGCCATTTACCTGAGCCGATCTTGATGAGGCCATTGTGCTGGATGAAGATGGTGTCACAGGTCAGGTTGCCATGAATGATGGGGGGTTCACATGAGTGCAGGTAGCTGGAGACAGAGGGTAACATGGTTAATAAAAATGCCACCGAAACTGTGGCGGTTGGTGGCTTTTGAAATGTTGGCCTCGTTCACATTATCCAGAATTGATTTCTGAAACTTGATGTTGCTTAGTAACAGAGCTGATTATCTCCAGTAGCAATAAATGAAATCTTGCCACTGTGGATTCCTTCACAGGAGGGAGCCCCTCTCGAAGGCTTACCTGAGAGCCGACAGTATCTGTGTGCACCAGCGCTTCCAGGCCTGTCAGAGAAGAAACAGATTAAGTTTCATGTAGAATATAGAAACCAGGCCAAACGGATTTTTCACTCAGCTGTCAGTGACTCGAGATTTCCCACCTTTTCATTCATGGTCTTGTGGTTTTTCTTCGTCTTCTTCAAAAACTGTTTGAGACTTCCTGACGACATGTATTCTGTGATGAAAATGACCTGCACAAAAAACAAAGCCGTGAAAAATGATGAGCACAAAAGGTCTTTGTGTTCTTCTTGATCAGATTGGATGAAAGTGAGATTTTTGAGAGGACTTCTTACCCTGGCTCTGTTCTCTTTAACATCCGCCCAATACTTGTGGAACTTCACGATGTTCAAGTGCTCGAGCTGGATTAAATTGTCAAATACTGCTTTAACCTTTTCCTGTAGAAGAAAAAAAGAGGAAATCACACATGAATACATTTCAAACAGTAGCAATTTTATAGTGACTGTGCTGTCTTACTTTGTATTGTCAGGTTTGTCAGTTAAGGTCAACAAAATCTGAGAATATCATCCTGCCGGATGCAAATGAGTGAAGCCTTGAATGTTACTTAAAACATTTTTTTTTACAGCAGTCTTGGTGACCAGTAGCTTTACAGTATAGTTGACATTCACACATACTCAGCACTTCTATATCTAGCACTTTATCTGTCATGTTTCACATTCACATGCTGCAAGTTAAGCTGTCAGCGGTTCAGAGCACAGTGTCTTTGGCATGAAGCCTGGATGAGCCAGGAATCGAACTACTTCAAACCTTTGATTAGTGGGAGACCCGCTCTAGCTCCTTTGGATTTTCACTGTTATGTGACATTTAGGTCACAGTGGTTTGATGTAAAGCTCCCCTGGCTGGAAGTCATACCCTGAGCGTTGTGGTTATGTGGTGTGCGTCCTACTAGTCTATGGACTTCTATGAAGAAAAACCATCGAGTTAAATGCCGTAAATGCCCAAAAAGTATTCGAGAGCCTTTAAAACCACGATTCCGCTTAGATTTGCCCCTTCACATTTCTGAAAGTAGTTTCTACAGCTATTTGGGTACAGTGTGTACTTTGCTACGCTGCTGGCAGCAACAAGTCCGACCACGTGCCCAAGGAACTCAGAGCCAAAGGGGAAATGAAAACGGGCAGGCGTCCACATTGTAATTAAGATCACACCAGTGAACACAACTTAATGTGTGATTAACAATGTAGAACACCGTGTTTAGATTCCATGCAGGTATAAAAACCTGCCTCATGCTGACATCATCTTGACTTAATAAACGTATCTTGTAAGATTGTTCTGCAGAGTACGAATAATTCAAACATATATTTCTGCATCAGCTCCATTGTGCACCCACCTCTTGTAGTTTGAAATTCTTCCTCTCGGAGAACATGACCTCATTCCACACCACCTCAACTCCTTCCTCCGTGTCCATGGCCAAGTAAGCGTTATCGATGCCAGGGACGTTACGCTGATTCACCTTCAGGGAGGAAAACAACAACAATGCATCAGTGGCATCTTCACAAAAGACAAGCTGACTGTTGCTCAGACATACACTTTATGGAAAAATGAATTGGGACACCTACAAAAGGCTTTTAAGACATTCCAGTCTACTTGGAGTTGAGGTGTGTCCCAATACCTTTGTCCATGTTGTTCTTTATCCTCCTACCTCTTCTCTGCGTTTCTGCCAGCGTCCACACGGGCTCTCCTCCAAAATCTCCGACTCATCCTCGCTCTCCTCTTCCTCGTCCTCCGTGGCCGCGGTGGCCGGAGGCTGTGTCACCATCGACACGGGGGGAGACACTGACGACACCGCTTGACCCGCGGCGGCTCCTGCCCCCACCGTCTCCGGCTTCCCCTCCTGCACAGTGTCCGGGCCCTGCTTGCTGTCTCCCTCAGACATCCTCTCTCCTCTGGGTTGTCAGGCACCGGGAGGAGGCTGCTGCTCGGTTCATACACAAACACAACATGAGCGTCACGGTGGATGAAAAGCAAAAAAAACTCCCATCTTTAAAGCAGCTGAACGAGAGAATGCACTCGTTAGCTGCGGCTAGCTAGCACAGGTGCAGGAGAAGTTTGTTAGCTGGTGCAGCTCTAAGGGAGAGGCCGTTATAAACCGCATCACACACACACACACACAGACACACGAGTGGGAGAATGACATATCGTTTTTACATACGTGTTGAAGATGGGAGATGTCACGATGCTAGCTCCAGTTTAACCAAATCCCACCGTGACACACACGAATCCCAGCGGGTTGTTTAGCTCCGGTGGCCGAAGGTCTTGTAGGTTTCACGGCGGAGTCGCTGCTAGCTAGCTCCCTGCCTACTGACTCAACAACCGGGGACAACAGCGGAAACCAACGGCGACCATTAAGCTAAATGAAGCTAACGTGTCCCAGTGGGTTATTCACCGAGAACCGCCTCTATACCTGCTAACCAGCTAGCTAGCCCGCTGTCAGTGGGGCAGTGTCTGGGGTTTATCAGCCCGACGCCTCTCGCTGCTGATGCCGCTGCTGCTCCTCGAGACTCCGCTAATGTGAGTAAAGTCCACAAAACAACAACAGCGCAGACATGTTTCCTGGTAAATAACAACACAACACCGCGCAGGAACCCGACGCACAAACAAAGTGACGTTAATTATGTCGGTGACCTCACAAACGCGGACAGGACGGAGGACTGACTGCAGCTAGCTTAGCATTTAGCCACGGATGTCGACGAGGAAGGGTTGCCAGGTACGGTGGGACTCACCCCCCCTTTCCGCCAAATCACTGGTCCATCTCCAGATTTCGATATATTGATCAGAATTATTAATACATGTTCTCACAGCATTTTATTACGTCGTAAGTGAGAGCTTTGTTGTTATATGTAGACATAAAATATGGTCCACCCCATGCTAAATAGGCATCAGCCTCAAGGTTTCGCCAAAATGCCTTCTTAATTGTGCGTTACTTTATAGCATTTAAATGACGTCACAGGTATTCAGGTATGACGTCATTCCGATTTCCAAAATATATTTGAACGTTGCATTACCTTCTCACCAGAGAATGTATATAAATATGGATTTGACAAAATTACTCCCCAAAAGTAAAGCCAAGGCGTCTTGATAGCTCTGGTATGTTTTGTTGTAATTAGTTATTTGATATTTGATGTTATAAAAAATGGGGTAAAACGTCATGATTGACAGCCGAGTGGCTGAGGTTGGCTTCCGTATGGTTTATTGTCAACCACAGATTAATAACATTGGCTTCGTCATCCCATTCACCGTGGTTATAAAAGAAGAAAGAAATGCAGTTATTCTTCAAACCTGGCAACCCTCCCCCTCAGCCGCCTCCCTTATCTGATTTGACATGGATGCAGATTGACCGAGGCCTGGACCAACTGAGAACTGAATAAAGAAGAGGATCGGTTCTCTCATCTTCACCAAACCTCTGAAAATGGAAGTGTTTTACCACTAGGTGTCAATGTAGCCTATTTTATATAGAAGTTCAATCTAAGGGTGGAGGAGAGATTATACACACAGACTCAAAGTATCTCGACATTTCATCAAAACTGCTGTTTCAAACCCTTTCTCTGTATTGTGTTATTCTGATGTGAAGAGTACTAAATCTTTTTTATACATTTTTATTTTTTACATTAAACAATAAAGACATTTAGTCCTAAAGGGATAGCATATGGAAACTGACTATGTACACATTTATATAATCATAGAATCTAAGCTTCTCTAGATAAAGGCTCAAATAAACATTCATATTAATGACAAATTATCTCTGTGTTCTCAGTAATAGACATTTCAGGTGCATTAAAATATCCCTGTTAAACTGATATAATTATTCAGATTTGAAGCATATTAGATGCACAAAAGTTGTATTTTCTCTGTCTTTTAATGTTATTCCATAATGATTACACCAACCACTTATTTCCCAGTCTTCCTTAGTCAGGATTTATCACTCTACAAATGTCACAGCAGTTCATGCAGTACGTTCTGCACTATTACATTTGGGGAATAGATTTCAGACGGGAGAACTGCACGACACTGTGTCCTGAAAATGTTGAGACAGGGTCAGGGTCTCTCTCTCTCTCCTCCTCCCCTCCTTAAAAGAGGCCTATATTTAGATTCAGGGAGACAACACTGACTGTGTGAGTGTGAGAAGCTGTTGGTCGGTGACTGTCCATGAGCAGTGACTGGATTTTTAAAAAAGGAACCAAAAGTGAACTGCGGGGAGTCAAGGAGGACACAGGAAGTTTCTTTGAGCTGTTTTGCAAGTAGATTTCTGCAAATAGGGAAGTTCTCCACTTTAAGAACTGAACCAGACTGAGGTGGACACTGAGATAAGATGGAGGTCAAGACACATGAATGGAAAGTGCCTCTGGTGGAAGACACACAGGTGAAGGTGATTCTGGAGACTGAGGCGTCAGTCGGGCCTGATGACAAAGCCGATTACCCTCCTGTCGGGTCAAACTCCATCTACTCTGCCATCCTGAGCAGAAACGAGGCCGTGAAGGATGCCAAGCGTCTCAAGACATTCTTGGAGCTGCGGGACAAATACTTGAAGAAGAAGGTGGTGTTTGAGGACCCCCTGTTCCCTGCAAACGACTCCTCGCTCTTCTACAGTCGCAAACCTTCCATGAAGATAGAGTGGAAACGTCCCTCGGTGAGTTCCAGTCTGTCGTCATTGTGTCCTTTAGGCACCAAGTCACACTCAAAGCAAAAGTGGCTCATGCACGGTTACAAAAAGCTCTCCTCTAAGATCCATGTGTTTGTCACCGCTTCCTGTGCAGCACATGGTTGGGATGACACGCTGATATGGCCGAGTGGTTGTGGGTGGATTACTTGCGCGGTTGCATTGCTCTGCGTTGTCACCTTCTGCAATCACTGACAGCTGACAGGAGGACACTCGCTGTCAATGCTGGGAAGCTTATTGGCAACTCAGTGTTGACTTCAGGGTTTTGATTCTGATTTACAAGGACTTGTAGGGTTTGGATTGGCATGAAATGGTTCTGAACTGCAGGCCTGAAAGTTGTCAGCAGACATTTAGCTGTGTTTGGCACAGAGCTGACAAACTGTGCCTCCCTCGACTCACAGTGCCTGGCAACACACTGACGTAATGTAATCAGCAATACACAGAAATGCTAACTCAAACACGTGACCTGTAAATTAAACTGTAACAGGTACAAATTAGATATAGATATAAGGATAAGTATATCAGAAGTTGGTGATATATAAACACTGGTGTGTATTAGGCTATTATACCATGTATATACATGCTTGGATTAATATTATTGATGAATAAACATGCGGTAAGTAGCAATGTCCCACATTTTCAATCATGTTTTAAAAAAGGGATCTATTTTAATTACAATATATATGTATTCCATAATAAATGTATATATTCATACATATAGATGGTGTATTCAGTTGTAACAATGAAATAGTTCCTAGTTAAATGATTAGTTTGTTATTATACTGGTTCACTGGACTGATCATATTTGAATGCAGCTTTTCTACAGATTAACACGATATAATGTGTTGATTAATGAGGCTCTGAGCTGCTGGTGGGCAGGTTCAGTTGCCTCAGTAGAGACCAAGGCTAGCTGCTCCACACTGTCTTTATGCTGAGCCAAGCTAACTTGCTCATAGGTTCATATGTAGAGTATGACCAGTTCCAAAATGTCAAAGCAGTCCAATAGGTTGCATTAAATGGAAATACTCAAGTAAATTATTATGCAGTAATTGGGTAAATACACTGAGTTACTTTTAACAATTGTCCTACACCGAAAAACAGCATAAACATGAAAATCAATCACAGTTTAAAGATGCTGTTATGAAGATTAAGTATTGATGCTGATATAATGACTTTTCATTCCCACATTATTCCTTCACCCTTTTTTACAATAACATGAAAATAAAATAGTTAAAATGTTGGTTGTTATTTATAAATACATTTCATCGGCCGTCAAATCGAAAACAGACATTTTATTAGTTTCAGCTTTGTGAAATCCAGTGGAGCACAAATTGAGATGGTGGTGACCACTTAATGGCCGATGACAGATTGAAACATTCAGATGAGACCAGTGACACATGAATCCCATCAAGGGGTCAGCGGTGGTGCCTGCTCTAAATACAGAACATGAGGCTGCATTTTAATGGCCTTAGTTATGGTCAGTCGTGTGATTAAGGGACTCGAGTCCCTGCTGTGAACCCTCTAAATAAACTCTGTATGAGACCTGATCACTCATATCTTTATTCTCACCATCCTGTTTTCTGATGCTTGAAACTGTAGCTTCAGGATATTAAGAGTTTTCTTGCAACATTGGATTTTTCTCTGACAATCCCATATTTTGTTTGATGGATTTCAAAAGGTTTTAAGGGACAGTGGTATAAATCACTTTTCACACGTTTGGCCTTGATCTACTGTTTTTTCTCCTGTGCTTGTGTAATTGAAGGATTTCAGAAGAAAAAGACAGACAAATAGAAACATGTCATAAAACATAAGTACAATCTGTGTAGCAGAAATACACTTTTTCATTTTTATTCCTTTAATTATCTTGTGAACCCCTTTGGATTATATGGACCATAGACTGTCAATAAAGACGGAAGACATCATAAAACCATCTTTGAGAAAAAAAGGGATTTGACATGTGCTTTGATTCTTTAGTTTGGTCCATGTCCCATCCACTAACATGGAGGGAGCAGAGTTTATGACCGGTGGAGATTGAGATGCTTTGGCTTCAGTTTGGGGGGGGCAGTCATATCCTCCATCTTAACATACAAGTTCATGATTCAAATCCACAAGTTGTAAATCACTTATACAAAAGCTCTTGTAATCTTCCAACACGAACTCCCTCTCATAAACAAACGGCTCCATGATGACAGCCCAATAACACGCCAGCGAGCTGAGGTCCATGGTTCCCACTGAAGCTGTCACCGGTGCCGCCACGACAGATATGTTGTAACGAGTCGAGGGGGCTTCACCGCAGCGTTGTCACTTGTTCAGACGACCAAAGAGTCGCGACCGGTCGACCTTTAACAGCTGCCTCCTCATAGATATGCAGTGAAAGCAGAGGGCCATCGGGGTCCCAGGTCCAACACAGTCAGGGAAAATTCTCCAACCCGTCTCCGGTTTCAGGGTCATGTCCTCGTGTTATAAATCATATCGGGTGTAGAGTTGTAGATGCAGATTTTAAATTGTTTTGACGTTGACATTTTGTGAAAAAAAGAAAAACAACAAGCATAGATGCCCTATTGAAATTGTAAGGATTTTTATTATTATTTTTCAGGCAAATTAATTGGCTTTTTGAGGGGTTTAACAGGTTCAAATTCTTACCAGAATTTGCAGAAAATTTGAAAGTGGTGAAATTTACTTTTTATTTATTTTCTGTAATTTGTTTAATTTGTTTAATTGTTTTAATTGTTTTAACCGAAGAGGCAATGTTTAACATATCAAACAAATGTACTTGGTTTAAATAAAAACCTAAAAATCTACCTACTCTAAACCTTGTAGATTTTTTGATTCAAATTAATTCAGCACTTTTATTTATTATTATTATCCAATAAAGAGAGGAGGGGAAATTATTAAACAGAACTTCCTATCGATATTTTTCCAGCTAGTAAATCTATCGTTTCATACCGAAAAAAAGATTTGATATTTCACAACATGCTCAGAAATATAACTTTCCTTTTTTTTTAATGACAGGAAATCTGTGACAAGCCTGAGTTCATCGTGGACGGAGCCAACAGGACGGACATCTGTCAGGGAGAATTGGGTAATTTTTCAACAGTTCCTGCTTTCACATAAATAGTTTTCAAACAACCAAACACATGATTATGAACCAGAGGAAGAAAGGATAAGAACATGTCTGGAAATGTTATAATGCTTAATATAAAAAAGATTTTTCACTCTCTCTCCTTTCCCAGATTTCCCCTTTGCCTCCATGACAACCCTTTATTGCTTACACCTAGAGAAGAACAGTTTTTGACACTCTCTTGTGTTTTCATGAATCTGCTGTGACAGGTGACTGCTGGCTGCTCGCTGCCATCGCCTGCCTGACGCTGAACGAGAAGCTGCTGTACAGAGTGATCCCTCCAGACCAGAGCTTCACTGACAACTACGCCGGCATCTTCCACTTCCAGGTTTTTACATAAAACACCTGACACACTGTGAAACAAACAAGCCAAGTTTCATGTTCTTTCAAAATCATCTTTGAAAACCATACTCAGAGATTTTATTTGATCAGGTTAGTAAATAAACGTTGAGGGGATACAAACAAGAAAAGCACCAATTTATGTCAACTTTTAAATATTTATTTTTTCCAGTTTTCTCCTTGCTGACTCTGTTTCCCTCCTGTTCTGTTTTTCCTGTTCTCAGTTCTGGCGTTATGGAGAATGGATCGACGTGGTCGTGGACGACCGAATCCCCACCTGCAACAACCAGCTGGTGTTCACCAAATCTTTCAGAAAGAACGAGTTCTGGAGCGCACTGTTGGAAAAGGCTTATGCAAAGTAAGCAGAGTCTATTAGTGCCCCACCTGCAAAGTGGTGGCGTGCACATCTTTACTTCTCATGTGTTGAAGTTCAATTTGGGTCAGATTCCCCCCCACTGCAAAAAGCTTGAGTCAAAAAGTAAAAGCCTGGGGACATGAAATAATTTCACTTGAATTTAAAGTCTTAATTCAAGATGATCTGTCAAATGAGACGATTTACACTTGAAACCAATGACCTCTGACCTCATTACCGCTCTTGAATTTAAAGAGAAACTTGGTTTATATGAGGTTTATATCTTTCACGAACACACACACACACACACACACACACACATTGTACCTTTGTTTCTCATATTGGCTGCAGACACCATAACGAATTCAAGCCTTCTCTCTCTCTCTCTCTCTCTCTCCCCCTTCCTCCCTCCCACCTCCCTCCCTCAGGTTGCACGGCTCTTACGAGGCTCTGAAGGGGGGGAACACATTGGAAGCCATGGAGGATTTCACAGGTGGCGTTACCGAGTTCTTTGAGTTGTCCGCGGCGTCTAAAGATCTGTACACCATCATGAAGAAGGCGCTGGAGCGAGGCTCGCTGATGGGCTGCTCCATAGATGTGAGTGATGGAGGAGAGAGTCAATGAAGAAAACACAGAAAAGACACTGAACAAGAACGAAATAGAACAATTGACATGATAAACGGAGGGGGTGGCAAGGTGGTACAGTGGTTTGCACTGTTCCCTTAAGGTTCTTGGTACAAATCCCAACATAAAAATCTGAAATCAATTTTACTTCAGCTGTCAACAAGAGGAAGATGTCAGGGACAGTATTTAAAGATCAGCAGGAAATTTGTATTTCCCCATGTTAATCAGACTATATCAACAATTCTTTCTCACAATAACAGAAGATAAAGTTCAAAAGATAGATTCAAATGATGTTGTTTCCCTCAGGTTGTCTCAGCCAGTGAAATGGAGACTCGGACTGGTCAGGGGCTGGTTAAAGGCCATGCCTACTCCATCATAGGCCTGGAGGAGGTAGATATAAACCTGCACTTTCTCTGAATGCACACGTGGTTTTTTTATGTTGTGTATTTTCCAGTAACGCTGATGAGGTGTTGTTCTAGTGTGATGAGGTTGCAAAGGACACAAAAATTCGCCTGATTCGCCTGCGCAACCCCTGGGGCTGGGTGCTGTGGAAGGGACCGTGGAGTGTAAAGTGAGAGTCTAATACAAGGCTTCCAATATCATGTGTTATTGTTAATTTTATTGTTATTTCGTGCTAATACGGTTTTATTAATGTGGTAATATTTTTTCCATAGTTCCAAAGAGTGGTCGACCATTTCCATCGCGGACAAGGAGAACCTAAAGAAACAGACTGTGGAGGCGAGTGAGTTCTGGTGAGTGAAACCACTGTGTCATTCATTTGTACCACATCTGTAACTCTGGCCTCTCAGCACTTTATTGAACCATGAAATTCATGTCAACCATCACCAACAAGTCGAAGGTTCCAACTATTTAAATCTTGTTCTCTTACCACCGTCCTCCCTCACGTTCCCATCCAGGATGTCTTTCGATGATTTCAAGAGGAACTTCACGAAGCTGGAGATGTGTAACCTGACCCCCGACGCGCTGCAGGGGGACGAGAGAAACAGCTGGACCGTGTCGGTCAACGAGGGCCGCTGGGTGAGAGGCAGCTCGGCTGGCGGTTGCAGGAACTTCCCAGGTAGGCTTCAGCCTTCAAACTCTTTAAGTGTCATCTTTGCTCGTGTTTTTTCTCTTTCATTTACTTTCGGTGTTTTCCAGACACATTTTGGACAAACCCTCAGTATCGGCTGCAGCTTTATGAGGAGGACGATGACCCAGAGGATGGAACGGTGGCATGCACTCTGGTCGTGGCTCTGATGCAGAAAGGTCGACGGATGCAGCGCCATCAGGGGGCCAAGTTCCTCACCATCGGGTTTTCCATCTACGAGGTAGTGATCTCAAACACTTCAGCCGTTCAATGCCCATGTGCATTCACTGGAGTTAAACTCTGAACTTCCTCTGTGTCTCTGTAGGTACCAAAGGAGGTATGCCCATCACGGAGAAGGACCTTATTGTGATGAAGTCAGTGGTTTCTCTGTATTGACCTTAGTCTCCAGAAACTTGTGTGTTCACTTGAGGAGTATAGGTAGTAATAGCATTGGTCAAGCTTTACTAAAACCTCCAGTTAATTCACACAACACAAGTTAAAACATTTATTAATGGAGACAAAATGTACATTTGGGAAAGTATCTTTGGGAAGAGTACCTGTTGCACGTTTAATTTTAATCCTTAAATACTACTACTTCCCTTTCCTTGGAGCTCATCCCCTTCTCACCATTCTTCTCTCACCATTTCCACTCTTTCACTGCTTTTCTTTTCCCATCCCCAGATGTGTGGACAGAATCAGCATCTGCAGAAGGACTTCTTCCTGTACACAGCCTCCAAGGCCAAATGCCAGGCCTACATCAACCTGCGAGAGGTAACGGAGCGTTTCCGTCTGCCGCCAGGAGAGTACGCCATCATCCCCACGACCTTTGAAGCCCATCAAGAGGGCGAGTTCCTCCTGAGGGTCTTCTCCGAGAAGCAGAGCACATCCGAGTAAGGATCGCTGAGGGTGGGCCGCTGCGCATGTTTGGTGCTGCAGCTGATGTTATTTTGAGAGGTTGCTGACAGAAAGAGTGCAAAATATAGCAAAGCCTTTAAATAAGGGTCATTATCGGAGCTTCAGAATGCTAATGTGTCTGTTTCCCCTCACAGGGAGGCGGAGAACACCATCGAGTCCGGAAAAATCCAGGTTTGTAACATGATTAAAGAGGGAGTCTGAATTTGACATTTTATAATCCCGTTTTCGTCTCCTTCATATTCCATCTACTCTATTTAAATCTCGTCTTGTCTCAGTGCACACTGAATGTTTACTCATTGTTTTCCCCACATGAGTCACTAACACACCTCAGTATTCAAGTGTTTTCCTCCTTTTCCTCTCATTTCATCTTTCTGTCCTTCCTTGTCTTATCGGCCGTCAGCAAGACAAGAGAAAGAAGGAAGAGGTAACACGTGCATGTCAGTGGATTTTCTTTTAAAATCTGCTTCCCACCGCTGCTGCTCATTATCACACGTCAGCTTTGTGCAACGTTATCAGTTAGTTTGTCCCATCATTGTAAATACAGATTATAACCAGTGGAATAACTTTAGAGTAACTTGGTTTTGTCTGTCCTGTTTGTCTTATATAACCCTTCACTCCTCTCGCCAACGGGGCCGTGACCCACATGCCAGCCTATTGTATTTGTGTCGGACAGAGCGCGAGCCAACAAAGAGATTGAGCATGACGGCATCCGGGGGGAGAAGAAGAAGAAACCAAAGGTAATCTCCTTGTTGTGGGAACAGAGTGTGAATAGATAGTCAGTGTTTCTTTTTATTTAAAACAAAAACAGTGCAGCCACACTACAAATAGCTCAGTGTGACCTTTGACCTGTCGTCCTGACTGATGGCTCTGTAATGCAATCTCGACCAGGTCATATAACCTCACTGGGAATAAAATAATCGCGTTTGGAGCCAAATTATCTCAAGTGGCAGCTGCACCTGTTTTTTTTTCCACGAGGCCACAGTCGTTCAAATTATCTCCTGCCCCCTTCTGGTACTGTGTGGAAATGCCTCCAATGGCATTCAATTAAAGCCATAGATATTAAATAAATAGTTGTAAATAAAGTGATGGAACAGAATGAGGCCATGAAAGAATGTGAACAAAACCCAAATGGTCCAAAGATCATTTCAGAACACAAAGAATAGTTAGAGATGACTGAATAAACCAGTATTTTGGACGAAAGTCGACAACATCCTACTCATTTGCTTTCAAAAGTCCTCCTCTATGCAGATGATACAATTTATTACAAATTTAACCTACAAGGCCAGAACGCTGTTTTCAGCTGAAGCTCATTTTCTGGCCTTTTTCTAAGTTTTAATGGGTTCATGTGTTTTGATGCCCGAATGTCAAATTTAGCTAGTTGCATCACATAAATTAGACAGGAGCAAAATGCTTGCTAAAAGCTGATGATGTCCAAACATAAAATAATCCTTATTAAAAGGTACAACAATTACAGTTTTAAAATGTATATAACCTTTACACACTTTTATCAGAAAGCTCTTGAACTTCAAAATCTCATTTGTCATTATTTCTCTATTTTCCAACATACAGATTTCACAAACTCATGAATAGTTATTAGCACCAGAAAGAAAGGATGAATCAATCTTCGATCTTTTTTTTTCAGCGAAAACTGTTGGAACCTGAGGAGGAGACTGAAGAGGAAAAACAGTTCAGGGCCATTTACAAGCAGATTTCTGGTGAGGTGAGTACCAGTGAGACTGAGGACAACACAGTGTGAACACGCCGAGTTCTAATTGAGCCCAGATTGAATCCAATCCTCCCTTCCCTCCGTCAGGACATGCAGATCTGTGCCAACGAACTCCAGACCATCATGAAGAACGTTCTCTCCAAACGTGAGTGAGCTGAGAAGATCAGGACGATCCTCAGTCTGTGCCATGTTGCAATCCCCTCACATGGGGTTCTCCTTTCCACAGATGGTGACATCAAGACCAAAGAAGGTTTCAGCCTCGAGACGTGTCGGAGTATGATCGCCTTGATGGATGTATCCTGTTAGCTGGTTCAAGTGTGTGTGTATGGGTAACAGCAGAGAAGCCTTGTGCTGCCGGAAGATGGCTTCAACAGGTTGTTGGTTTTAATCCCCCTTGTCATATCTAGTTACCCAGTGGAGCTTCTGACATTTTAATCAAATAACTCGGAGGTAAGACCAAAGATTCTCCCTTACAAACAAAATCACAGCACAGTACTCCAATATAAACTTTCTAAAAGGGGTCAACGAGCGATGCCACGTGTTTTTTCATAACTCAACGTCTCTCAGACCGATGGGACCGGAAAACTGAACCTGCAGGAGTTCAAGCACTTGTGGAAAAAGATCAAGGAGTGGCAGGTAGAGGGTTCTCAGCCGCCTGTATCTTTAATTCTACAAAACCCTCCAGGTCTTCTTCTGATCATCGGTGTCTGTGTGTTCGCAGCTGATCTTCAAGCGTTATGATAAAGACAAAACTTGCTCCATCAGTAGTTTTGAGATGAGGAACGCTGTGAATGACGCAGGTGAGAAACACAACACAACAGAATCCACCACTTAAAGAATTCGCTGGGTTTACTTTAACAATTTTTTCCAACCACTGATTAATGAGGAAACTTTATTTGTATTATTAAATCTTGAACTGTTTCTTTCTCTCTATGTGAAGGGTTTCAACTCAACAAACAGCTTTATGACATCATAGCGATGCGTTACGCCGATCAACACCTCAACATCGACTTTGACAGTTACATCTGCTGTTTCGTGAGGCTCGAGGGAATGTTCAGTAAGTATTCATATAATTTTACTACGAGCTATTCAGATTCTGATCATTTCCTTGTACACAGGAGCTTTCCTTGCTTTTTTTACTAAACCAGTGTCGAAAAACTACAAATATAAGAACCTTTGCACGACCAACTGTAGCTCAGCTCAACTACATGAGTCCAATGTGTATTTAAAAAAAGACAATGATGAAGATTTGTTGATCTCGTCTCTTGCAGGAGCTTTTAATGCCTTCGACAAAGACGGCGATGGAATAATTAAACTCAACGTCCTGGAGGTGCGGCTCATTTTCAGCATTTTGCTCCAAAGCAGGAAATCCTGAAGTGTTGTTAGTTTGAGTCAATGTTTATTGTTATATTTGACCTTGACATCATTTAAATTAGTAATGAAACTCTTTATTCCTGTGTTCCTCTCTTTGCAGTGGCTCCAGCTCACCATGTATTCTTAAATCACCCTCCTGGCCCCGGATGTTGCTGCAGACACAAACTTTGACTTAAGCCTAATTGGACTAAGTGTAGTTTTGCACAGTTACAACAAAGTCTGGATGTCGTATCCACAAATTTTCAGAGTTGCTTAATGTATTTAGTTTTTAAATATACAGGAGGCGAAGACTGTGAATGCAATTTGTCTTTTTATTGCTGTACACTTACAGTATGGATTTTATGTGAGTGAAGTGAAATACAGACCTTAACATGAATACAGCCTCATTCAAGTTAAAATATAAATCTATCAACTTATAACAACTGTCACTTCTTTCTTCCATCACTCAGAAAGATGATGTGTTGTATAAAGTCACTTAGAGGACAAGAGGGTTTCCTCCAAAGGAATTCTCCCAGAAATGTGTAAAGTAACACAATTTCCACATTTAATGCAAAATGTTTCAATAACCAAACCTCAAGTCACCACACCAGGATTTAATTAATTAGGAGTTATCAAGTGAGCCGATGGATGAGGGATTAGACTTCATCTAATTTGATCCATGTTCAGCTTTCATTTTTTCTCCTTTACCTCAAATACTCAAGTCAAACAAAAACCCACAACCTCCACTTGAGTCAATATAAAGCAAAACACGACGGCTTTAACTTCAATTTACAAGATGTGCTGCTTCTCAAACATACTGAGCTTTTTACATCAGTGCTGCATAGTTGCTTTGCATATGCCAGTTCTGAAGAGACGTATTAAGTGCTGTACATGCTATGGTGTCTAAACCCGCAGGTCATGTGTTTACAAAAAAGGGTAAGGAATTATTTGGCTCAAGAAATAAAGTTGAATTGCTGGTAAATTAGAGACTGAATGAGTTCAGTTTGACCCTGAACGTCTCGGCCTCTTCATGCAACAGCTTCATGGGATCAAGTGGAGTTCAGACTTCTTAACAAGAGATTAGAGGCTGAGATGCTGAATAAATGTAAAGAAACATGAGATCTGTATTCATGGATGACACTCCCCTTCACCTTGGCTCCGGTTGTGTATAACAGTCGTTTTTCACGTGGTTCTGCATGTGGTCAGGAAGCTTCTGCAAGAAGCACAAGCAGCTTTCACGACTCTGTGTTCAAATATGGCGAACAACATTTAGAACAAAGCAACAAGCTCAATACCTGTTGAACCGACTGTTGTGTGGAGAAGAACTTCTCACAGCCTCTCCAGCGACATTTCGCCATCTGCAGATTGGGTTTGCTGTGATCGCCGACAAGATGCTGCAGAAGGTGCTCCTCCATGCCGAAAATAAGAGAGCAGTTCTGCCACTGGACAAAGGTAAAGACACAATTCCGTTAAATCATTAAATATCTTCAAAAAGAATGATTTTAATTTATTTATTTTAAATATTCTTAAAAAAAGAAGCTGGATCTTTACCAAGCAGCGGTAGTTTTGCAGCAAGTTGAGCTTCACAGCTTGAACGCTGCCATCGTAGCAGCCTGTGTAGATCTGAGGTGACAACAAAACCACGTAAATACAACAAAATCAAGCCACACTGGGGAAAAGAGCATTGTTTGTAAATATGAATCCCTCTTCTGCACTTACCACACTCTTATGAATGGTCATGCACATCACCATGTCACTGTGACCCTTGTACACCTGCAGGCAGTCGTGGGACTAGGAGAAAGAAAACAATCAAACAAAGTTCACACATAAAACCTAAAATACAAATTGCTTCAGAAAGTCAAATTGAAGATACCGAATCGATCTTAATTCAAGGAACAAACCTAAATTAACTTTAAAAACTAATTATAGTGAGATTGTTTCAGGTATTCCTCATTGGATGCTGAAGCATCAGGGACTGAACGAAAGTTCGTCTGCTACTCAAAACTCAAAGAAATTAAAGCACACAAATCATTCCCATCTGTAATTAGTTGGTTTCCAGAGTCGTGAATACCTGTAGCTCATAAACTCGGACCATCTGATCCAGACAGGCCGTCACCATCACCTTCCCCAAGATGACGATTGAGGTGACGGCGTGACCGTGACCCTTGTAGACACGAAGCAACTCCCCCGTCTGCAAGAGACAGCGGACGACAAAGATTATATTGAAAGCACAAAAGTTCGATATAAAGAATGAATCAGGACAGGCACCGTCAGGCACAGGGATTCTCTTCCATCAATAACCCACTTACATGGAAGTTGTGGGCGTGAACGGATGTGTCACTGGAGCCGCTGAAGACCAGGTCGTTCACCACCTGAAAACCACAACGCGAGTCGGATTCATTTCTCCTGAAGTAATCATGTCTTTGTCAATCTACTGATCACATGCTCATCAACAAGAAATAGTCAACACTTTTTAAATATGTAAAATACAGCAGTTTGTTCATGCTTAGAAAAAAATACATATATATATAAACATAAAATGCAGGTTTCACGTTTGAGAATCTGCTGCAAATGTTCAAATATGAATTTTGACGGTGACATGACAAAAAAAGATCTGAAGTTTTTCTTCTTAACTTCGGAATCTCATGCATATGTGGAACAAGTGACAGCACTTAACATGTTATTGAAAATTACAACAGTAAAACTCATTTCCAAGAAAGATTTCAAACTTATGTGGTAATTTAAGTTGCACGATTAAAGGTCAGTTTCCTCCCTCACCGTCATACAGAGAACCGTCTTGGTGTGACCTTCCAGCGAGCGCAGCAGCAGGCCTGTCTTGGCGTCCCGTACGCTGATGGTGCTGTCGTAGGATCCGACCAGCAGCAGCCGGCGGGCGCCCTCCTGAGACGTGCCCATGCAGCTCACCCCTCGAGGGCCGTGGCATTCAAACACATCGAGCTGCCTCAGGGTCTAATGAGAGATGAAGTTGAAGAAAACATGAGGAAATTACTTTCATTGGGTTTCAATCAGGACATTTGTCTTGAGGTTCATAGTCTAACCGCTTAATGTGGACTCTGTATTATATATGTACTATAGGAACTTAAGTTTGAACCAATCAAATACTTTTAGGTTGATCACTCAAATACTCCAACTTCTCCCGTGGGAAATCAACCCAAGTCACTCACCCTTAAATCGTAGCTAACGACGGATCCATTGGCGAGTCCAGCGTACAGAGTGTTCCAGGCTATGTGCAAACACAGCACTCTGTCTGGTAAAAAGGTTTGCTGCAGACACTTCTTTGACTAAAGGTGAAAAGACATGGATGTACAGTTTTAAGTACGAGGGTTAAAAACCCATAAATAATTCAGCAATTTGAAAATAACAAATCAGTAACTCCTTAGAGAGACTACAGCTCAGGTAACATCAACCACTGGAATGATTGACAGTGTAATAAAGACTGGGTCAGGTGTTCTGCACCTTCACGCTGTAGCAGCGGATGGTCCGGTCACTTGATCCGGTGTAGAGGCGAGCCGTCGGGGAGTGGGGGAGGATTGACACCAGCAGGCAGTTGACTTTGTTTGTGTGACCCTGGAACACGGCTTTGCTCTCCCTGGTCTGGATTCACAGAGAAACAGAGCGGACGTTTCATGAGGAGACTTGATACCAGCAGATTTCAAGGTGTATGAGATCTTAAATGTTTTTTACAGAACATATGGAAATATATTTGATTTGATTTGACAGTATTAGGACTCAGCTGCTTTGTGCTGGGCAGTCTAAAGAGGCATATGTCAGTGTGACGTGACTCGACAACGCACCCTCAGACAGTAGGCTCGTGCTGTGTTGTCCCCTGAACATGTGTACAACAGGCGCCTGTGGATTTGCATGCCATGCACGGGCCCGGCGTGACTCAGAAACTCTCCCAGCGACGGCTCCTCCTCCTCAACAGACACTGAAACAAGGAGGATTTTATTGATTTAACACCTTTTAATCTTCACTTGGTGCATTTATTAAAAAGGAGGGATGCTAGTCACCTGCAGGAGATTTGGCAGCTTTCACTGGCAAAGAAATCTTAACCTTTCTGAAGGACCAAGAGAAAATGGTGGATCACATTTCACATAACTGAAACTGCAGATCCCTATAATGTCCATAGCTCCGACATGAACCTGATATTGAATCTCACCTGTCAACCTCCTTTTGCTGAAACGTCTGTGTGCTGGCAGAACTCAGCTCCACACTTGAAACCTGCTGCTCTGGATTAGCTGAAACATCCGGAACCTCCTCAGGTAAGTCCTCGTCATCTGATTCATCAATGTTGATAACCACCGGGTCGGAGGGATCCATCATTTTCCCGGAGTCGTCGCTCTCGTTCCCATCACATCCCACATTGACTAGTGCTGACGTCAAGGCTGCAGCAGCAGCAGAGGTCGTGGGAGCAGCTGGGTGTGAGGGTCTGAGCAGCAGTCGGGGGGGAAGCTCAGAGGGAAATGAAGGCACAGGTTGGTTCAGAGGTACGTGAGGTGCGTCGGTGCTGGAGGAGACAAACTGTCCGGCCTGTGAAGCTGTGGCTTCTTCCTTTACTGTCGTGGCAGACGGTTGCTGGCTGGAGGAAGCCAGGGAGGCACTAGAGGAAGGAGGGGGAGAGTGTCTTGGCTGCAGGGGAGCAGCTGATGAGGCGGTGGTTATGTTAGACGCTCCTGAGGAAACAATAAGAAACAGTTTTTTCGCTTGCTAAACCGTTTAGAGCACAATTTCTATGTTGGGTTAATCAGTACCTTGCATCCCCTGCAGGATCTCAATGCGTTTGGCTCTCAGAGTGTTGACCTCGGTAGAAAACTAAAAACAGGAAACAAGGCATTTAATGCAAATCTTTGGCTGGACATCTAAAAAAAAAAGATACAACTTTCCTTCACTAGAGCAGTTACCTGCTGTCTCAGTAGCAGAATTCTCTGGACCTCTGCGTAGGCCACCTGCAGCGCGTTTCGAGCCTGGATCAGAGAAATGTCCAAATCCTGCAGCGAGTGGCTCAGCTCGTCCTCCCTCAGAGACACGGCCAGCAGCTGGTCCATGGGACCCTGATCTGCAAGTGGACAACAGGGTGGACAAAGATGGGAAACATTACTGAGTTTCACATAATAAATGTCTGAAGTCCATGTTAATACATTTGTGCTTGTGCAGTCATTTTCATTTTTGCAGTATTCTTGCAGCCTTGCAACAACATGAGATGTGGATAAAGTTTTGATTCTTCTACTGTGAAGTGGAAATGACTGAAAACGCCATAAATCTTTAAATCGAGGTTACACGTTGTAATGCAATTACTTTTGGTGTTATTTATGTTACAGTAGAAACAATGTCAGAATTACCTTTGTTTGAATTTGTTCTTTTCTTTTTTCTATTTGTCTCCTTTACAGAAATGTCATCATCCTGTAAAAAAAAAAAATTACAATAACTTTATCACAACAAGTATTTAAGAATCTAAGAAATAATAATTTGGTGGGGAACTTTGTTCTGGGACAATATTCTACTCACCTTTTGTTGCTTCCTCTTTTTGGCACGACTCAAACCTCCGTTCTCAGGCTCCACGCTTGGCTCTGCTTGGACGGGGGCTGCTGTTACTGTGGGACTGCCCGCACCCTGACCTGATGGGCCAGGCTCCTGCATCAAAGACCCTGACTGCTCGTCCCTGTGGGAGTCCATCTCGGTCGTGTCCTGGGCTGGCGGCGGCAAAGTCGAGTGTGTCTCTGAAGGACTGACTGGGATGGACTCCCATTGGAAGCCTTCGGACAGAGGCAGGTCAGAGTCTGTTCTGTGTTCAGGTGGAGGGTTCGACGACTCTATTCTTAACCTAAACACACATAATGACACATATAAGTGAGACAGACTTAATTCGTATAGCACTTATGATACAAACAAAGCAAAACAACAAGCCTCTCAGAATCAGAGAGTCAAATAATCCAAATGAAATAAAAACAATTAAAAACAACAGAGCAAGACAGGAACTGAGGTAACACCATCGGAAACCTCATTAATTTTAAATGAAGAAACACCAAAGGCAGATAGAAAGAGATCAATGATGAAGATTAAATAATAGTAAAAAGATGTGAAAAGAAAAGATTTTTCAAAGTAAAAACAACTCAAAGTAAATATATATATTGCACATAGCAAATAAAAGATGTTTACATGTGTTTTGATGGTGGTTTGCTCACCTGGGCGTTCTCGTGATGCTGACCGACCCCTCTCTTTTCCTCTTGTTGTACATCTCACTCCAGCTCAGCTTGTTCTTGGACCCTGATGAGCTGAGCGATTTCCGTCCAGCCTCCTTCCCAGCCGGACTTCTTCTTCTTGGTTCGTGGGCGATTCGCACCCTGGGGCTGCTTTGCTCAGAGGATGTGGCGTTGCCTGCGCATCCGGTCATTTCTTGCGTTACTTCGACAGTGGTCTGTTCTGGTGTGGCAGGAGCAACATTGGGAGGACAAACACCAGACGGTGCTTCAGGTACAAAGGGGGCGACCTGTGGACATGGCACAGATGTACTTGCAGCACCTGAAGGTTGCCCTTGCGCGGCTCCAGCCTGTTGTGTGGTGCTGCGATCAGCCACCTGGTCACTTGCCTCAACGTTCTGCCTCCTGGCTTCACGATCTGCTCTGCATGGCTCCCTCACACCCAGCGTTCTTCTGACTTGCCTCAGCATCTTACCGACGTCGACATCCATGAGCGGAGCTGCACCGGAGGACCTGTTCGCTGGAGCAGGACTAGAGAATCGATGTGAACTTTCTTGGCCCCGTTGAGGAAATCTAGGCCACTCATTCTGGTTTTGATCAAACATGGTGGCTCCCCTATACTGCCGGCTGTAATAGTCATCATAGTGGCGTTTGGCAGGCCATGTCCTTTGCTCAGACATGTCAGTCCTGCCACCGTTATAGGTGTTGTGTGGTCTGTAAACAGGTCTCCATGTTTGTGAGTGGCTGTTGTCAGGCCATGTCATATGCTCAGACATGTCAGTCCTGGCACCGGCATTGTAGTTGTGTGGTCTGTTAACGGATCTCCATGTTTGTGAGTGCTCCACATTCACACGCTGGTTGTGGACAGAAAAGTTGTCACTGTACCTCATCTGGTACATTGTGTTGGAACTCATGTGGGAACTCGTAAAGGAACTTGTGTGGCAACCCGGCTGTCGGAACTGTTCCCTGACATGATCGTGATGCCAAGGTCTGCCAGCAGGTGGTCCCGAAGAACCGGCCAGTCTTCCACTTTGATTCGGCGGAGGCATTTCACTTCTCCAAACAGGTCTTTGCACACTCAACACTTTGTTCTCCTTGTTTTGGACAACAACATTGCTTCTACCTTTCTGGAGGGTTTGCTGCATCTGTGTCTGTGTCTGTTGGTTCACTTCTTTGGATTGTTGTATCTTCACCACATCGGAGGCCACAGCGCTTTTCTTGGTGGAACCCTCTACCTTCTCCACACGCTTCTGAGCCGCGATTTGCTTCTGTTTCTTTTTCTTCTTTCCCTTTTGTTTCTTCCTGTGATGGAGAGAGGCAGAGTCATTGTTATGTGCCAGACAGGAGCAGTGTGTTTGTTGTGTCTTTTCTTTGCTCCTGTTTTTTTCCTCCTCTAGTGGTTGAATCACCGTGATTGTCTGCACCTGTGACTGGTCATGCTGCTCATTAGCCCCCCGCTGCCCTAGACTGGCCTATCACAATTCTGTGTCCTCAATAAAAAGACTGTGCTCGTGGAATTCCAGCTCTTGTATTCCCAATGCTGCCTCTGTCTGCATTGTCTAAATTTGCTGCTTGTTTATAGGTGTGAAGAGGAAGGTTAATGGCTTTGTGAGAACCCTGTACATTCTTCCATACACCTAGTGTATTTTTATCTCGACACACCAGGTTATTGGTTGATGCCACCAATCCAAATCAATGTTCATTTAATTGTCTCCTTGACACTGACTCCCTTAAAGTTTCGAGATAGTCATGATACTGTCTCCAGATACCCAGAGACCCATCCAAGGGCCAAAACACTCATTCAAATGCAACATCCATTATCATAATGACATATCGGTGAAATTCTTACTCCTCTTTCCTCAGCGTCTTGTTTCTCTCTAGGATCCGGGCGATTGCTTCATGGCTCAGAGTCTTAACCAGAGGAAGAGGCTTTCTGTTTCTAGACATCAAGCCCTGCAACTTTGCTCTGTGTAGCGGAGTGGAGATGTGCTGGGTGTAGTCGCACAAACTCATGTCGTACACCTTACACGCCTGGCATTCATGGATCACATCCCTGTTCATCGAAGGACATAAAATCAGATATAAGTATATGTCAAAATCTCGGCTTCCAAATTGTGGGGAAAGGTTTTGGATCAAAACAAATACTAGAGCTGATATTACACCAGAGTTTTCAGAAAAATACCACAGAATTTAACGGGTCAAATTTTGGGGGAGATCTGGACAGAGGAATGGATCCAGGAATATTTTTATCACTGAATTTAACAATTTTGACATATTTAGGAGAGTAATATATATGATTAACATCCATCCTGAGAGACCCAGGACCGTGTTGAGGTAGTGTTTACACTGGGCCACACGTCCTGAATGCGTTTCCTGTGACCCCTTGTGAACGGACCTCACTTCCCTGGGAATAATCATATTGGTCCTTTTTGTTCACAAGGACCAAATTATGCTGTTTTCATCCAGTTTGTGTCCGAGGTGTTTGTGTGTCGGTGCGAGAGAAAGAGATCAGCTTTGACAGAGGCAACCATTCCACTAAATACTGTTCTACATCATCAATTCAACGGATAGAGATGTTTTCATTTGACGGACTGGACTCGCCTGCCCAGCGCTGACTCCAGCTCTCTGTGGTGCTGCATCCCGTGCACGTGCTCATGTGCTTCCTGTGTCAGAGAGAATAAAGAGCAGGTGAGAAGGATCCATGTGCTCAATTAAAAACAATCTGACATGAGCCAGTGCTGCTCCACATGTAAACATCTTGGTCACTCACACGTCTTGGAAAGGACGTTCGACACAGGATACACTCTGTGAGCCTCTCACGCTGCTGCTGCTGATGCTGTAGTTTCTTGTTGCCCTTTTTACCCACTGCCCCATGAGGGGTTGGAACCACTGACATCTCTGTGAAGCAAGCAACACACACACAGACAAAAGTAAACAAAGGGAGCTTTAGCACAACAGCCTGTAGCAGAGGGAGTAAACAGAACAACTGTAATGCATTCTACTGTTGACTTTTACTTTATAAACAGGAAAACACATCAAGCATTGAGTGTAAAGTTTAAAAGAAACAGCAGCACAACGTGCCACAACTCACCTGAACTCATACTAACTTGAATTTGAGAACTTCAAAGGTTCAAGTTGTGAACAAGTGACGTTTGACCATCAGGTAAGATTCCACATGACGACAGGACCCGCCGCCCTGGCAGCCGCCATGTTTGTTTTACGTCCACGGAGCGTTTGACGGCAGCGCCGGGTTTTGTCCCGCAGATCTACAGAACACAATGACGAGATGATTTAGCGGCGCGGATGTTGTGCAGATCTAATAACCAGCGGGGAACGTCAGTGCGGAAGTAGATGTTTACGATTTCTCTGCTGCTGCTCATCGTTTATTTACGTTGGAAATAAAGTGCAAAGTGAAGATGTGTAACGGATGCTTGCACAAAGAATACCCGGACAGGGTGAGTTCTACTTTGATCAACTTTACCAAGCTCCTTAGTCCCTGATGCGTCAACATCTATGATGCCTTCGATCAACCACACGAGCTAAATAGGTTTTAAGTTCAGGCGAACATTTGACTTGTGGTGTATTTCCTGCTCTCCTCTTCTACAGATCGTGTATTGATATGTCACTCCGTTAATCTAGATAGATAGATTAAGAGAGAGATGATAGATAGAAGGGGATAGAGAGAGAGGAGAGATTGATCGATAGATAGAAAGAGAGAGAGAGGGGTATGGATGGATTAAGAGAGAGGTGATAGATAGAAAGAGAGAGGGTATGGATGGATAGGGAGATAGAGGGGATAGTTAGATAGAGAGATGATTGATAGAGAGAGAGAGGATAAATATAGAGAGGATATATATATATATAGAGAGAGAGAGGATAGATGGATGGATAGAGAGAAAGAGGATAGATATAAAGATAGATAGATGGAGAGAGAGAGAAAGGATAGATAGATGGATAGAAAGAGAGAGAGAGGATATATAGATGATAGATAGAGAGAGAGAGAGAGAGAGAGAGAGAGAGAGAGAGACAGATAGCAAGATAGAGAGGATATATAGATAGAAAAAGAGAGGATAGATGGAGAGACAGAGAGGGTGGATAGATCGATATCCATATCTCTATAGAAAGATGTATCTATCGATATCTAAATTGCAGTTTAACTTTAGATTGGATAATTGTTTAATAATTGTACGTAAACATGAAAAAAAATATTTTCTGCATTGTTTTATTCTGTAAAATAAACGTTATCATATCAATACTGCTTTGTCTTTGAAAGTGGAAGTTGATCCACATGTTGGCAGTTTATTAGGAACACCCAGCTACAGTGACAAAGCCGTTCTGCAGTAACTCCAACTTTCACGAGTGTCATTGTGTGTCCAAACTGTTGAAACAGGCGTGTGTCTGTTATTTCTGCTTCAAACTAAAGTGCGTATGATTTCCTGCTCAGGGAAACACCTGTCTGGAGAATGGCTCCTACCTGATGAACTACCTGTGCTGTGCCAGCTGCCACCAGAGGGACTTTGTGCTGATCAGCAACAAAACCACAGCGGAGGAGGATGGAGAGGAGATCGTCACATATGACCGTTAGTCTCTTTTCTTCTAGGCCCGTTATGAATCAAATTGTCCTGTGGTGTCAGTTTTCGAAAATCTTGTGGAAATTCATTATAGAGAAGCAGAGGTTGGCACAGCAGCAGTTTTGAAAGGAGAAGTGCAACAATCATGTAAAAAGTGTCTACACAGATTTATATCCAAAGTGAAACTAGACGAGAGTTTGATAATCATGTCTCCACCTTCACTGCATCTTTCACATGTGTTTGACTCGTGTTCATTTGTGCTTCCAGATGTTTGTAAAAACTGCGATCACGTCGTCGCCCGACACGAATACACTTTCTCTGTCGTTGATGAATATCAGGTGAGAGATGTTGTCTGGTTTATTCACCATAACTAAACAGATTCTGATGTTAGATGCTTGTTTTCAGACCTGACATTGAACATAAGACAACAGAATTCATGGCTACTTGTTTACAGTTGCTTTGTTTACATGGACACTAATATTCCAACATTATTTTGATTATGATATTGACATTAGTTGCTAATAGAACATTCCATTTCTGTTCCTGTTGACATGTAACAACTTACACGTCTACATAATGAGATTAAGATCCGAATACTTCACATTGATTTGATTATTGCTTCTTAAGGTAATCAGAGAATGCTGTTTCCATGGCAGTGTCTTATTCAGACTCTCAATCCTGCTAATATTAGAATCCTTTCCTCTGTACATAAAGTGTGTATTGTGTTGTGCAGGAGTACACCATGTTGTGCATGCTGTGTGGAAAGGCAGAGGACTCCATCAGTGTGTTGCCAGATGACCCCCGACAGTCCGCTCCGCTCTTCTAGAACCAAACCTGCATCCCTTCGGCCCCTTTTTAGATCAACTCACACTGACGTGGACTCACTGCCGGCTCCTTGCTTCAGGGTTCCAAGTATTTCATCATGCCATTTCAAAATTCAATGCATGTTCGTTACATAATATTAAGAAACTAGCTGTATTCTTATAACGTTAGAACAGGGAATACAGCTTTTTATGACAAACTAATATTCTGTATGTTAACTGATTATAAATTGTAAATAAAACTTTTTATTCAGCCATCAAAACCCTTTGTATCTTACTTCTTCCTAACTCAAAATATCTTATGTCACAAAGTCAGAATGATAAAATAATGCAAAGTCAACATTTCAGGATCTTTTAAAACAAAAGTATAATCGTGTGCTTGTATTAATTTAGACAAAGACCTTTGTCCCAGAGTAGTCCGGCTCACAATGTTTTGATTATGTTGAGCTACAGTGTTTGAGTCCAGATGTTTTCATTTCAAGCTCGTTCTCGACTGTGGAAACGACAACTGACAAAAACAATCTCCCCTCAAGGTCAAGAACAAATGTTTGGCCTCTACTTTCAAATGATGAGTCTAAAAAACATTTACTACGCATTTCCACATTTCATTGTGTGATTCGACTGAGAGACGGGTTTGTGAGAGTATTTGTGCTGAGTTGCTGGTTGTTGTCGACATCTGGTCATTTGTTGTAGTTTCTGTTTCCTGTACAGCAGTCAAAGTACTTAAACAACCTAAATCTGCCATACTGGACATCTCAATTAGTATTCATTCAGTTACTCCAGTTTCATTAGAGTCAATGCAAGAAAGCCCCTAACTGATTTAGAGTTTATCCCTCTTGAGCTTCAGTGTCCAGATGAGCTCTTAATGCCATTTACTGCTGCTAAACTGCTGGTTAGACATTAGCTCCCTTCACATTTTAAACCTCAGTGACCACAACAGGTGGAGCAGTCTTCATTTCACTCTGGTTTCATGGCGGTTGTCATCTGGGACCCTCCCCTGGCCCTGCAGCCCCCTCCCCCCTCTCTCGACTCAGTCACCAGATCTTCAGCACTCTCTCTCCACTGCTCTTGGGGCATGTCGCTGAGCTAAAAATTGCCTCGTCAGTGTTTTAGTTTGGGACAATGCTTTTTCTCTCTTCTGTATACACTCATTCTAGAGATAACGCAGACATACACATGGGTTATCTAGAGTAGCTGTTTCTGGATATTAATGCTCCTGCTGCAGTTTAGAAACATTGGCTTCCAGTGCTGAGGGCCACAAACCAAATTCCACTCAGTTGTGGCAGAAATCTCAAGAGACCAAACATATTTGCACATCTAGATTCAACTTTGGCTGAGTGAAGAAACAGGAAGTACATTATGGTGAAGTAAAACTTAAATCCTAATAAAGTCTACATGTGAAAGCAGGAAATGAGACTTTGAGATCTAGAATTTTTGTCAAAGTCCCTTTTTAAAATTGGGATAACAAATAAAATGCAACAATCGCCAGACATGATGAAAATGTTCCTTTTTTAATCAGCTTTTGTCTCTTGTCGTGTCCGTGGGAAATTAAAATGCACTTTGCTGCTGCTGGTCTATAATAAAATTTTGCATTTTGTTCAGAAGCGGTTCAATAAAAATACATATGATTTAACCGATTGTACAAATGAATAAAAAAAAAAATTGCCGTGATGCCCATGCACTTTTACAATACTTAAGTATGTGTGCGCTTACATTTACATTCTATAATTCCAATGTCTTCTGCATGACAAACATTTTCTAGCAAAGTAAAAGCACACTACAACACTGTGATATGCCAGAATGAGCAAATTCATTGTTAAATATTATAACCAATCGGTTTTACAGGAGTGAGGTCGATATGGGACAGCATGCCCTGATCATCTTCATTAATCGCTGATCTTGTTTTACTTTACTATTAGTGTTCTTGCCGTGAGTATACAGTTTCTATGAGTGTTTGTAATGGTACATATATACAGTTAGCATCATTTTTTACATCCCTCGAGTATTCAACATGTTTTTGGTCTCGTATTAGGCCTATAAGGAGTGTTCAGAGAGGAAGTGTGAGATGAGAGGTAAGAGTTGGCAATCTCAAGCTTTTCTTCATCTTTTTCTTTCATCTGCAGGTATCAAGCAACATCGTTGTATTTTAAGAGATACTACCAATAGATGAATAAATAAATAAATACAATTTATCATACATTTTACATTACATACAGTACATTCCTCTTGAGTAAATACTGTATTTACACATGCTCTCAGTAACTGGATGTGACACAGCCTCTCGCTACAGCTGCACGATTCGCGATCAGTCTTTTTGAGTGAAACACAGTCATCGATTCACTTTCCCAGAACCTTTGCTCTCGAGGATCAGACGCCTTCCCCCCCTGGCGCCGAGGTTCCACGGAGGCTGCCCGCTGGACCCGTCTTGCAGGTGCCGAGGAGGAGGGGATCCAGACAAGCTGGAGGGAGAGCGGCTGCGCCCCTGCAGCGCTCCGCCCTCGCGGAGTTCCTGGCGGGAGGGGGAGGAGCTTAGAGAGCGCTGCAAGGAGGAGGAGGAGCTGCGAGGGCGGGGGGGAGGGCTAAAGAGCATCCCGCTGCGGTCCTGCATCAGTTGGGTCAAGCTGGCGAGGAAGTCTGCATCACTGGTGCTGCTGGCTCGCACTCTTAGCCTACGCCTTCTGGAGACAAGAGCACAAGGCACATTGATTATAAAGCTGTGAAACGATTCAACCTCCAAGCTCTTCTGCTATATTTCCAGTTTAGCATAGGCCATTCAGTGTATTTAGATTATTTAAATACTTCACTATAATTGTATACTTTAACTGGTAGGGTCTGTTTTCTACATGCTGCAAGTCGCCATATTTATCATCAATCAAATGAGAAAAATAAATGTCCTTTTATCAACTACTGCGCAAAGATCTGTATTATCCTAAAAGCCCCTTGCCAGTGCACAGCTCTTACCTGTTGTCCGTACACGGACGGATGGGTGGTTTTCCAGGAGGCGGCCGAGGCAGGAATCTGCTCGTGAGCAGCTCGGGTATGAAGGTGGCGCTCACCGGCCGTGGGATCTTACTTTTACTCCCTGATGAGGAGGACAGAGAGAGGGGGTCTTCTCCTCCATAGTCGGACCTTGAGCCTCGCTCTGACCAGAGCCTGTCTCTGAGCAGAGCGCAGGGCAGGTTGTCGCAGGACAGAGATGGAGAGGGGGAGTGGGTTGGGGAGCCGGGGACGGGGCTGCTCCAGCGATGACGCCTCTCCATGTTGAGGTCCCTGCTAGCAGAGTCCAGGGGGGCGCTGGGGTCTCGTACCGGGATCCGGCTCAGTTTTGGCGACAAGGGCGAGTCTCTTTGCCTGAGCAAAGCTGGGGGTGGCGAGGAGGAAACTGTGACGGTGCTCTCCATAGCGCCCCCTATAGTGTCAGCTTGGGGCTGCTGATTGGGCTCTGAGGAGCGATCGGGCAGACCAGAGTCACTCTCTGGGTCTCTGTCGTTGGTCAGATGAGCTGCAGGGCTTTTGGCTGGGCTTGGCACTGGAGCTAACTCCAATCTCCCTCCATCATTTAAAATTTCCTCTGGAATTCTGTCCGATTTACTGGATGGAGCCTCCATCGGTATTGCATCCCTCCTCTCCTGTACAGGCGACTGGGGCCCACAGCTGGAGGACTGAGAAGAGTTTGATGATTGTTTAAGGGTTGCTGAAGAAATTATAATCTGATATTACCTCTAACAGGGATATAAAGAACTTGACACAAGGGTTTTCTGAGGTGTGACAGAAAATCTATTGAATATTACAGAAGAGGTATCCAGACCCTGTAATAAGGTCAAAAGCTCCACTGTTAGTGCTTCAGATTGTGTCAAAATATATGTCCAAAATATTTATTTTATTTGCTCTCAGGTGATTGTAAAACAAAACTCTTCATCAGTCCTACCTGGTCCATCTGAGGTCTTCCCATGATGACTGAGGGCATTTGTCCCAGCATGCCTGGCAGCCTCCTGTGGCCCAGTAGCCATGTGCCAGGCATGCCCATCTGAGACATGACGGGGCTGGTCGGGACTGCAGCGGACTGGCCATCCTGGTTCTTAGTCTCTGCGGTCTTCTCCTCATGCGGGGCTTCTGCTGAAGGTCTGCTTCCACTGCCTTGCTCCAGCTCCAGCATCACCCACTCCTGAGAGTCTCCCTCCTGGGGCACAGGACTGAGGTTCACGGCCACAAAGCCACTGCTCGCTGCGCACTCCTCTGGGTCAGGGGTCCCTGTGCCAGAGTGTGCCTCGTTGCAGGAGGGCGTCTGCTGCCCGTGTGGCTGCTCAGGGATAGATTTTTCTCCAACCTGAGAAAGGGACGGTCGCTTCTTGCCGAGGCTGAAAGAAGACATTATAGGCATTACTGTGAGACTCTGTATGTTTTGTCTGTATTTTTGTAATTCGATGTGTCTCGAGTACTTACTAGGCCTCGAGGAAGCGTTCAATGGTGGGCTTGGGTTCCGGTGCGAGCCTCTTTTCGAACGCCAAGCTCTGACTGTGTCTTATCCTCCGTAGAAGCGGTGCCGCTCGTTCCAGGAACATGGTCTCCGATCGTACCCGTCGAGGAGAACTCTGTACAGAACCGGTGTTGGGACTCTGGTTCCCCTGGTTCTGACTGTGTTCGTCCTCACTCACCCCCTGAAGAAAATAGGTGACAGTGGATAAGCTGCTAGAACATTTGTAGTCAAGGACATAGATTAATTGGATCTAAGCAATTATCATATCTCTTTGCAAGGTGAACAGAGCCTTGAATTTAGATTTATATAGTGATTACACTTGGGGTAGGACCAGTCCTCCTAATGTTAAAGTAAAGTACATTGCCCTGACCTTCCTGATGATCTGCTGGGCATGTTTATGGTTTAGGTTCCGGTCCATCTCCTCCCATACGTCTGCACCAGGGGTGGTCGGTGTGGGGATGGGGGGACAGTTGTCAGCATCACTGAGGCGTTCCCCTAGCAGGACATCCTCTGTGTTCTCCCGCTGCAGCTCGCCTGGCAGCACTGAGGCATTGGCCATGCTGTGGAGGAGAGAGAAGGTCACCCTGCTGGTTTTTCACAGCACAATATAGAGCAGTGATTTCTCTGACTGTGCAGATTTCTGTTCTAAAAAAAAAGCTGCAGATATATATTAAAAAACGCATCCTGCAGTATGTGAAGTTAATAAATATAATGCAATTGAAAAAACAATATAAAATAGTTTTCTTCAGCTGCAAGTACCCCATGTACGCTGGTGTTAGACGAGTGAGCTGCTGAGCGGTGGTTGCTGTGCCAGTGATGGACAGCATATCCCCTGAATCACATTTCTCCCAGTCGTAAGGGTCATTCTCCAGCACGCTGTGGCTCTTCATAGCGCTGTCAAAAATTGACGTCAGAAGCTGTCGCAAACAAAAACAGAAAACCACAGGGCTCAGCATTTGACGGCTGGAGAGGAATAAAGAGTGTATGCAACTTAGCACCTGCAAGAATTTGCTTACCTGATAGTCGGGCTTAGTGAAATAGTCCAAGGTCAAGATATGATCCAGGAAAGCAGTGAACTCTGAGGGAAGGTGCTTAAGCATGAGTCGGTTGTCATACGTCTCTTTAAGGTTTCCTACTTGTTCCTGGGAGCAGAGGGGAAATAAAAAATTCTGTTCATACACGCACACATGCTGTAACTAAACATCTACAGAGCATGTAGCATCATAGAGGCACATACCTTGTCTTTGATTTTCCTCCATGGAAGCTGACCGACCATGAATTCAACCAGCATGTAGAAGAGGGACCACAGGTCATCATGCCGACCCATTTCCTGCAGATTCGGACACAAGAGGGTAAGGAAGAGAGTAAATCCAAATTGAATGGAAAACCAGACTGCTGTGATAATCTTAGGTCTTAGGTCTGTGCTCACCTTATTCTTATGAGCATTGATTGATGCATATCGCACAGTTCCTCGAAATCCTGCCACAGGACGAGGCTGAAAGGTGAGGTAGAATCAAAAAGAGAGCGTGAAACACAAATAACAATCCTCACTGATGGGGAGTTTGCATGTTTGTGTCACATCAAGGTCACTGAGGTCACGTGGCACTCACTGCATATCTGTAATTTGAATATGGTGTGAAATGTAAATTTGATTGACGTCTACTTTCAATTTAAATACCTCCTTGTGAACTAAGAGTAAACTTTCATAAATATTCTGTGGTCAAACACTAATCTAGAACTTTATTTAAATTGTTATGTCAGTATATAGAGGAGTCTGAAGCTTTCCATTTAAGCTCCATAAATATTGATGTCCCATTTTCTGAGGATAGGTAATGGAAGAAGATAAAACAATGCTTTCAGGAAGCTGGCACACAGTACTTACTGGACGGACTTCCTGGCTGGAGTTGGTGAACTGACGGGCCAAACCAAAGTCAAGCATGTAGCAGCATCTGCAGGTGCTGGCTAGTCTTCCCATAGCAAAGTTAGACTGGACAGCGATAAACACAAACAATCAGCGAACGCACAACGGCAACACATTTACAAACCACCAAATGTTTCAGGTCTACTCACTGGTTTAATGTCCCGGTGCAGGAAGCCGACAGAATGGATGCTCTCGATGGCCTCTAGAATCTGCTTGCCGAGTCTCAAGGTGGTGGAGACAGAAAAGGTGCCGCGGCTCATGGTTCTGCGTAGATCTGCCAGGTTCCTCCCCTTTACACAGGAAATCAAGTGTTGCATGATGGGTCATACGGTATCAGACGCAAATGAAATACTCAACCAGCATTTCCCCGATGAAAAAACGTACCTGAAGTTCCATCACCACATAGTTGAAGCGATCATTTCTGCCACAGCCAACGAAGCGACACACGTGGTCTTTGCCTGTCAAAGAAATGTATATATATACATGTCAATATAAAATAAGTAGATAAGTTGATCCCTACTACTACTGGCCTTGTGAAGCCTCTAATCCCCATAAATGCACATTCTCTGCACCTACAATTGTGACTGTTACAGACACAAATATTAAGTATAGATATATTTATACAAATTTCATATCCTGTTTTTAATTAGTATCATTGACTGTAATAAATGGGTAATAATGAGAAATAATAAAACTGCTGATTCGACATTTTAGCATTACTAGACGATCACTACTTGCAGTAAATGGCGCGTATTTAATTCAGAGTTTCTGCAGTGTCCCAAAAATGTTATTGAAGACTTTTTAATACAAACCTAACACCTATAACACAGCAATTTACATGGTCCTTTTGTTCAAAGAATGATGGAAAACCAGTACAGACAATAACATCCTGCAATTACTCATTAATAACATTAATTTATTTGCATTAATGTCACGTTTTTCTAGGTAATTTACAGCTGCATATAACAATAATTTGGGAAAAAGGATATTTAACCAGATAAGTGGTGGAAAATTCAGGTATCAAATGAATACAAATATTGGATTTATGTTTTTTCCTAAAATTGACACAGAATGAGTTGACGAGTTTCCTCTAGCTACTGCAGCCCGCACTAATGTTCCGATTGTGCTGACGGAAACCGCACAAAAAGGACTGAAGAGCCTCCTGCAGCAGAATCCGCTGACACAGCAATCCTGCTTTTAGTTTACACTTGTATAATGTCTGCTGACAGACACAGTAACACCTTGTAATCAAACACTACTCATGGAGGGCAGGAACAAATATAAATGCCTCCTCTCTAATGCTTTTTCGAGGATTGTAACCGAACCAAGTGTATCAGGAGGTGGAAGTCGACGGCACCACTCACCCTGCAGCTTCTTCAGCACGGCCACCTCCATCTTCAGCACCTGTTTGGGCTGCTGAGCCGACTCCACCTTCAAGGCCACCGTGGCCTGGCTCAGCTGATCGAGCACCTCGTAGATCTCCCCGAACCCCCCTCCACCTATCTTCCTCGTCTGGTGGGGAGAAGAGATTGTCCATTGTTGTTGCTTTGGCCCCAAAAGGCTCAGATTTAGAGGAAACTGTGATTTAACTACGATTATTTTTTGAATGGCCACTCACCACTTTCCATCTGTCTCTGACCACGTCTGCCACTGACAGGATGTCAGCGTGCTCTGCAGCCCCACTCATCCTGAGAGCTCTCACCTGCAGCCTGCTCCTGGCATCAGTGGATCAAGCCCCTCGCTGAAATCAAGGGGAGGCAGATTTGCATTCACACTTTCTCCATTTCTGTTGCACTGCAGCTCATTAAAACAGGAGGCATTCATTGATGGGGCGGGGTAGCATTTAAAGGTTAGCCAAACCTCAGAGGAGAAGCTAAGCAATGCTAGCTGGTGGTCAAGTAAACACAGCAGCTGATGGAAAGAGGGACCATTGATTGTTAGAGATAACACAGAAACATGTGTGTGTGTGTGTGTGTGTGTGTGTAGCATTTAAAGGTTAGCCACACCTCCGAGGAGATGCTAACCGATGCTAGCCGGTGGTCAGGACACAACACAGCGGCTAGCTAGGCTTTGTGTTGTGTTGTGCCCGCGGAGCCATGGCAGCACCGGGACCAGCGCGGCGATCATCACACGGGTCATAACTGGATAATAACCGGCGGCTTGAGAGGATTAGTCGCCGCGAGGCTAATCTCATCTGTGTGGCCGCGCTCGGCTCCGGAGGTGGTCCTGTACACAAGCTAACTAGCATGTTTACGAGGCAGCCCCCCCTCCAGCCTCCTCACCTCGCTTCGGTGTGGTCGCAGTCAGCGGGTGCGATCCAGACTGCGCCCATGCTCGCCGGGGCAGCTCGGTCACTGGAGGCGGGGGAGGTGACGGACCATCGCTGAAGGTTAGCTGCAGATTAGCCCCCGTTAGCCCCCTCTGAAGGATGCGGAGCGATGCCCCAGTGTGTGTGTGTGTGTGTGCTGACTGCTGGCGGTGACGTCACAGCAGGGGGAAAGTCCCGCAAAGTCCAGCAGCGGGCGGTGACGTCACAGCTCTGACCGAACCTGCTCAGAGCACATGTGTGTGGGTCATACGTGTGTTGCATCATCACTATCCTCGTGTCTTTGATCGACGCTCATCGCGATCATCCCTGTTGATCGATAATGCAGCAGGGGCGTAGCAAAGGCCTCTGCTGCTGCACCCCCCCACGCCCAGTCCAGTTGGGACGCTGAGAGGAAGTCTGTATAATGCAGTGGCTGAGAGAACGCAATGCACTGCAAATCCAGAAAACACACGCAAATAGACTTTGCGTGAGTTACTTCAGTAACTTCTCATTATCATAATTAATCGTAATTGCCCTTCACATAGGCTACAGTGAAAATACACAGAATGTTGTCAAATAAACCCATATATTGTATTTTTGTTCTTCAAACCTTGTAGGCCTACAACTATGCCACTCTGGAACATGAAATCATAAGTATTTTTGTTTTGATAGAACGTTTAAAGAAAGCATTATTACCATGCAATTAAAGTCCCTTGTATCTAGGGTGTGCTCCAGTCCCCCCATCCACCACAAATCACATCTTATTTTTTAAAGTAATAAATAATAATAAATGACTTACACTTATTAAAACTAAGAATTGAGGTTCATTCTTGACCACAAGTTTAAACTTTTATTCAAAACCAGAAAGTTATATAAAGATACATTTCTATATTGACACAAATACAATCGATTCAGTGAATTTTAAAAGAACATTTCCTTGTTTATATCTGGTTTCAGAATCATATCCAAACAATCAGTATGAGCACATACCATCTCATGCCATCTTGTCTCATCTATCATATATCACAGGAAAAAATATCAATTATGAAAAAAGGTTATGGTAGTTGATAGGAGGAAATATGTGTTAAGTAGGTGAAAGTTGTATAAATTATTATAAAAGTTTAATGTATAAATTGTTTTTTTAATAAACTTGCTTGAACTACTACCGATGTCATAGATGAGAATGTGCAAATACAATGATTTTACATTTAGTCTGATTAATAAAGTAAAAGTAATGTGTAAACTGTATCATATGACTTTACATATCTGAATAAACTTCTTTATGACATCAGTGTAATATAATTAAACAAGGACAAATATAGATCATCTAATAAAGTTTGAAAGTCTTGGGTAATGTAATGCTGTGGGGGGGGGGGGGGGGGCTGCTGGATCTCTGAAGTCGTGGCTCCGGCCCTGTGTGGACACTGTTTCCGTGTGACGAGGCCAGACTCCGCTTTTCCGGGGCAGCCATGACAGCGAAAACAAACGTACACGGACACGGCGATGGGAGTGGTCAGACGACGGGATTGGACAACAGGATGTGAGTTGCGCTGTTTTTTCGGGGTGAGGCGGCGCGTTTTGGGGGACGCATAACTTTTCCTCTGGGTGTTTGTTTGCGCACTTTTTTTTTCTCAAGCTACGGATGGACGGATACTAGCGGAGCCCGTGGAGCCGCCTGCGGGGGCTCGGCCGTGCAGTGTTGAAATCAGCGGAAACGCCTGTGCGGTGCGGTGCGGGGCAGGGTTTCCGCACCACCCACGTCTCATGTGCGGTTCACTCGCGGAAAAAAGTTGTGGACATGTTTTCCCGGAGCTGCACGGTTTTACGCACACGCCGCGCGACGTCGTAGCCGTTCACGCGTCTCTCCTGCGTGCGTGGACTTCGCAGCAGCTCTTTCCTGCTATTCTCGAATCTAAACCCGCCTGTTCGCCATATTTGTGCGCAGAGAAACTCGAGGGAAAGTTGTCAGAGTTATGACACTCGCTGCGCACGATCCCTCCGCGGGGCTGCACGCAGTCGACTTTGATCGGAACCAAAGCAGCTCCATGGAGCTGGAGCTCCGTGCACCATTGATGAGGTACACACACTGGGTTCATGTCGAGCTCCTTGTTTATTCTTTTTTTGATAAAACGTCAGTGGCCATCGCCCGGGTGTCTGCACGAGCCCCTTCGTTTCCTGTATTTCTTGTTATGCCAAATGGCAGCTGAACCGCAAGCGCCTCCTTGTAGCCTTTGGCTGCTTAGTAACTGCAGTTTATAACTCTCCCTTTGCATGCACATGGACCTAAATGTCTTTATATATATATATTCTGTATTCTCCCTCTTCTGCTTCTGCTCACTTTTACAGATCCACTCTTCACTTTTCTATCTGGGCTATTTGCTTGTGTAGGCCTCGGTTTCCTCTTTGCTGAAAGTAGACTGCAAACTTTGTGCTTGTGCTCAGAGGAAGAAACATAAAAGTGTCTAACCCCTCCTTTCTCTCATAAGGTCTGGCAGCCTGGAGAGGATGAGAAGAATGGACAACAAACCTCAGATTTGATTCTACAAGAAGGACGGTTGCATGTTCCCCACCCTGCACTTTCCTCTGGGATTTATATTTCCTCCAAAATACCTCTGTGTACACAACTAAACGAAACATTTCTCGACTGCAGGCCGAGACAACACACTACAGAGGCGATAACTTCAGATTTGCACACCCAATTAAAGACGGAGAGCGGTGACATTTTTGTTCATTAGAACATTAGTATGAGTCTCCCGCCTCAAATCAACACGGACAAGAGTGGCAAGCATCAGGCTGCAGCCATGAAGGAGTCAGTGCAGCATTCAGGGGAGGTTTACTATGGTATGGGACCTCCCACTCTAGAGTCGAGCCACAGTGACTCTGCGAGCAGCTCTGCTGTTTATAACCCCGATAAAGGGCCCCCAAGTTTACCACACTACCAGCAGGCTGCTCCAGTAAAGTGGACACACCAGGACTCCATACAGGCCCCCGGCTGGTCTCAGGAAGCCCCCGTTCCAGCCTGGGGGCAGAACTTTGGTCCCTACATGGGTGGGGTGAACGTCAGGGGTCAGATGGCGTTCCACAAAGGAGTCCACGAAGGTGTAACTCTGCCAGTGGGTGGAGAGAATCAAGTGCCCGCACCCGCCGAGGCTTATAGAGATGCCAACCAGGCACCAGCTCAGGGGAGGGGGCTCGAGTGGGAGCAGCACGCTGTGGCTGCGATGCAACAGGCGCAGCTGCAAGCATACCAACATGGCCACAAAGGTGCGGAGCTCCAGGGTCAGCCCCACGTGCCGCCTCACGCTTTGCAGGGGTCCATGCTGCAGCCCTTCCAGTCGACATTTCGACCCAGCAAGCAGCAGTTCTCCTCTGGCTATTACTCAGTTTTTCCAGGGAACAAGGCCATGCCGAGCCTGGCCTACGGAGAGCAACAGAAAACTCAACAACAACTGCTTCACCAGATGCAGCAGCAAAAAATGCATCATCATCACCAGCAGCAGCAGCAACAACAGCAGCAGCAGTTGCAGCAACAGCATCAACTTCAGATGCAGCAGCAGCAACATCTGCAGCAACACCAGCATCACCATATCCAACATCATCAAATGCAACAGCAACAGCAACAACTGCAGCACATGCAGCAGTATCATCAGCAGCATCAGCTTCAGGGGCGACAGCAGCAAATGCAGCAAATGCAACAACAGCAGCAGCTGCAGCAAAATGTGCCACAGCAAGATGCAACAACACAACTGCAGGTGCAACCAAAACAGCCACTGACCCAAAACTTTGTAGGCTATCAGTCTCCTGAACCCTGTCCTCCTGAGGTTGCATCTAAAAAGGAGGAGGTCGGCTCAGTGGAGCCACAGACTCAAACCTGTGACTCATCAGCCGTATCTGAACCTGGTCCCGAAAAGGGCCCCGCAGATCCTGAAGAGGCCTCAGACTCACACCCGGCGGCCCCACGGCGCTCGCGTCGCCTTTCCAGAGAAGGACAGTCCCCACTGGGTCCCCCTCCGACGAACATCTGGCCTCAGGGCTCCAAAGAACCTTCAGCGTCCCAGAACGGAGTGGCGGGCGAAAAGAGAGGAGGGGAGAGCCAGGTGGCCACAGGAGGCGTCATCCAGATCACCCGCCGGAGGAGGAGGGCGTCGAAGGAGATCAACCTGGAGACTCTTGCACAGACGGCTTCGGAAAGGCAAAAAATGGTCAAGGTTAAACAATCACTCACTGACACTGTATTTCCTTTTTTATTCATGGTAATCAAAGCAATTGAGCGTTTGCTTCAGTCAGCTGCACAAAGAGGAAGAACCCTGTTTCTATGCAGAACTTCCCCCGTGGTTTACAAAATCCTCTTATTGGGTCTGTTTACTCGATTCCGTGGAACCTCAGCCGTAGCAGGCGGCGACAAATACTAGTGCAACCTGAAAAACTATTATTGAACATCCTGCTTTCTAGATTTTGAGGATTGTCCTCATTTTATCGCTGTGAGGGAGGCGACACCTTTAACCCTGTTCCTCAGGATTTATATTGTTTACATTCTGAGTGGCGCACCCACTGGAGCCGGCGTCTCAATTTTTTCTTTAGCAGCTCAGTTAAACACAGTAAACAAAAAGCTAGATCCATTTTCTCAGAGCTCTGTCCTCAAGGGGTTAACCAGGCTTGTTGTAGGCTTTAGTGCAGAGGGCGAAGGCTGGATGTACAATCAGAGGAGCTGCATGTCTGCACACCTCCACATTCCTGCAGGCTGTTTCCCAGTCATTCAGCAGAGCCAGGGAGGGGCCGAGCTGTCAACCTGCACGACTGCAACTCCCCAACACACCCCGAACAGGTTTAATATCGCTGCTCACAAACCCTGCACTGTTGTATTGCGGTTGAGGTTGGCTCTTTTCTGGTGAAGCAGATGAGATTCACATGTCCTCACTCCGGTTCCTCTGGTGACTTTGCCTGGAGAGTGAATCATAAAACTGACTTATATCTCTCTTTGCCAATAATAGATGTTAGGATTGCTGCACATGTGCATTTCCGAGAAGAAAGTTGAAGGAAATAAAACGACAAGGGTTTGTTTATGTTACAGAGAAGGGTGTGACTTCTGACAGGCTTCTGCAGAATTCCGGCTTTTTGAGCTCTGTGAGTGAAAATCAATATTACAATAGAGTGAAGTCTGCTGGAGAATCTGACTCATGCAGTTAAGACTCTGTAACAATTGATTGATTGATTAGTTCAACGACAGAAAGTTAATGAGCAACATCTTTGATGAGGATGAAGATGAGCGTTGTAGGTGTAGAGCCCTCTCGTCCTCTTTTCACATCGCAACCCCTTTTCCTTTTCTCCCAAAATATCCTGTCATGCTCTCTCTCTCCCTCTCTCTCTCACATCGCCTTCTTTCTTCTTCCTGCCTCCACAGGAAGATGGTTCCTCCGTCAGACAGGCCACCATGGTGCCCCTGGTCATCCCCGTGTCTGTGCCGGTGCACAGGAGTCCGATGGATCCTCTGGGCCTCTGGGCTCAGGGTCGACTCGGCCAGGGCGAGCGTCCGACCGCGGCGCTGTCCGACCGCATCCCCTCCGTCATCGTGGCTCGCCGGCGATCGCTCAGGAACTCCATGTCTGAGAGTCTTGGCCAGGTTAGTTCGGTGAGGAGACGAGATCTGCTTTGCTTTGATTGTCACACGCAGCTAGATCATTGTTTGTGATAAGTGGTACCAGCTCTTTTATCGTAGGGACTCAAGGCTACAAGTGAAGTTATTGAAACGTGGTGGAAGGGTTGGACATGGGCCAAGAATTTCAAAACTTTTTTTGAATCTTGATTTAAAATAAAACCCCGGCACTGACTCATATAGTGACTCATATCAAGTGTATCAAATCTGGGGCAGCTTGATTGAATTTAAGCCGCCGGTTGGGTCCAGTGGAGGTATGCGCTCTACCAAGTGACATTCTAGTAGAATTAGAAGGTGCTGAAACCTGAAGCAGCCATGAAGGGAGTGGATTAGCTCTGTTATAAAGTGGGTGTGAACGTTCACAATGAAGCCTGATTCAACAGTTTGACATCATTCGATCCGATACCGTCATGGAAAGAAAAACATCCGAGGACAAACGTGATCGTGTGTGTGGTTGAGGTAAAGACCAGTGAAAGCTCGGTGATATCTGCTCAGCAAAGAGGGTCACATGCATCGAGCACTTTATTAGGAACACCATGCATTCACTGAGCAGGGCCTCGCTTCACACCCTCAGTTCTTCAAACCGCTGTTTCTGCACATATTCTTTCTTTTAATCTCTTTCACCACATCCTAAATGTGTTCTACTAAGTTCTCATCTGGTGACGTGGTGCACATGATCAGCAACAATGTTTATTGTTTATAAGAATATTGGTCGTTATTAAGAGCCAGGAAAACATTCTGAACTCTGTTACCCCTCCTCCTCCATCCTGACCTGTCAACACGAGGCAGGTTGGGTCCACGGATTCCTGTCGACTCTGCTATCAACAAGTTAAAGTAACATGTTCCATCTTCTATCCAGGATGGAGAGAACGATCCAGGGCCGGATGCGGATGGAAAATCCAAATTCAAGCGTCGCCCTCGCCCGGAGCCTCTCATCATCCCTCCTCCCAAACCATCCACCTTCATCGCTCCATCCATCTACTCCAGCATCTCCTCCTACCAGAGCAACCTGCGCTCCCCGGTCCGTATGCCAGACCACCCCCTCATACTGCCCCCCTACACGCCTCCACCCATCCTCTCTCCTGTGCGCGAGGGCTCTGGACTCTACTTCTCCACCTTGATGACCAGCATCGCCGTCAGCAACCAGATCCTGCCTCTGCCGCCAACGCCCAAGACTGCGACGCGCAGCCTGTTGCGCTCTGGTGAGTCGTGGTTGTTGACCCTCTCGTAAAATCCACTAGAGACTTTATCGGATAATGTTTTAAAGTTTCTTTTATTTGCATTTTTCAGCTAGTTCAGATATTACTCCCCCTGTCCTGCCCATGATCACTGATGTCACACCAGTTAGCCTGGAACCGTGAGTACAACCTCCAACATCGAAACAGGCTTCTGAGGTCTTTCAATATTTGTCCCAAAAGCTCTCAGCTCTGATCTCCATAACTGTGCTTTTTTTATTATTATTATCCAGGCGCATCAACATCGGACAGCAGTACCAGGCAGATATTCCTGATCTGCAGGATCAACTTTCCTCCCAGTTTGACCAGCTCAAGGCCGACTTGGTTTGGGTCCCTGTGGAAAACTCTAACCTGAAACATGGCGACCAGGAGAGCAGTAAGTATCTCATGTCATACTGACTGTTGAGACTCATTTAAAGAGATAAAAAAAACATCCACCAGAGGGCAGCACAGGGTCAAGAGATTCTGAGAACAACACACATGATGGCTGTGAGGGGGTTCTGATGATGTGCCTTCTGAAAACACAACTCAGCACAGTGAGCCTTCAAGGTTATGGATTCTTCCTGAGCTGTTTTCTCACGACACGCCTCTTTTCTTTTCTTTTCTTTTTTCCCAGTGGTTGATTTGATGAACATGGCTTGTTCCAGTGTGCTCACAGGGGGAGGAACCAATCAGGAGCTGGTTTTACACTGTTTACATGAATGTGGAGGGGATTTTCTTGTAAGTATAGTGACTCACATTCTCGGTCGACTTGAAGAAATTCAGTTTGCACTGATAACGATCAAAATGAAACAAATTAAAACGAACGATAGCAGCAGAATTTGATCAAAAAACATTAAATATTGGTGTAAATTCACATGTTTTTGTTATTTTTTAAAGTTAGATTTGGTTTCATGTGTTTCCCTCTCTGATGCTTGTTTGCAGGAAACATTGGGACGTTTGATGCTTCAGGACCCTGTTTTTCCCAGAGGCCATACCCTGGCTGGTTATCACTACTCAGGCGAGTTTAAATTCTACAGGAAAATTAAGTCTTTTAAATCTAAACCACTTTTATCTACTCTAACAGATTCCCACATTACCCTCATCTCTTCCTCTTCCTCTCTTGTTCTTTATGATTTTTTTTAAATTACTCTCTAAATGTTCACTCATTCGTGTAAGAACACATAAAATGTTACTGCCTCTGAATGAACTCGCAGGCTCTGACAGCTGGACGGCAGAAGAGAAGCGCTACTTCAATAAGGGCATCTCTGCCTACAGGAAGGACTTCTTTCTGGTGCAGAAACTGGTATGCTCGTTAATTTCTCCCCTGCAGCATAAACAAGCACAAATCAACCCGAATAAATCTAAAAATACATTTGACTTTAATTAAATCTGCCCTGTGTTGTGTCCGTAAATGCTATGACACTCATTTTGAGGCATTGGTTTAATTAATTAAAACAAACATCATTAGAACTTAGTCATTATCGGACCTTGACTGCATTTTAAAGCATGTGACAGTTAGTGTTGGAAAATGTGCAAGTTTACAAACAGGAAGCTGCCAGCTCCTCTTTCAACACAAACTGAGCTAGAACGAGCAGAAAAAAATTACAAAATAGAAGATTCAAGTAGCATTGCCACATCCTCTTTGAGTCAGGAAGTAAGTTGATTTGTGGGAAATGTGGTCTTTACTTCAGTATCGATACCACGAGACTACCGCTGCTCTTAATTTATACACCGTAGTGCTGCAGATGAACCTTTTACATATAAACATTGACGGTGCATTGAACATCAGAATACTAACATTAATCTGTGTGTGTGTGTGTGTGTCTGTGTTTTTTGTTGCGCTGGTTTAAAGGTGCAGACTAAGACTGTGGCTCAGTGTGTAGAGTTCTACTACACGTACAAGAAGCAGGTGAAGATCGGACGGAATAGTATTTTAACCTTCGGGCCTCCAGACTCGCCAGGGGAGAAACAGGCAGAGGCTGTGGTGGACATCAAGGTAGGACAGAGTTAAAGTGGCTAAAATGTACCGCACCACGTACTGGTTACTGGTTACTGGTTAAAAGAACGTCTTCATCACAGGGCTCCCATCAGTCCAAACTGGCTCTTGGAGAGACGGGTGGGGACGACAAGAAGGATCTGTCTTATGACCAGATTACTGAGAGAGACCATCAGGCGAGCGTTGCTCAGTCACTACAGGCTCATGACTATGTAAGTATTTCGCTGCATGTTGGGTCTGTAAATAGTGATCATTGATGTTTGGTCAATAAAATGTTAGAAAGAATCACAGAGGGCGTTTTCAGTGGTTTAATCAACACCAGGAGAAGAACTTCCATCGAAACTTTGATATAGAAACTACAAAACTTCTTTATACTTGTCTGGTGCTCCAGGCGGGAACAATGCTGGTGATCAAAGAGCCAGTCGCTGTGAATAAGGAGGCTCATCGCCCGGCGGCACATCCCAGGCCTCGGGCCGACCCTGTGGCAAAGAAGCCCAGAGCCCCGGCAAAGCCACCGCAGGATCCGGACGCAGTGTTCCCGTGCAAGAAGTGTGGCAGGTATATGATGTTTGTATTCAGGATTTCAAGTGTGGGTTTTGCAATCAGCACTAGCTGAACGCTCGCCTGCTTTGCAGTGTTGTCGTCTCAATAGTGTTTGTGAGAGTTGCAGCCGCAGTGTCTACTCAGTGCGTTGGTTGTTGTTCATGTGGGTCAATAACAAGATTACAGAACAAGCAGGATGTTGTGAATTCAGCAGTCATGTGAAGAAATGCAGATAATGAAGTTATAAGGTCATAAAATTGTGAAATAATGGGCACTGATTGACAGACTAATAAAACCTGCAATAAACTGCAGGGTGTATTTAGAGCAGTTTTTAGACTCTTAATTATCTTTCTCTGTATCAACCTCATAAATTAAATATTGCTTGAGCTGCAGTTTTATTGGAGTAAGGGCAAAGAACTTGATGACTTGTGTTTGCTTTAATGACTCAGGCCACACCGATGTGGCAAGTATCAAACCGATTTATTCACAGAATCTTCTCATGAATGGTTAGCGAACTGGTTGGAAGCCAGGTGCATGCTGGGAAAAGCACATAATAGGGCTGAAGAGTTTCACAAGGTTTAAAGAACGATTTCGATCAATTTATTAAATGTACACACCTGCTATTGTGTGTAACGTTGCATCATTTTTTCTTCGTACTCCAGGGTGTTTAATAAGGTGAAGAGTCGAAGCGCCCACATGAAGAGTCACGCCGAGCAGGAGAAGAAGGCGGCGGCGCTGCGTCTGAAAGAGGAAGAGGAGCAGGCGGCGGCTGAAGCTCGAGCCAGGAAGGTGGCGGCAGCGGCAGCAGCGTCGACGGCGGCGGCTGCCAATCAGGGGGGAAATGGGAATGGAGTGACCGAGCAGGTCAGCAGCCATGAAGAGTCATCGGAAAGAGAGGATGACGATGATGAGGATTGGCGCTAAGGAATAAAACTCAATGAGGAGATTGATGATTGGTAAATGGAGGGGAAAGAGGGCAATTGAATCAGAAAAGGGAGGAATAAAAAAAAAAAAAACTACACAGCCATGGAGAGCAAGAGCTTCTCACGTCTTCCTGTTCATCTTCTCACTCCGTCATCTCTTTGACCATTATTCAGCTTTACACCGTTAACCAGGCGGTCACACTCCAACCCTTCGCATTTGTATCTTTTAAATATTCAGAGAAAGTTTATTTTTTTGTAAATGCACTTATACTGTACGCTTCTGCTTTTTTGCCAAAATTGCCTTTTTTATATCAATTATTTAATTGAATATACGTCGAAAATATTGTAACTTTTTCATTGAGAGGACTTCATCAGATAATCAGGGTGTCTCTTTAGCAATACAAACGACAAGATCAAAAAAATATATATGTTTCACTTTATAGCCATGACCCTTTTAAATATAATTAGATCCCATATTTAAAAATCTTTTCTCTTTGGAAAGTGTAGTTCTTCAGATTCCCATCAGGTCTCAGGTTAGTTGTTCACTTGCTTTCACAACTAAGGGACCTTTTTGAAATGATTCTGTACAAAAAAAAAGTATATATGAGATGTCGCCATGTATTTATAATGATGCATTTTTCAATGATCTTTGGTAATATAAAAACTAATCATGTCATCTGCAATATGACTTGTGAATTGAAAAGTTTATTAAAATCACTACTGTTGTGAAAGTGTGTCTCTTTTTTCCCTCACATTGCAATTTTTGAGCCAGCAGGGGGCGGTAAAGGGTCAGTTTGATGGTGCTTTGTGGAAAGATGGAATCCTTGTCGAGATGGTTTTAGATTCACCTGGTTGAATTTGTTAATGGATTCTATCAAAATCCATTTGTCATTTTACCCTTTCAGTGATAAAATCCTGCTTTGAACAGCCTCGTCTGTATCCACTAAGCAGGGTAAATTAATACCTCTCCTCATAGGTCTGATTTAATATGCAACACAGGCCCCTACATGCCGGTCATCTCCAGATTAAGGGCCGGGGAACCCATCTTCTGATGCAGTGTGGTGAACTGTGAGGTTGATCAATGGTGGCATAACTCATTGCATAACAACATTTAGATATGTGCTCAGCAGAGAGGAGTGTGGCTTGTTGCCCCCAGGAGATGAGATCACGGAGGACGACATGGCCCTGTTTCTGTCTCCCACTCGTCACTGACAAGCTGGTCTCTGACAGCTCTCATTTAGTCCTCCTGCTGCTGCTGCTGTGATGTGTCCACAAGAGGCTTCATGCGCCAGGACGAGGACAGAAGGAAATCACCTGACTTTACCTTTTGATGTGGATTCAATCATGGCTTTAACCATCTCTGAGAAAAAAGTTTTTATTTTGTTTTATCCCCTTGTGAAGCACTTTGTCACTTTGTTAAGAGAAGTGCTTTACAAATCAAGTTTATTATTATATTATGAAGGGGCTTAAGTAATGATTACCTTACTATTAGATGTACTCTTACAGTTACCATGCAACCATATACACAGTTGGTATTCTTAGTTGTACATTGCTGGAGTCAGTAGCTGTGTCATGAGGCTGTCTTTAGTGGCTGCAGTACTTTGAGTTAAACACTAAAGATCTCAACATGCTGATGTACAGGAGGTATACTTTAGTTAAACAAGCTGAGGTTGATGGAAATGTCATTGGCTTTGCAGGTAGTGGTTCATAAACCAGATTAAACATTTAACCTGATATAACCTGCAACAATTAAAGCCAGTGAATCAGTTAATGAGTTATCATGATTCATCCTCTGGGGACCATGAAGGTCCAGACTCTGTGAACCCAGCTGTTGTTGCAACATCTCACGGTGGCTCTAGAGGACGAGTCAAGGGTCACCATCATCAGTAGGATTCATCCTCTGGGGACCATGAATGTCTTCACAAATGTTCATGGATACCCCAGGTCTGGTAATGAGGTCCCCTCTGAAAAGCCAGTTCTGCGGTGGACACAGTAAAACAGGTCAGCAAGAGGGAGCAGAAAATGAAGACCTTGCAAAGAAGAGCGGTGCAGAGTGACGGAGACAAAAGGCAGAACCCTGGATCAATGTCACTGAATGTCTGGAAGACAAACGAGGAGATCGATGGTTCCTCTCCAGCACGGCAGAGGTTAAACCGGAAAAGTGCATCAAGGTTATTTATGATCGGCCATTCAGATGTAAAGCTTTGATCATTTTCTGGATGTGACCCGTGAGGCTGCAGGTCAATGTCATTCTTGCAGTAAATACACAGAAAGAAACTGAGGCCAAGGGGCCGATGAAAAACGATATGATAAGATACGATACAATAGACAAGATAACATAAGATAAGGTCAAATGTATTTGTCCCTAAATCCTTTATAAAGGCTTTAGAAAATGTTTAAAAAAATGTGACTTTGGAAAAACATTGATATAGTTGTCTGTTGGAACGAATGGTTGCACTCATTTCTTGCACACTCACCACAATAACAACGTACAAAGTAAAAGTATTGCAGGAGTAAAGGTAGTAGTGATGAACGAGGATGTGCCTGTTGTCTCGATTCATTTACATCGAGTAAAAATCTTCCACTTGGGCTCATTTACAGCCTTTGAACTGAAATTCTTCCGTAGAATACAAATGAAAATAAAGTGTCAGCTTCTCTTTAACTCCTTCTGAAGACCTTCTGCCGTATATCACATGTAATCGCTCCAGCATTGCTTACATCACGCCGTCCTTGGTGCCGAACCAGAATCACTTGGTTTAACGACTATGACGCCATTTAACTGACAACCCACTCAGCTCAGTTCCAATCTGTGGTCAATGGCCTTGAGGGGTGTAATCTGCCCGGCTGACCCCCGTGACCCGGGACACCTCTTGCTTTGATTGGTTGTCTGCCTGTCATCCTCATCCACAGCTCTCAACCATGTTAGATTCCGGTGCTGTGCTGAGGACATAAAGGAGCCACTCGCTGTGCCATACATCAGCTGCGACTCTATCCTCACACAGGAGCTCGCTTAATGGAATTAAAAGCATCCGTCAGCGTTTTTCGGGTGCAGTCAGCAGCTCCACTGCACGTTTATGCAAATCCCTTGCCCTCCACTATGGATCAGTTGCCCCCAGTGCAGCGGGACTGGGAGGCCCCAGAAACACAGGGTGGTTGTGATTGAGCTGGACATGTCAGGTTACGTGTGATTTATGTGTCTTGTTTTAATGGAACACACAAGATGATTGTGGGAGGTGGTGCATCCGGCTCTGAGTGAGGAGGTTCGGGTTTCAGCTTTAACAAGATGACATTTTGTCCATCAAGTCATCGCTGAAGGCTGATATCGATGTCCAGCAGCTTAAAGGAATAGATCAATATTCAAGGCAATATGCTTACTTACTGTCTTGCCGAGGTGGATATGCGCTCATGTCAGTAGATACTGTCCTGTCCCAGATCGTGAGCAACGACAAAGACGAGAGAAACACAGATTTTAAAGGAAAAGGTTCCGATGTGTTGTTCAGGAGGATCAATGTATCAGCAGGGGGCTGAGTGTTGTATCGTGGGAAATCTGAGACTTTAAATAAAGATGCACGACACGACTGCTCCTCAAAGGTGAAGTCAAAGTGTCTCGATCCACCGGTTGCTGCAGTAAAGTTCATTAAACCCAGCCTCCTCTAATGTTAGTGGATGGGACATGGACTGGACTAAATAGTCTAAATACACAATTTAAGTAGCTCTTATCACACTGATGTATGTTCAAGTCATCACTTTTCAGTTAAGTTCAGTTTGATGATTTTTTGCTTGTTTGGATGTTAAAAAGAAAATCAAATAAAAGTTTGAATTCTCTACGTGATGCATGACAGTCAGTTCTGTACATTTAAAAGACAACAGACTTAACTTATGATCATCTGGCATTTAAGGAGGCGTCCTGATATGAGAAACATTTATTAACGGCTTCCAGAAGCTAAAAGCAAACACTGTTCCATTTAAAAAAGGTATCACAGGGTCACTTCTCGATGCACATGTGTTTTTGTGGTGTTCTTTTGACCATTTCTAATGAAACAGGGCTGTCTTATTAAAGTGTAGCAGGAAATATTGCCCTTCTGCGGAGGCTGCCTTCGTTAAAGCAGTGACTCTGTGAGGGTGAGCCAGAAGCTCTTGTTCTCCTATGGGACGGTTGGCAGGACTTAGGAGAGGACGACTGAACTGGGAGCACTTACAGTGTGGGAGTGTGTTTGGCAGAGCATCATCCGCCACCTCTTTCACTCATGGGTAATTTCTAATTTCAGAAAGGTGGCCTCCCAAAATGCTTGTTCTGCAGACTCACAACAAAGGAGGGTGTCTGCTTTAATAAGCAATGAGTGACTTTAGTGTGGGGGAGGACGGGGCTCATGGGTCCAGCTTCCCTAACGTTGCTGCTGCAGCGATGGACCGTAAATCCCTCTGTTTAAATTAGTCTCAGAGTTCCAGCTACATTAAATTCCCTTTTCCACCTCCCCCTCACCTGGAGGCTGCATCTGATATGAAGCTTATCTCATCATCCATCCGTCCGTTATCTACACCGCTTGTCCTCTGAGGGGTCCGGGGGAGCTGGAGCCAATCCCATTTGACATTGGGTGATAGGCAGGGTGCACCTGGGATAAGTTGCCAGCATATCGCCAACATACAAAGATTTCATACTCCCATTCACACCTACTGGCAATCCTCAGGTAACGTTAGCTGAATGTTTATGTATAAGACAGGTTTCTGCTTCCTCCCACTATACTGAAAGAAAACCAGGTATTTACAAGGATTAGTTCTGGCCGTACACAACGCGTTTACACTACCTCAAATGAAAGAAATTTGAGAAAAGTTAATTTGACTTGAACTCCATGTCCCATCCACTAACATAGAGGAGGCGGGGCGTTATGACCTGTACTGCAGCCAGCCAGCAGGGGGTGATCCAGACACGGGATGTTGTCCATCTTTAAACAGTCGATGGATCTGACGCAGTAAACTGGCATCTTTAGCCCTGTTATTCAATATGCTTAATAAATAATGGAAAGCTTTTAACATTTCCCAATCACGTGTTCTTACCACCGACCAAACTGAGAAACATTCATTTCTTTCGTTCCACATACTCTCCACTCGGCTACGTTCTGTTACAGCCTCTGTTTAATATTCATTTTCAAAGATTTATTTGGACGTCAAAGGTAATTTATCTTGACAAGAGCAGTGAGCACATAAAAGTGTTGGTTTAGCTGCGTTTCGAGAGGGGGGGGGGGGGGGGGGGTGGTTTAGCCTCCACTGCCTCCGTCTTCTACTTGTAAATCAGCTTATGATGTATTTTTAATAAAACCACCTCTACAGCTACATCCATCTGAGGTCATCTTAAAGATATTTGTATATGATAAATAACCCGAACCGAGCCGACGCCCCACTGAGCTCACGGATGATCTACATAAACCACGTAAGCGTTTTCTTTTCTCTGTGCCTCAGGGAAGTTTCACTCAAAGCCCTGAGCCGACAGTTCAGCTCGGCCAATGGTCCGTCCCATCTCGCTGTGATCCATGTGCAGGTCTGATGGATACTGAATCCGTCATCCATCACAAAGTCATCAACATCCAGCCTTCTCCTCTCGGAGGGGGGTGGGGGGGGTGATGTAGTGGCCCGGATGCTCTGATTTATCTGCGTGATTCACTGCCTTCGTCCTGCGTCCACTTGCCCCCCGTCCCCCTGTCGGCCGCTCCCGTTCCCCCCCCTCTACCACAGCCATGATTGAGTGTAGGCCTTGTACATCCTGGCGTGATGGAGCAGGGCGTCAGCCGACATCAGCCTCTGCTGTAAACCAGTGTTTGGGTTCTGATTTGTTCTGAAATCGGGAGTTCTTCAGCATTAAGGCTCCGTGATCGATCCAGGCCCGCAGCCAGAGCTCCATTAGCGAACAAGAAGTTCTGAGAGCTGCACACTGCTGCTTCGAAGTGGAACCACTGCTGCTTGAGGGGGTCTCCTAAATCTGACCTTGGTATCCTCACCATTACTCATTAGAATACAAGGAAAGTTTCATTCTTACATTGTTAACAAAGTAGCTCGTTAAAGCGCAAACCTCCAGCAAGGCCCAACAGGCACCAGTGAAAACAATGCTGCTGATTGGATGGACAAAGAAGTGAAACCTCTGTTTGGTCAACAACATGCTATAATTTTCCATCATGAAAAACAATGGCATCTTTTCATTGGACTTCAGTGCATTTCAACCCTCCAGTCAGTAATGTTTGTAATAGTCTGTTCCAGCCTTAACGGAGATAAAGCTGACGACGTGATTAGGGTTATTTTTCTCAGACTTAATAAATCTCCTCCAGAGCTGCGGAAGACAAAATACGACTGAGATCACACCGGTCTTCTATCTATTTTATGTAGAGTGTTTATATTCTTGCTGTGGACCCGACAATGGTTCCTGACTTTATTTTCCTGCGCTTCCAGTAAATCTAGAACTTGTTTTTTTTTTCATCTTAACAGTCTGGACCGACTCAGATCAATCAGCCTTATTATATATTGATTAATCAGTTTTTCTAACCTCCGCACTAATCTACCAGGATGATGCCTCAGATTTTATTTTAATGACAGATTTGCTTGAAACAACTTTAATAAGCAACAATAATGTAATATTGAAAAAAAAATGAATGATCACCGGGTAAGGTTACTTACTTTTCCAATGTCTTAGAAAGTTATTTTTTCCTGGACTGATTTATAGAAGCAAAATTAGCTTTTATAATCTCTGACATATTGAATTTAATGGGTTAAAACATATAGTAAAGTCATTTAATTGAGCCTACAGGCGTATTTCTGCAAAACAATCAATCAGGCCACAGAGTTTTAATTGTCGTGCCTTGTTGTGACCAGAATATCCCGAGTACATTAAAAAGATACACTTCTTAGTGAGTGAGCTCATTGTCCAGAAAAGGAGGAATTCAGTTTCACAGAACTGCACATTCACATTCTCCCTCACAAACCACGTGTCCATGAAAGCAGCCACAGAGCGACACTTAGCAAACAGCATTAGACGATTAAAGAACAACAGTAACAATGAAGGAGATTTCATTAACGTTAAACATTGACTGGCAGCAAAGTGCTGGGTTAGCAGCAGAATCGTGTCTTATCTTGAGTGGCTATATGAAATGATACACAACGAAATGATATGACACGATATGAAATGATGTGATAATTATATGATAAGATATTAGATACAAAAACGATAAATAACGTTACAATATGAAAGGATATGATACAAAACTACACAATATGAACAAATACAAAACGATACAACCCAATACAACACTATACAAAATAATACAATACAATATGAAACAATATGATACAATATGATACCAGACGATACAAAATACTTTATTAACCCCTCAAGCTGGAAACTGACACACAGGAAAAACTACGAAAAAAGACAATTTAGAGATAGAAAATATAAATATAAGATATGCACTGTGTTTCTATAAAATCATACAAAAGCTCATAAGAATACAGAGCAAAAAGAAAACAAGTACTGTTAGATTTACGACAACAGTAAAATTCAACAGTATATTGATACAATTACTTCAACATAATAAAGAGATCAAATATATGATTTAATAGTAAATGGATTTTCCACCTTTAATAAGCTATAACATTGTGACAGCAGTGATTGACAGACCGACTTCCTTCTTAAAGCCTGTGTTGCTGTATTCACACGTTAGTATGCAGAGAGGCGACACCAGACAAAACCACTTGTGGCTTCACTTTATTGTGCCTCCGATCAATAGCTTAGCTTCCAGCGGAGCCTCAGCACGATTCAAATCAGACTTATTATCTCCTAATGAGCACACGAGGCCGTTATTTCAGCCTCTTGCAGCCGGCGTGTTATTAGAAGAGTCAATTGCTCGGTCCGAGCGTCGCCCCCTCTGTTTACACACTCTGGTAAACACGCTGTCGCTGTCCATTACGCTGAGAGACTCTTGTTCGGCCTCTTATTTAAATTGAACTGACAACTTCAATAACGTCGCCATCTGCACCCCCGACATAAACAACAGGGCTCGTTCTCTGCAGCTGCACCGATTTGGTGTTTGTATGGATTATGGAAATATGTCATGAGGATGACGTGAGGAATATTCTGCGAGGTCCTAACACCGTCTTCAGCTGTGTTGATAAATTAAATATTAACGTGATATAATTCACTGGATGATGATGAAGCAAAAAAACAACTTTCCTTCAATAAACACATGAGATCAGAGGAAACAGGATCCTCTGTGAGTCTGCTTTTAAATTTGCTGAGGTTTTATTTTCATGATGCATCACAAAGAATGCAGTCAATTCCTGGTACTAACCTCAACGTAAAACAACAAACACACAAAAAACACAATTTACGGGAAAAGCAGAATTCAAGTTATAACAATAATATAACCATAAACTGTATTCTTCATATATTAGATCTTTCAAAACTTGGTTACTTTAGTTGCTTCACAAGTTAAAAATTTAAATTTGATGGATAACAAATCTCCCGCTGCTTTGTTCGTGCGTGAAAGTCGAACTCTGGAAAAGTCCAGACCCGATTCTGCAGAGATTCTTCATGTCGTTAAAAAGGCTTTAATGGTTCTGTGCCACTTCTGCTGCTCATCATGATTTGAAACGAGCTCTTTCAAGAGAATTTCCTCCCGTTAAGAGACTTTGCTGAAGTGCGTGGGAAAAAAATGACATTAGAAACTTTAAATTAATCAAGCGAATGTGAATCAATATCTCACTGACAACTTTCGAGGAGCTTCTTTCACATCTAGGCCCATTTCCTTAAAGAGACAAAGCAGGATACCTCAGCTTAACTGATTAATCACTTTGGCCAGATCCCCCAAAAATAATTTTATGGATCATCAGACCAGAGCAACAGAGCAGGATGTGCTTAATTTTAAATGACAAGGCTGTTTTCAGGTATCACGTGTTATGAGATCCCACTGAAACCAAAGCATACAAATGGCCGCAATTAGGGAAAGAGCAAATTGAAAGTGCAATGCTTCAGATACGTGATCTTTAACCTCGTCGAAAAAGATTCATAGCAGCATAAGTCAACCGGCGAGAAATAAAATCCAAAGAACGATTGAACGAAAGGTCAACCCGGGCTAATCAAAGCAATCGCTGGGGCACAATAATGCTTAGCAATGAAGCGGCCAATTACTCACTGACTGATGACTTCAGAGCTTTCGTTAAGTGCGCCGGGTCTGGCGGCTCGCTGAGTCGATTTCCATTTTAATGTCACATCGACGATGCGAAAAGGCGACGCTGCTTGTGACTGACACGTGACCCGAGAGTTCGAGAGTCGGTTTGAAAAACAGGAAGACAAAACGTGGACGGAGAAGAAGAAACCGAAGACCCAGGACCAAACTTTTCTGGAGACGTAATTTCCTCCGTTCACCATCGTCACTGTGATTATGTGGGAGGTGCAACACTACGTGGCACTTTGTCACCGTTAAAGTTAAAGTCAAGCTCATTCACTTCCTCGTTGCTGGAGTGGGATTTGCTGATTGTCTTCGTTGAGCCACATCCATCAGCCACCGACACACTCATTGTTTTTATTTACACAGGCTGCAAATAAAGATGGACGACGCGTCTCCACTTCCTCCCACTACTAGTGGAAACGAAGCCAAAATATCCAGGACAGAAACCCCGCCATCTTCAGGCAATCGGAGACAGAAACCATCTTTGAGCAAATTGTGTTCAACTTGCACTTTGACTATTTTGTGTGGTCCATGTCCCGTTCACTAACGCGGAGGAGGCACAGTTTATTATCCATACCGCAGCCAGCCAACAGGGTGCGTTTGAGATGCAGTATATCTTTTTTACCGAAAAAGATATACTGAATATTTACACCTTTCTATTTTCATCTCTTCTTCATAGATATTGAAACTAACTTCGCTAAGACTTTGCATTTACAGTGTATAATCTTTTCCATTTCTGCTATAATTTAAAGCAGCAATCATAATACATATAAATATATATCATCCATATTAACTTTATGAAACAGATCTATTTGTCTTATTCCATGCACAACAGCTGAAAACTCTCTCACTCGTTGAAGCTGCTGCCCTGAAAACAAATGCACCGGATCGGAATAAATCAATCGGTGGATCAGAAACAGATCTCATCCCATCATGCATGAAACTAAATAAACTACAGCTAAAGCAGAATCCAATGGAGCTCATTGATTTTTTAATTAAAGGCATTTTATTGATGCAGTGAAGGGCTGAGTGGACACAATCACAGAGCACATGCATTACACAGCACGGACAGGAGGCAATGTAAACTGCAGCTGAGGTAAAGAAAACACAGAAAAACCTAATTTGCAAAGTGAATGGAGTTTTTTTTAATCATTAATGAAAATCATGCATCTCATGTTAAAATGCGACTTTTGTGTTTTTCTTTTCTTTGTTGCTTGTTTTCCAAATGCTCTTGTCGGAAGCATCATCACTTGGGGCTTGGTTTGTTGCAGCAGTTCTGTGATTGGCGATTCGCGAATTGCTAATTTGGTTTAGCCCCGAGCTCGGCCTAGTTCTGATAAACTTGTTACATCGACAGTCCGAAGCTAATCACTTCAAGTAACTGTTTGTTTCTTTGGGCTCTTTGTCTTATAAGGGCTGTGGATCTTTCTGCTTCCTCCTCCACTCCCTCTTCTCTCAGATCCACTGACCAACTGACTCCAGAGGCTCCAGCGTGTCCTTTTCGTGACCTTAAGTTGTTTTAAACCACTTTTTTATTTTACTATATTTGTTTTTATTTAATGTAAATAAATTCTGGTTGTTTTAAAGGTGCTTTATTATTAAACCTGACTTCACTTTGGTCAAATGAGTGTCAGAAATAATTGAAAACAGACCAAGACTATAACAAAAGTAATCACTTCACAATTTCCTTCATGCCATCTTATTTTTCTGATTTGTAATCTGATTTCAAGGATCATTTCCACAGATTCACAATTTGCTTCCGATAAAAACATAAAGGGCCAATCTCTGTCTGCACTCTTTATAGTAAATGTGCTTCGCTTGCTGTAGCGGTGCAGCCACACGCAGAATGAAGGCTCCCTCCCTTCCTCCTCCTCCTCCTCCTCCTCCTACTCTTCCTCCTCCTCCTCCCTTTGATTCATTAGCAGGACTTGGAGCCCTCTTGCCCTCTTTTACTGCCTCCATTAAATCCTCGCTCCCTCCATTGCAACTCTCCATGGATGGCGAAGTGCATCGGTTCATCATCTGAGCTAAGAGCCGTGGCAATGTACTCAACATTTTTCATCCCACCCACTTTATCTTCACTCGGGCCGGTTCTGGCCCGGATCAGCACTCTGTTACTCTGGATCACAATAATGAAATGTAAATGTAATTCATATAATGCTTGTTAGCCAGTGATTAACAGCAAGAGAGATTCAGCATCTCTTTCCATCTTTCAACAAATACTAAATCACGACGGCCTTTCGTTGTACCTGCTGTAAAAGACATAATAAATAACACTCAAATTAATTTATAATACGTGTTTATGAATACCCTCTGTTTATATAGTGGGGCAACAGTTGATTAAATATCACATAAACATTTATTGAAAGGATGTAAAATGTGCAACATTGGAATCTTGTGGTGGGAAAACTCTGTTCATACAAAAAAAGTGTGTAGAGGATATTGAGTTCCCCAAATAACAGTTGCATCTGCAGCAGAAATATTGTTTACTGCTGTTTACAAGTCACTTACAGGAAATAAGACATCAGGTCAGAACAGTATGTGGTTTGATATTTTAGATTTATGACTAAAGAGCTTATGCATTAAGGAATTACACAGAAATCAATTCAATTCTGTGATGTGCAGGAAAGCAAACACTGTTCAACACTTTATTTTGAATTCCAGTGTCTAAATAAAGTTTTCCTGACTCACCAATCTCCTGCTGCGTCCTTCATATATGAGGCAAAATATCTAGAACCAATTTTCCAGACATTTTCTGGAGTTAATGACTGAAAACGGCTTTAAATCCTAATTGAAAAATAGAATTAACCAATAAAAATCATTTGATATTGTCAGATAGTGCAAAAATAATGATTACAATTAATTAAAAATGTCTTACGGTGGAACAGAAGGAAAGATATGTATACGTAGTGTTTGTATATCATTTATATACAAACACTAAGCTCTAATCGTTTAGTGCTTAGACTGTATCCTCATGTAACCCGTCCACACAACCATTAAACAGATTCTGTCTGCGCAGGCAAATACCAGAGGTCCCAGTGGAGCTGCTGCTGCTGTGAGTGGTGAGGTCAGACTGTGTTCAGGCCTGAATCTGTGTCCCTGTGCGAAGGGACACCGGCAACACTTGGGACATCAGATTATCCATTTTATCTCGGCCTCCATAATTGCTGAAGGTTTCCTGGGAGCGATTTTAATGGTGGACAAAAGGCATGGTTCGATGGGGCTAATTGAAATGCTCAAGTCATCCCCATGTTCTTAATGGGATAGGTCACACTGCAGTATCCAAGGTGAGGTGAGGGTGAAACTGGCTTTAACTGGCAATTTATTTTTTGCCAAACTGGAATAATCCGGATGAGAATAACTCGCTTTTTTCATTGTTTAATTATCAAATTTAGATTAGATACTTAATTTACTCTAGTTTTTAATCCAACGGGGTCAATTTGTTCTTCTAGAGGTCTAATAAAATAAAGCTAACAAGGCTATATGCTATCACGATACATTTAAACATTGATGTAGATTTAAATGGATATCAGGAGAAGATGTCTTGATGCTTTTTCATGAACACACATAGATAAATGGTGTGGTGGAGATTTGACCAACATCCCAAATCCTGCCCACAGGTCAACCAAAGTAGGCACAAATTTCTTTTGTGCTGTTTGGACCATGTTCACCAATTATCACATTTAGTTTCACGTCCAGATGTTTTTTTGCTTGTGTGTAGGAATGTAATTAAATCTTGATAGAAAACAGATTTTTCTTATTCAAGATCTATCTACTACAGTCTTCATTAGCGGATGGAGTTAGCTGGCGATGGATCGGCTAATTTCCCCGAACTTAATGGGCTTTAACCTTTGAGCCAACACGATCACAAAGTCCTTAAAGTACGTTGATTGAATTATCAACGCTGCAAAGATCGAGCAGACTCTATCAGCAGATGAAGATCTTATCGTACGTCTGAAAGCTTCACGTAAAACTAGTGAGTGGACTTTGAGTTTCATCAGATCGAATTATACAAGTATTAAATGAAATGTCCTTATTATCAAACTCACCACAAATGACTGACATTATTTCCAATTTCAGTTTTGAAAGACTTACTGGTCCTGTACTTAAAATGAGTTGGTTGACTTTCCCTTTGTTTTTATGGTGTTTTTAATCGCATTGGTATTTGTGCCAATGGTTTTCCTGCTTATTGTGTATATTTGTATAAAGGACCATCTAGGGACTGACGTTGAAGACTAGCTTGGGCTATATATGGTGTGGTATGTTGGTCCATGTGCTTGTCGCTCCAGAAATAAATATTAAATAAATTTCTGTTTATGACGTCAAACAGTTTTTTCAGAAATTCAAACGAGTGGTCAAGTAGAAACTACAGCAAACAGGGTTAAATGTCCGACTGAATTACGGCAGATTCTTTTTGTTGCCCACCGGAAAACTCAACCTCTGTCAGAGTAATAGATGATTATGGACAGTAGCAGTAACCAGGTCCATCCAGCCGCAGTGTAATAAACCTGCCTGAGGGAGAAAAGCAGGATCGAAATATAAACAAAGTGGTTTCTTTGTTATTCGTGACCCTGAGCTGCTGCCACACAGCTGCGGGGGCTGAGTGAAACTGATCCGTTAATGACTCTGATCAAAACATTATAAATTAGCTCACACACGGGGGGTAATGGAAATATCCAAACCGTCTCCAGCTGGGGTTCGTACGGGATTTCATTCAGTTTGGGAAAAAACATCAAAACACATCTTCTCCCTCCCAGACAGGCTTCACAGACTCATGGACCAGCTCATTAACTATTTACACATGTAAGTGTTGTCCTTTCAAGGTAAGGTCATTATATTGAAGCACATGGCTTCATAACACTCCAGCAGAAACCACCCCGCTGGCCTCAGATGACATCATTTTTTCAGATTGCTCAGTGACTGATGTTCTGTCAGTTAAAGCTGATCTGGTTTCTCCAGTTGCATCAATCGCTAGATTTGTGTGTAAAGTTCAAAATTGCTGTTTAGTGAGGTATTGTGTTGTTTTTATCTGAATTAAACACCAGTTTAACCAACACATTGACCACACTCCATGAAATTCTCTCGCTTTGTGATGTAAAGATAGTTTTGTCAGCTTCGTTAGCTTCGTTAGCTTCGTTAGCTTCGTTAGCTGCGCACGGTCATTAGCATTAGCATCATGTCATTGTTTTGTAATTTGAGATATTGTAATTTGAGGCATTATGTTTTTCATTCTTGTGAAAGCGATATCTAAAGAACTCCTTGAGGGATTTAAACGTTCACTTCCTGAATGAACTGATAAGGTTTGAGTAGTCAAAGGTTAAAGGTCGAGGTCACTGTGACATCAAAAAGCATATCTGTTTGCCTTGTCAATGCAATATCTCCAGAAGGGCTTGAGGGAATCCTTTCAGGTTTGACAGAAACGTTCACTTGAAGTGAAGGATGAACTGATTTGATTTTGGCACCCATAAGGTCAAAGGTGAAGGTCACTGTGGCCTCACTTATCATGTCTTTGGCCTCTTGACTGGGATATAAGAGTACATTGAGGGAATTTCTTCAAGTTTTGAACATTTGTCAGTTGGACTAAAAGAACCAATTAGATTTCAGTGTTTAAAGGTCACAGTGACCTTATATAAATCTGGAGCGTTTGTTTTATGAAGACAGAGACTGCACTGGCTGGCGGAGGCACACAACCGCAGTGCAGTATTCCAAGTGTAAATTTCATCTTCTTTGTAGATCAAAAACAAACGTCTTATACTGACAAAGGCAGTTGATTGATATTTAATATTAAAGCTAACTCAACCTTCTTACCCATGTTCTCTTTAATCTAAACAGTTGAGCTAACTTAGTTTTATCAGGTCATGCATTAGCAACACAATTATACTTTTAAATTAAAAGTAGGTAAATATAAGTGACAACCAATACTGTGTGCTGCAACCAAATAGCAAAGTGTGAACTCACAAAGAGCTGGTGCGTCGAGCTGTTGCAGAATTTCACACAATATAAAAGTTCCCTCTGCACATTCATCACTGCGTTCACTGACCTTTTCCTTGTGTGTGAGGTTCAGGGAAACCTGCCTTCGTAGAGCCGGAGGCTTTGTTTGTAATGCACTGCTCGAGTTCATACCTGGAAACAAATGTCAAAGAGTTTTTGGAGATACAATTTTTCTCTTCAAAAACTTGAGGTGCCAAACATGCACACATGTGAGCCGTGTGCGAGGTGGCCATGTTCCAGCTCTTTCCATCGTCCTCTGCAGGGACGTTTGTTTAATATTAATGCCCAGCAGACTCTGCAGAGGTGTCCCAGCTCCTGATGCCAAGAAACATCACTGTCTCCATTCTGCACAAGGACAACTCACTTCAAATCAGCACTGAGTGTGAGACTCGGCAGCAGCATTGTAGTCGACAACTTCAACTCAGTTTAAAAATTAAGGTTGTTTCATTTCAAGAAGGGGAAAAAAGCCTCGAGGGGAAGTTTGAGAAAAAACTCTCGAATCATTTCTGGAACGACGACATTTGTGCTGACATAGTCACTGTGACCTTTACAGGTAATTGGCTTTTTTCCCTCTTTGCATTAAGAACCCATTTCCCTCACACATACCGATGGCCACACCAGGAAAAAAGCCACACCTGTGATAAGTCCATCCTCCTGTTGTGTAGTAATTATTACAAGAACGATGTGTTCATTAAAGGAAATTACAGAAGTGACAGATTATTGATTATTGGCAGATTAGTGAGAGACTGCTCTAGACACAGTTTACAGTTGTAATTTCACAGGCTCCCAATTAGGTTTTAGACAATGAAAATTGATATAATGTAAAATCCTGCACGAACAAATCAATTCCACATCATGTGTTTTATTCAAGATACAAATGTTGGGTTATCCTGTCATTGAGCATTTTTGGTTGTACTTTAATGAAGAATTCCATTCTTTCTTTTATTTTACAATAATTCAGAGCGTTAAAAACAAGGGAGGCTTATTATTTTAATCAGGATAAAGGAATAGTTGAGGAGAAAAGGAAACAGAGGCACAAGATTTTAGCTATGAAGGTCAAAATCTTTTCCAGGGGTACATGCTCATGCACAGATCCCACGAGCTAGCAGCTAAATCCCTCTCCTAGAAAGACCTTTTTTCTGTGGAGAGTTTTCTTTTAAAGCTGGCAGATCGGTCACTCGTCAGTCAGGGAGACGGAGAGAGAGGTGGATGTTTAAGGCGGCGAGGAAAAACAGGTCATTAATCGATAATAAGGACCAGCAGAGTAAGGGCACATTAAATCCACTCCGCTCAGCAGTGCCTGGAGTCAAGAGGCTGAGAGGTAAAGACGAGCAGCCGCTGAACGGGAAAATATCATCATCTGTCTCCGGCGATGTTGGATCCTCATCCGCGACTCGAGCCGTGGATTCTTCCACATGAGGATTTCACCGTCACGTTCAGTCAAGATTATTTATCTGATTAGAAATCCATTGAGTGCTATTCTTCAAAGTGAATCCATGTTACATCTTTCTACTTTGTTAGATTAGCCTTTAGATGTTGAAGGATTTCCATAAGAGCATTAATAAAAGTGTGTATAACAGTAATGACCATTACATCCATTATGATTTAATACCATAGCAATCGTATATCAAGCACTGTTCCTTTAATACTTGTTTTATGTTTTATTGCAGTGTTTCACAACCTTTTTGCCTTGTGAGCATTTTAAATTAAGATGGGTCAATGGGGTACGTCACACATTTACATAATTAGAAGTAACACAACATGATTTCTTGCTCATTTGTCCATCTGGTGACCCCTCATATAAATTCATTGCTCCAGTGTGTCATTGCATTAAATGGTACGTGCCAAGAGTGAAGAACTGAAAGTGTGGATAAAGCAATTTGCTAATCACCTTCTACACGATGCTCATCTAAAGCTGACTGATCAAAACTCATTTAATATTATTAACAAATAGTAACTCAGGTTAATCTGTAGTTAGTCTTTATTGGTACTATATGGACTGTTCTGTATGTCTTTGGCACCCGATGGTTTGTATCCAGGATATTTTGGCTTCATTTGTGGATACTGGGCCATCGTCCATCTTCAGTAACGATCTATGATCTGCATGGGAACCTCAACTCCTCACTTCCATCAATTTTATGCAAAGTACTTCAGCCAAGAGACAATAAACCATCTGAGCTTTAAATCCACAAATGGTTCAAGTAACATTGTTTACAAATGCAGGTGATGTTGACTTTGCGTGAGACTGCTTCTGGTCAACTGCACGAGCACCTTTGAGACCCCCTGCAGAGAAGTTATTGTTTTTTTACATCTCTGGCTCTAGTGGGACAGCAGCTCATCCAACCACAGATGATAACATGAGGCAGGAAATCAATGCTTTCAGGGAGACAAAAAGGCCGAACAAGAAAAGAAAGTTTCTTCTACATCTCCATTCGACCACAAAAGAAAAGACATTCTCGAGGGTTTCCATCGTTTCCGTCAATGAGGAATCCTGCACGTTTTATACAGACGGTTACAGATGAATGCAACATACCACATTCTGTTTGCCCTCAAACAAATGAGAGGCATCTTGCTTCTGATTCACTGAGTTTTTATTTCATACCAACACAACTGTCCATAACAATAACCGGGCATCGAACCTTCCCACTGAGCTCTGACAGAAATGTGCGGCCTCTCTTCACCAGCATCAATGATGTTGCATAACTCTACAAATGTATTTACATTACTCTCTGATTAAAATAAAAAATGCATTTACTTTAGTTCATGCAGGCTGTGTATCATCTGAGATCTATAACACCATTTCTAAATATCAAACTGTTGTTGTCGTCCTGGACTTTTATATCCGGTCTGAAATTTCAGCGAGCAGACGGATCGATACAGGACATTACTTTTAAAAAACATTAACATTATGGCCTTCTACATGCATCATTGCAGTTTTCTCAAGCAGAAAATGGGCTTTCAAACCTCAGAGCAAGATTCAGATGAATCCCCTTAGGAAAAAAAAAGGAAAATGCAAATAATGGCCATCACAAATCTCTGTCAAATTGCAGGAGGAAGACAGTGTAGGAAGACGGGGTCAGTGATGGAGGGCTCTGCCCTGAGAGGCACGGAGTGACTAGAAGTCATAAAGGGAGCAGGACTCGCTGTAATGGCAGGGATCTCATTTTGTCTCCTGATTTTCACAAGTGTCATTTTCATAAACCTCGATGTCCTGGAGACTGGAGGCATCTGTATCGTCCCCTGCGCTGCTCACACTGTTCCTGAAGGTGATACTTCCAATGAAGGGATACAGGTCTCTGATGTTATAATGAGGGAGTTCTGGGTCTTTTCTGACCGGCTTAGTGATACCTTGTCCCTCCATGGCTTTATTTCTTTGATAGTACTTTGAAAACTTATTGAAGATGATAGTGATGGGCAGAGCCACCACTAACAAGCCACAGATGATACACAAGGTCGCCACTATCTTCCCTGGAAACGTCACTGGGCAGGTGTCACCATATCCGACTGTGGTCATGGTGATCGTCGCCCACCACCAGCCTGAAGGGATGGTCCCCAAATCTGAGGACCCATCTTCCTTCTCCGCAAAGTAGATCAGGGCAGAGAAGATGGAGATGCCCACCGAGAGGAAGAGCAGAAGAAGACCCACCTCGTTGTAGCTGTGTCGGACGGTGGCACCCAACGCTCGCAACCCGATGGAGTGACGAGCCAGTTTGAGGATTCGGAGAACCCGCATGAGACGCAGAACCTGCACCACTTTCCCAACGTTCTCTAGGTCCTCGTTCTCCTCCGCGGCCTCCTCGTCCGCTGTCTCCAGAGCTAAAGTGGCGTAAAATGGCAAAATGGAAGCGACGTCTATGATGTTCAAGGGGTTTGAGAGGAACTTCCTGCGAGAGGGGGCAACAATCAGCCTGATGATGAACTCTGTGGAAAAGCAGATGATGCAGACGACCTCCAGGATGGAGAGGACGGGGTCCTCAATGGGCCTGTCGTTGTCGTCCACCAGCTGGAACTCAGGCATGCTGTGGACACACATGGCAACAATAGAGGTCAAGACCACGCTGAGGGAGGCCACGGCGATGACTTTGGAGGCCGTGGAGTGACCGGGATCCTCCATCCTGAGCCAGATGTAGCTCCTCAGCTCTGCACACCAGACACCTTTGAACTTCTCCAGGTCTTTATCGAGAGCAGAGAGCTCCTCGAAGGACGAGTTGCAGCTTGGCTGCTGCATGTCGTCACTCCTGATGTCCCAGTCCCTGTCCTCGATGTAGTCCTTCCTCTCGTGGTACCAGTTGTTACAGCAGGTGCTCAGGTAGACCTCCTGGATGCCCCAGTACTCGATCTCCTGGCTGAAGGAGAAAACGCACACCTCTTCCATCATGTGGATACGTCCCGTTTGGTAGAAGTTGAGCACACACAGGAAGACCCGGGGATTCCTGTCGAAGTAGTACTCCTTCTCGTCCTGGACGTAGTCATCGCACAGCTCCAGGATGGCCGCCTCGCTCTGACAGCAGAGGAGACGTGCTAGGCGTGTGTGAGGGAAGCGTTGCAGCATGCTGGGATCCACTTCATGTCGTACTCCTCCCACGTTGAGGTGGACCTGGTCCTCCTCATTCCCACGCCGGTGGAGAATTTGCCCATACCCCATCGTCCTGATGATACGCACAGAAACATTATGAGAATAAATGACTTCTGTAAATATTATTCTTTACAGTTTCATTACAAGCAAACGTCCCATGAGCATCTGAATATCTCAGGGCCGCGAGCGACACATTTATGTGGTCGGACACCCATCAAGACAAATTTGACGGCACTGTTTGTAGAACACATTAGTCCTCAGAAGAGAAAAGAAAATCAATACAGCACACACAGGAAATGGCTTGTGCTGGAGTGAGTGAAGAGGCGTGAGGTACTGTCACTTCTTGCAGAGCTCAAGAGCAGGATTATCACGAGAGGAATCAAATTACCGAGTGGAGAAGACTAACTCAGAGGAAAATGGGAGGCAACAAGTTGAAACCGACCCCACACATCGCTCCAGGGACCGTTTCTCCAGCATGTGCACAGTTCTGTGTTGTCCTGTGATCATTCCCTTATCTCTTCTGCATGACATCAACATGCGTGGCTGCATGCACTCTGACTCTATTGACCTTTGCATTAGAGAATCTATGGCATTTTTGTCCCACTAAACCCTATTTCTTATTCAACACTTCTACTTTAAATGTCACTGAAGCGGAATGCAGAAGGTAAAGTTGCATCGTACCTGCACGTGGAGCCGGTCTTTCCATGAAAATAACTTTTATCCAGCTGTTTTAGTTTTGCACAAAAAAAGAACGCACGGCAGGTCGGTGGAGGAGGGAGAGAGGGAGAGAGGGAGAGAGGGAGCGGTGCTGCGGCTTCAGGACGAGGAGAGAGACTGGAGGAGTGACGGAGGTTTGTTCCCTTATACTGGGAACAGGGAGGGGCGAGAGAGGATGAGGAGAGGGAGGAAGAGAGGGAGGAGAGACAGGGAGGAGAGGAAGAAAGGGAGGAAGAAAGGAGAGGAGGAGATGTAGTAACACCCAGCTGTATTATTCATCTTTATCTTTCTATGAGCCTCTAACCAGTGGTGGGATGTAACAAAGTACTACATTTACTTACATTTTACTTTTACTGCGTACAGAATATCAACAAATATCTGTACTTTCGTTTTACAATCCACTGTCACATGTTCACATTGGGTGGCCTTTTTTTGACCACTCATAAATTGGCGCCAATTAACACTGTGGAGGTCAATTATATGTTGAACCACCAGAAAGAGTTCCTGATTCAATAAAGCCATTTTCCAGATGTGACTGGTGGATCTTCATCCTGAGATATTTGTAGTTTAACCCGTGTTTGTCCCTTAAAATGAGAGACTAACGTCGTGAAAGCTGCACTTGGCTTGTGTTGGAGGGAAAACATTGCGACTAAAGGCCACTGACCACAGCTTGTCTGCGTCCCGGAAGAGAGAGGGCGGGCGAAAGTGAAGTAAACTCTGTAAACACTGACATTTCACTCCTGTGCCAAACCAGGCAGCAACACAGTGATCTGGCAGCAAACGCCAAATAGCAGCATAGCTCCACTGTGAGCTGTGGAGAGAGCAGCTGCAGACGCTGTGTTTAAACTGCCTTGACAACTTGTAATGTGGTCTATGTGAAGTCACCCCTGTGTCCTGGCCGAGGGTTTTTAGCACCTTCCATAAAACACATGCTACCATAATATGAAATGTGTTCTTCCTCCCTCCGAAGCACCAGCGTTGTCTGTACTTTAAGAATTAATGTGGCATTTGTAGCACTGGGGGAAATAGGGAAAAACACATTAAGGCACCTTTTAAGCTTGAAGGCTTGTTAATAAAAAGAGAGAACTACAGTGGCGCTGGGTAGAGCGCGAGTCTCTGTATGAAAACACATTTAGAGTCAATCGATCCGGATCATTCATTTGTTATCAGTCTCGCAAAAACTTTTCTTCCACAAGATTCATAAATTATTCTCTAAGAAATCAATGAAAATATCATTTTTTTAAAAACACCTTATCTTGCAAAGTAAAAGAAAAGTGAAAGAGAAAGGTCATGGATCTGCCCCCTGATCCGCATCCACACCAAACTGTAATGGGTTCCTCCTCGTGTCGTTTTTTAACTCAATAAAACGTAGTCTCATATTCATCAGTGTCTGAATCTTATTAATTATTCATCCATTTATTGACACTTGTTCTTTGGTTTGCACATCACTTTTTAGATTTAGTAAAAATACTTTCACAATTCATAAAAGTTTGTGTCGCAGAAACATGAATATCTGATGTGTCTTGATAAGTTAGCCACACCTTTAACTTGCTCTTGTTCCATTATTTATTCCATGAATTTCCTTATTCAAATAAATATGTTTTCTCTGGTGAAGTTTGCAACGTAAGAGACAGTTTTTTTTCCTTTATTTTGGAGATTTGTACATGTTTTATGTCCTTGTAAAACATGTGAGTAATACAATCTCCCTGCACGTCACAGAGGCCACATGTCTTTACTCTTCACGATGCTTCTCTGGACCAATGAGTGTCAACCTTGGCTCGTCAAACCATTGGTGTGTCTTCTTGCTCCGTCTCCAAGACAGTCATCGTGTCCTCAGAGACCTTCCTACACTTTACATGTTTTCTATGTAGCTTCCTAACTCCACCTGGGATCCAACACAGACTGCTGAGGACTGTGTGTGAAGACCAACGAATGGTGGATCCTTCTCCGAATTCACTGTCGTAATAAGTTAAGATAAAAATAATAAAACAATATAGACTGAGTGGAAGAAAATAAAACAAATCTACTAATTATTTTAGATTTTATGTATCTGTATTTGTGTAATACATCAAATATGTGGCCCTGAACGCCTTTGCTGACCTTATAATTTGTGTTTATGCTTTTATTAATTCATTTAATTTGCTTTTTGAAATACATTTATCATAATTATTAATTATTTCTCACAGTTTTGAGTCTGATGTCTTTTTATTTGATGTGTATACGTGTATGTATTTATTATACTATGTTTTTTATTCTCGAGTGTTTCTACACTTGCACATTGTGGCTCTTAATGTTAAGACACCAAATAAAGTTAATCATAACATTTTAAAAAACTAAATCAACAAAATAGACCTAAACCACGGACTATGTGTATAAATAGAGGAATGTGGCCACTCAAAAACAGACAAAGATATAATAAAAAGTGTTTTTTTAGTTGAAATCGACACCACCCGTCCTCTCAATTACCTCCATCAGCCGGTGATAGGATCCACCTGTGTTGAACAGGAACCTCCCACTCCCGCCCATCTACAAAATAACCAGAGCTCTGTGGTTCCCAGTGTTCCACCTCTACTGCCATGGCCTGTTCATACGGATTGGGGTTTGTCGTGTTTGTTTCTTGTCAAGTTTCTTGTCAAGTTTCCCTTGTTCACGGCTCCAGATTTGATTTAACACTGAAAATGATTCAATGTCTTTCAGGTGGTTTATTCTCCTGATAGCTGCTGTAAACATAGAAGCTCAAAAGAAACCAGCTATAAGTATGTTTTATTTTATTTTCTTTGGTCAATTGAATCAGTGAATTTAGATTTTTAAACTCTACTGAATGGAATCTTGTTTAATCCCAGATATCAGCTCTAAATGTCTGGGGAACATCCTGCGTGTGGATGTTGGTCCACTTGGAGGGAAACAACTTGAGGTCGCTGTCGTCATAAGTAAGTCGACGTTTCTGACTTTATTCTTTTCAACTTTTAAAAGTCACTCTTTGTAAACTTCCCTCTTTTCCCCCTGCCCCTCAGATAACTCTAGCATCCTTATCACATCACGTTTGGCGTCTCAGTGTGGCTTCAGCATGAAGACGGACCAGCAGGGGAATGCCGTGATTTACGTCTCCCTGCACAGCTGCTTTGTTCACAATGTGGTAAAGAACAACTGGAGACGTGTGTTTTTGTCGAGCAGCGGCACCCATTGTGTCTTCAATGGGTTTTGAGTTGTTTTCCTGTGTTTTATTCTGCAGGACGACGCATTCACCACAACGTTAAATCTTCGCCTGAAGGGGAACCGGATGGCCGAGGACGAGCTGCACCAGGTGGCCGAAACCTGCCGCTACGCCGCCTGGAGCTCCAGGGAAATAGTGTGTGGGCGTAACTACATGGAGGCAAGTGAACGCTGCGGGACTCTTAGGGGTCATGTTCCAGTCTATATGATAAATAGCTTTATGATCCGTATTAGCATCAAGGCTACCACATTTGATGCCACTGTAAAAACGAGGGGAGAGGTGGATCATATCTAAAGTGGCCTCCTCTCTAGGTGTCTGTGAAAAGGGCGGCTCTAGACGACTATGCTGTGCCTGCAAATCCTCTCCTAGAGGTCAACACGAAGCTTGATCCTCGACGAGGGGCAGAGGTTAGATCCGCTTAATCAATCCTTTTTCTTTTCATATATAATCTGGAAAAAATTTTTTTTTGTATTTAATGGCTTTCCCTTCACACACAGAAAAAGCCCATGGACGCCGGATTCAGGATCACGTCCGTCGTGTTCTTCACCCCCGAGGAGAAGGTCATGACGGTGGCCGAGGCCCAGAGAAGTGGTTACGGGATCTCGAGCACTCCGTCGAGGCTGGTGCTGCGAGGCCCACACACGGCGTCTGAAATGTACACCCAGAATGTGAGTGGAGCGCAGGCCACGAAGTTACATGAACAAGGGTTGACCTACCAGCGCATCCAGATGATTTATTACCCTCAGCTCCCTGATTACACAATATGACTAATCTGCCTTTTTTTAAATCACTTAATTTGTCTTGCATCCATTTGGCAAAGTTAAACACATCAGTAGACTTAATTTTATTAATGGCCCCCATTGTCGTGAATTACCAACATCCTCAGAAACTGGATTTTCCTCTACTACAGCGTTTGTCTATATTCTGCAACATTTACCCTCATTTCTTCCTGCAGGTAGCCGGCGTTCCGATGACGGTGCTCCAGACCTCCACCATCTTTGAAAAAAAGTGGCTGACAACTCAGATCAATGCAGCAGCTGCCTGTCCGACCGTTGAGGGTAAAGAAAGCATTTTGAGAGCGGAGGACTTGACCTTATGACCCTGGAATCTAAAATCGAATTGATGATTTTCCTTTCTGTTTGATGTGCGTGTACCTGCTTTCGTTTACAGGCAGCGTTCACTTCACTCCCAACGCGATCACCTGGTTCCTGCCCCGGCACATCGACCCGCTGGTTACCGCCGGGCAGTTCAAACTGGTGGAGGTGCACGTGGGCGTCGATGGCGAGAGACTGGACGCCACTGAGATGGCTGCCAGGCGATACTCTCTCTCCGTCAATAACATTTACGTCATCCTCGAAATTCCTGTCGGTGCCACCGGTGGCTTCTTTAAGGTCTCTGGCACTGAACAGTTTGATTACAAATTTTGTTTATATTGTTTTCATGCATAATGTCAAACTCCAACAGTTCAGGAGATGATATAGCCTGAACCCACAGTGCTGGAGAGGCATTTTAGAAAGGCCATTTCAATAATAATTTACAGTTTTATAGTTATTAATCAACATTTATTGATTTGTGTTTCTTGACTTTCCAGGGTTGAGACTTTTTTTTTTTTTTTACTTCAAAATCTCCAATTAATAATAATTTGCACATTTATTTCATCGTAAATTTAAATTCGTTCATTTAATATCTTAAACATATCAGGTTTTAATAATTCCACCCCTCAAATCACAAAGTGCTTTACATTTTAATCTAATTTCTTTATTCCTCCACTCGATGCTTTTCTGGCTCCAGTTAACTTTCTATGGCTTCTGTGATTTCTTTATAATGGGACACGTCATTAGATTTGAGTTTAATGCCATTTTTCCTCTTTTTTTTTTTTTTTTTTTGGCAGAGTCACATTCAGGACAATCAATACCTCACTTCTTACACGATAGAGCCGATGCTGGAGCTGCTCTGGACGGAGGAAACCACTCACGAGGTCACCAGTTACAAAGTCCTGTTTCCCATCGCCACGCCGTTACTGCCTCGACATGCACAGGTTATCGACAGTGAGTTTTTAAGATGTGTGGAGTTTTTAATGAATAAGTCCAACCTGCCCTCATTCCTGTTTGTGTGGCTCCCTCCCAGAAACCGTTCCGGAGGAGCGGATCTTCAAGGTGCTGATCGGCCCCTTCGGCTCCGACGTGACTCTCGTGAACGTCACCTTCCCCTCTGAGGTTTTGTCCGTCACCGACTGCAGCGCCCGGGGCTTCAACGTCCTGGAGCACACGTCCCCCAACAGCAGCTTGAAGGTTTTCACCCTCGACGTGCCCTTCACGGATCCTGTCGTGCAGCAAACGAGTGTGAGCTTCGACCTCAGCTTGGAAAATACGGATATAATTATTTATTTTTTATATATATTTTGGTTGATCATCTTCTCCCCCAACAGAGAGAAAAGGGGAAGGCAGTGTTTTCTCTTCAGCTGACCTTGGGCCTGCTGGTGCTGCCGGAGTTTGCGCCATTTTCTCAAGCAGCTAATCTGGAGGCCTCATTGGTTGACATAGGTCTGTTCTCTTAATGGATTTATTCAAAACGGCGAGAACAAGAGGAATTGATCTATAAAGCAAAAACTTTATCCTTTCAAAAGTAATGTTAACAAATGGTGACGAGGAACAAAGAATGAAACTATTAATGGTTTAATCTACATATTCGAAAAAAGAGTGAGAAGGATTTATTTAGTTTTTTATCTCACCCCAAGTCATTATCTAAATAATAATTATCTTGTTCTAAATCAACTTCCTATATATCTATAATTATATTGATTACCTGTGCTCTTTATTGTTTATATTGTGAAAATATATTTAGACAATTAAAATAAGCTTTATATCAATTTATACAAGCTTTTACACCTACATACCCACATTCAAATATAAACTAATTTGCATTTTTATTTAGAGCAAAAAGAGTTTAAGATGAACTCAGGAACATAAACATTAAAAGACCAAATAAAGAAACTAGTCAAATCCTCTCCTCCTCCCTGAACCTTGTGAGCAACATGCCTTCTTCTATAACCTCAGTTTCTTCCTCCTCCAGTTGCTCCTTCTGTCTCCGGTGGATGTGATCATGAAAACTTCTATGTTCTCGTGCAATACGGATCTGAGGGCATCAACTTTCAGACCCTCGTGGGAAAGCAGACGTTGACCCCCAGCCTGGCTCATCTGTACGGGTTCAAGGAGAACGACACCCACTTCAGTTTGGCCGTGCCGTTCTCAGCCGCTGACGCCGTGTTTGAGGTCCGAGCTGAATCAAGTCATGGTTGTGCAAAGATTATAATCCTCGATATTCTGTCCATAGCTTTTAAATGTTTTGTTCTTGTGCTTTCTGACAACTGCTCAGGCTGTGGAGTCGTCGTCCATCAAGAGCAGAGTGGATGTGACGCTGAAGGATCCAGAAACCAACAGGAACATTCATGAATTCGCTTTATCCTGCAAATTCCCCTTAACACTGACTGGTTCGTTTGAGAGAAAATACATAATTTCTTTGTTGCCAAAACTCAAACGTGCACAGTAACGGTTCTCGTCGTTCTCCTCCAGAGTGTCTTCCTAATGGAACCATCACGGTTCTGGCTGTGAAGCTGGAGTCGGTTCCCAGTCTGAAGCCCAGTGAGCTCACCCTCTCTGATCCCAGCTGTGGTCCCGTCTACAGCGACGACCGCCACGCCTTCTTCGTCTTCACAGGGAACTCGTGTGGGACGACCAGGAAGGTGAAGAGCGCCGCTCTACATTGTTCTACATTAAGATCTAATGCGACTAAATTTCTACTTTTTGATTTCTTAGTTTTTCTCCAACGTGATGCTGTATGAAAATGAGATCTCTCTGCCGGATGAGCTTCAACCTTCACAGGAGTCAGAAACAGAAGAGCCCGAGTACGAGTGAGTGTCTGAAAGTTACTGTACAATAAAATAATGTACGTCTCAAAAATTGTATGAGAAATGTGGCTTCATGGATTCCAGTATCAAAGTGACCTTTTGAGGCCGGGGCCATTTGAGACTCCTCATCATGATGTTAAAGTCAACGCCCTCATCAAATGTGGGCGGGCTCATTATAAGACTGAAGAAATAGAGGTGCATTGCAATTCTAAGCTTTTACCATTTAAACATGGGCTGAAACACGTTATTTAATAAACAACGATTCCGGGACAAACAATCCTCAGTCACAGCCTCACTAATTTGCATTTGCTGCATTTCTTATCTAATATCTTGGTAGTTGCAGCCCTGATGGGACAATCTTCCTAATCTATGAAGAGTTTCTTATTAAAAATGTGATGATTTAAGTCAATTAAATACGACATGAATCCCAGTTAAACGCCAGACCAATCGTCTCCAAAAATCAATTTTGCCTCATGTTTGTTTTTTACGAGTCGATCACATGGTTGTCGTTCCAGGTTAAAGATTTCTTGCTACTATGACATCAACACAACCCGCGCTGTGGCCTTCCACCCGCGACCTCGCCGGAGTGAACCATTCGCTGAAAACGCAAAGGGCGAGCTGGAGGTGGTGATGAGAATCGCTTCGGGTGAGAAGTTCTGAGTGCACTTATTTTCACGCTGGCTTTACAACATTAACTATTATTTTCACGCTGGCTTTACAACATTAACTATTCTCTCCACCTCAGTCATTGGCGCGTCTTGAATCAAGTCAGCAAGTCGTACGATGAAGACTCAATAACATTTTCTGTCCCTCCTACGTCAGACGAGTCCTACAGGTCGTTCCACAGAAGCGAGGACTACCCCATCCCCAAGTACTTGCAACAGCCGCTGTATTTTGAGATCGAGCTGATGAGGTCCACCAATCCCCAGGTGTCCTTGGTGCTGGAGAACTGCTGGGCGACGCTGAAAGACGACAGGACGTCCAAACCCAGATGGAACCTCATCATCGACGGGTAACCGCACGCTGGTGTCGTCTGTTGTAAAATTACAGGAAATGGTGAAAATGTAAACTCTTCTCTCCTCCAGCTGTGCAAACCCAGTAGACCCATACCAGGTAGTCTTCCATCCTGTGTGGGCGGAAGCCAGAGTTCCGTATCCGTCTCACGTCAAACGCTTCGAGGTCCAGATGTTTGCCTTCGCTGAAGATCAAGACAACTTGAGTCGCCAGGTAATTAACACTTTAAAAAACACTTATGTGCTCTCATGCTTCACATATGGACAAACTCTTTCATGTAAACATCTGCTCGTACCCTGCAGCTCTTTGTCCACTGTGATGTGGCGATCTGTGATGACCGGAATGGTGGCGTTTGTAATGGGCAGTGTTCAAACCAGCAGAACGGGATCAAAGGTGAACTATGCATACTCTGATACAATGGTACAAAATGTTTGAGTTTGAAGTCAATATATCAAATGTTTTCTTTTCCTCCGCAGGTCAAAGACGAGCGGTTTCAGACGCACACAGTTACAAACAGGTGTCATCGGGACCTATAAAGATAACACAATCCTAATAAAGTGGTTTTACAAGAGTTTACACTTTGTGTTTTTTATTATCACTCTGTAGGTGATCATTTTACGAGATTTATCAGCTTCTGTTTTTTTTCTAATGTCTGTTGTCCACTGGCATTGGAATTAACCTTTCAAGTACATGGTGTGATCAAAATGAGTAAAATAACAGGCCCATGTCAAAGATGTTTTTTAAATTACGAAGATGTTAAATTACAAACTTATTTTGATCCATCTACCAACATGGAGGAGGCAGGGTTTATGACATACAGCCACCATGTGGTGATCAAGATGGTTTGGCTTCACCCATCAGTCAGTTTTGGTGGCAAGATAACAAACCAAACAATATACTGGTGAGAACAAACTTCAGAGGCAACAAAAAAAGGCAGAGGCCATTTAGATGAAGGAAAAGGTAAAAATCCTGATTAGAAACAATTTGAAAGATTGAGTTGATCTGTGACAAACAAACCTGAGTTTCAAACTTCCTGCTTCTAAAGGACAAATATACCAATTTACAGTTTTTCTCCATTGCTTTGGCTCATTTCACGAAACAGAAATGACATTCTCAGAGCTCTAAGTGCAATTGGCAAAATAGCCCATATGGTTCAGCACAACTACATAGATCACCTTCAAAAGGTCATATCTAACCCAAAACAGTTAACTCAAATTTCAAAACCAAATCATTTTCTCATATAGTCAGTGCCCCAATATGAAAAGTTCCTTCTCGATTGCTGTGGCTCATCTCTCAGAGGAAAAAAAAAAAGGACATTCTCAAAGCTTTAAATACATTTGCCAAAATAACAGATGGTTCAGCAAAACTCCATAGCACACCTGCAAAAGGTCATATCTCTCCCAAAACAGCCAACTCATCAGTCAAAACTAAATCCTTTTCTCATACAAATAGTCAGTGCCCCCAAAATGAAAAGTCCCATTGGCATTGTTTAAATTCTACAGGTCAAATGTAGATGTTGTCAGTAGGGCAGTGGACCATATCCCTCATGTGCACATTTCAATCTTGGCTCAGTCCTTTGACACTGAATGATTTCAGTAGATGTTTTCTTTCCAGAATACTATGTGTATCTAACAGAAAAAAGATTATTCAAGGTTTCACATAAAATACTCCATTGCACTCATACTGCCATGGAAATTGTTACAGTAACAGAAAATGTGTACAGCACAATATACTGTCAAACAATAAGCACATCAAAACTAAAATTTGGCAGTGATATATGACCTTTTGAAGGTGATCTATGTAGTTGTGCTGAACCATATGGGCTATTTTGCCAATTGCACTTAGAGCTCTTAGAATGTCATTTCTGTTTCGTGAAATGACCCAAAGCAATTGAGAAACTGTAAACTTACTGTGTGATTGGTGATCAGATGTGTGAGACTCAACCTTGAGTACTAAAGTTCTAGTTGCACCTGAAAATTAAGCCGATGATCAAAGATATCATTACAGTATATACCATGATGTTTTTCATGGTATTATGTGCCTGTACGATTTTGACAGTGGAGTGAACTATTGTGCAGGTGATGTACACAATGAAATTATGCCAACATGTTCTGCAGAGAACAACCACTTGACTGAAAAGTGTGATGGAAATCTGGAGATAAAAGAGGCTGGAAACAACAAAGTTATCTACGTGTATTTAATAAGGGGCTTTCTGCAGAAAGGATCAACACAGGGGAAACCACAAGGGTCTCAGAGTGAGGATGCAGAACAGTCATAAACACTGATCTTATATAGGAGGACTGAGGGCTGTCCCTCTGAACCAATCCAGACAGGTTCCATGGTGGGGGAAGGAGAGGAATCAAAACATTAGCAGCTGATTCACATGTGTTTCCTTAGGTGATAAGAAGACATACACTATTTCCTTTGATGGGTAATTAAGTCACAAAAGGTCTCACCTTATTCACGTCATAAACAGTTCCGACCATAAAACAGCTCAAGTCTTAAACATTTGGTGTATGTAAATACCAGAGGTGTAAAAAGTACTGAAATATTGTACTCAAGTAAAAGTACCTTTACTTTGATGAAATTTTACTCAAGTACGAGTAAAAGTACCCATTTAAACTGTACTTTAAGTAAAAGTTACTTAGTTACTTCCAACAACTTGATTGGGGCCGCTCCTATACAGTGCAAAAAGGACAAGGTGTCATAAATCCAATCCCAAAACCGTAATTTTTAATTAAAGGAGAATCTTTACAAATATAGGGCAATGACATTAAATATGTCAAACATTAAACATTTAACATGTCAACACAACATTTAAGAACTTTTGGGAGGACATGTCAAGACATGAATCACATGACAGCTAAAATAAAGTTTAAATGCCACTGTCCCACTGTATATTTAAACTTTTGGTTAAACTTTGGCCCACCTTTAGAGCACTAGTCTACAAACTTCTTGTTGAGTTTGAGCAGCAGCTGATTTTCAAGGTGAGTAGAGCTCATCCGGGCTCGCTTTGCAGTGAACAGCAATCAAGCACAGCTGAAGAGTGGCTCGCAGGTGTCAGGGGCAGGTAGGCCAGGTTGAGTTTCAGGCAGTGTTGTTCATGAACGCGTTCAAGAGAACGCGTTCATTGAAGACATTTTTATGAGAACGTTGAACTGAACGCAACATAATGATAAACTAGGGCTACGTTGCACTAACGGGACCGAGCACAGGCGATTTCAAGTCTGTTGTGGTCGTTGAAGAAAGAGCGTTCGATGACCAAGCGCTCGTCTCCGTGTTACATGCGTTTGGGCACTGCAGCAAGGATAAACGCCTCACTTTCTGTAGCCAGCAGGTGGTCCTATCATTTTAAATCATGGTGTCTTTGTAGAAGTCATCAGGTCGCGACTCTTGTCTTACATGTCTGGTTTGGACTGGATTGGACCAAATATGTCCAAGATACAGAAGGTCATGTTTGAATGGCGTGTAATCAAACTTTGACGTCACGCCAAGGTCACACCGTGAGACAAGAAATCGATCTTTTAATAACTTTTCATCTCCATCTTGTTGTGATGACACTCAACTAAATTTCACGTTGATCTGATGAAAGCTCTACAACAAGTACATCAAAGTAAAAGTGTGGAATATGGCCAAAATGGCTACCAAATCCAAAATGGCGGGCTTCCTGTGTGGTTTAGCATATCTGTCCAAGAGACTTATTTCTTTGTCATTCTAAGACACATGTCCCTATCGATTTTTGTAGATGTAGACCAATCGTAGTGCCGGGGCTGCACTTTAGGGGGCGCTAGTCAGTTATTTTGATACGCCCATTCCTTAAAACTATCTGTATATCGTCAAGGGTGGGCTGTTGATACACACATGTAGTTTGAGGGAACTGGACCCATGAACACGGAAGTTACAGCAATTTCGTGTGTCATGCCGAGTTGAACTTTGATGACACGCCATTAATAATCCGCATTATGAAAAGTCACAGTAATCGTAAGCCTACATTATCAATGTCTTGAGACCCATTTGACACAGTTTGACATGGTTTCACAAAGTGGATGAGGAGAAATACATCCAAGTGTAAAATGTACCAAAAACAAGACATTTCCTGCTGCCACCAGGAGGCGCTGTGATTTTAAGTCACGATTTCTTTTTAGATGTCTTCAGGTCGCGACTCTTGTCTTACATGTATAGTTTGGAGTCGATTGGACCAAATATGTCTGAGATAGAGAAGCTCGTGTTTTGATGGCGTTTCATCAAACTTTGACGCTACGCCACGGTCAGACGGTATGACTAAAAGTTGATCTTTCAATAACTTTTGATCTCCATTTTGTTGTGATGACACTCGTATAAATTTTAAGTTGATATGGTGAAAACTCTACAAGAAGTACATCAAAGTAAAAATATGGAATATGACCAAAATGGCCACTTAATCCAAATTGGCGGGCTTCCTGTTAATTTTTTCATAATGGTCCTTGAGGCTTTTTTGTGCATCTGGTCAGGATACATAACTGTCTTGATTTTCGTGAGGATCGGTGAATGCTAAATGAGGGGCTTTTCCGTAGGTGGCGCTGTTGAGCAATTTTGCCAAGCCCATTTCCAAATACTCCAGAATATGTAAATTTAAACCACTTTCTAATTTACTGCAAACTTTTACAGCATGTTTAAAAATTCTCAGAATAATCCTTTCAATAGGGCCTCCCACCGGAGGTGCTCGGGCCCTAATAATGAATTTGAACGGTGAACACGTTCATATTATCTGAAGTCTAGCTAAAACGTTACGGAATGTTTTCCTTCTCCTGAGGAGAGACGCTGTCTAAATCGAATGCTTGCACCATGTCGTTGCGATCTTTGTTGTTTATTTGAAAAGAAATGCAGTCTTGTGGGGGGGGGGGGCGCGACCGGGAGGGGAAAATGCGAGGCGGAACTAATATTATAGCTGAACTAATGCTTTGACGTCCGCATCTCTTTAACGGCAGAGAAGTAAACAAATCGCTCTTTCCCCGGAGCCAGGGGTCGGCAACCCGCGGCTCCCTGTGCAGTGTTGTGCATGTCGCGCATATTTTTCGTGAACAGTGAACTTTACGATCAGTTTTCATATGTTAAACATGCATGTGAGGGAACCTCATCCACTCTATGCAGCATCTACCACTGCAGTGAGAATTGCCTTGCGCCCTGAACTGTTTTTTTTTTTTACTCAGTAACGGATGTAATTTCCAATGTAGCGAAGTACAATACTTCAGTCAAAATCTACTTAAGTAAAAGTAAAATTACCCATTTCAAAAACTACTCAAATTACAAAGTACACAAAAACTACTTAATTACAGTAATGCAAGTAAATGTAATTCGTTACACCTCTGGTAAATACAAGTTATAAATGTCTCTTACAAGGGGAGGGCTTCTTACTGCAGCTCCAATGCATTTTGTCTTCAGATAATAAAAAGTGCTGTTGTTCATCTGGTCACTCTGCAACAACTCTCCCAAACGAGGGAAACCTCCAGTTTGCCAGAAGTCGATTACTGGCTATACACTGGGGAACCATTCAAAGCTTTTAGGCAAAGAACAACATACTAGGATATCATTAAGATTTTTTTATTATTCAAGAGTTTGACTGAGTAGTTAACAGGATTGGTCCAGAAGAGAGCTGCCTTCGGTTGCTGGAGTTTGTGCTTCTTTGCGCTGGAAAGAGCAAAAAGATAAAGATTCAGTACGACTCAAAGTGTTGATTTATAGTCATTCGAGTCGGTGCAGCCTCACTTCTTTTAACCCCTTGTTGGCTGTAGGGCTTCGTGCCTGTAGGATTCACACACTGGCCCCTGCAGGAGTCATCTGCGTCGCCGTTTGCGTTACACACCATCGCGTCACAGTGGACGTGGATCTGGAGGACAGGGGCAGATTTGGCACAGAGGGTTAAGATTCGTCCTGTGGCCCGGAGGAGAGCAACTCACGTTCTTAAATTACCTCGTCTTTCAGAACCTCTCCGTCTTCAGTGAAGGTGAACATTTGCATAGAGAAGCGTTTGACGTGGGACGGTACGGCAACTCTAGTGTCCATCATAACCGGGTGGAAGACTGTCACGTAGCTGTCATCGCGGTTCACACAGCTGGTGGAGAGATGGGAAACAAACGGTCGTGGAGCAAGTTTAAAACAAATTACTTCTAAAATCAATTGGAGGCTTTGATTCAAGCTTCTGAGTTCAGTCAAGCAACCTCAATTTTAATATCGTCAAGACACCGTCTCTGTAAAAGATATGCTTCATTACCCGTCCACAATAATGTCCCAGCTGGGCAGAGACGTCCTGTCTTCGTGCAGAGTGGCCCAGCAGTTCTCCAGGATGAGCTCCAGCTGTGGGTCTGAGGAGTACATCAGCTCCACCTCAAAATACAGAGGCTGTCTCAGGTATTTCACTACTGGATAAGCTTCTGCTTGGTAGAAGAAGTTGTACGATGAATCTGGAGAAGAGACGCACAAATTAAAGTGGACAGACCGTGTTCGTACCAACAGGACAAGAGTTTGCCATTCTGAGAAGTTCACACATACCTTCAGCGAGCCTCATCTGCACCATCAGCTGTCCTGATCCGATCTCTGCTGCAGGTTGTTTGTTTATTGGTTCAGAGTTGAAGGCAACAGTCTGAGTGTCATTCACCACATAGTAGCAGGAAATCTTGTGCCTAAAAAACGAGAACATGTCAGAATGAAAAAAAAAAAATATATCAAAAAGCTATTATTCAGGTTAAGACTGTTACCTGTACTCTGGATCCACTGGTGACATGTAGGTGGCTCCGTTGTTGAGGCTGATCTCATTTTCATACAGCATGAAGTTGTCAAAAAACTAAAGACATGGAGGATTACAATTTTTGCAAAAGGCGCTTTCAATCTTTATAGATTAAGTTGGCAGTAATTTACCATTCTAGTGGTTCCACAGGAACTGACGTTGAAAGAAAACACACCAAAGCGAGCATTATGAAAAACTGGTTTGCAGGACTGGTCCGTCAGAGTCAGCATGCTCATGTCCAGGTTGGGCACAGATTCCATCTTAAAAACCAGGGCGGTCATTGTGCCGTTTGGGTTGCACCCTAAAAGGGAGCACACAATTTGTTAAAAAGATGTTTCACATTCAACCAGCAGAAATCCCAGACTTGTGATCTTACCAGTGATCCTGTAAGGGAAACTGCAGGTCAGGGAGAGATCGGCAAGCACCCAGTAGTTGACGTAGTCCACCAAGACAACGTCAAGTCTGGCTCTGAGTGAGTCGGCGGTAGTTAGCTGCAAGACAGAAAGTTAATGTACCAAGTGGAAATAGGTTAGTCGGTTTCAAAATCCTCATATGTAACTTACCTCAAATACTGATCCATTGGCTCTGTCTTGCACCACAAAGCTGAAGTGTGTGTTGTTTTCTGCAAAGTTGTAAGTCTCCATCAGCTCAGGGGTTAGCTGCTGGGACCCAACTAGGGTCTGGAAACTGGGGCCTTGACTTCCATATTCCACGATAATGTAAAAATTATTCTGGTCACAGGAACCAGAGATTGTGGGAAGCACTGGAGAGAAAAAAAAAGTTTCTCCCATGTTTCATTTCATGGGCCGTTATAGAAAGTCATGATGTCAAGTGACAAATATAAAGATGGTCTCACCAACATCTTGCAGAGATGCCTGCAAATCCACCGAGAGGGCAAAGGGAGTTTCTTCCGGCAGAGTTACAAATCCAAAGACCAAAGGGAGAAAGTAGGACGTAACCAAGCGCTCAGGATTCTGCAGAATTTTAAGAAGATCAGCTACAGAACGCATCCAAACAAATACAGAGTTGAGTTCATCTGAATGTGATTGTAAAGTTGCATACATGTTTCAGGACGACATCAGCGTCGAAAGGCACTTGCAGAGAGAAGCTCTTCGATCCATTGGAGAAGCTGTACTCTTGCACTGAAAAGCCTCTGGTCATACTTTCCTGTACAGTGAGAACGCCAGTGGAGAATGTGACGTTCGTGAGCGCCACATCATGAAGAAAGGTTCCTATGTACAGAGTGAACATCCTGTCCTGTGGAACGGTGTCTGAGGAACAGAGGGTGACAGGTTTAGCTTTGCTACAAGTTCCCATAGCCTCCACCAGAGAAGTGAGACTCACCATCTTTGATGTGTGGAGGGCTGGGCATCAGAGGGGTGGTAATTGGGAACAAAATCTTGTATCTGGTATCATCTTGGGTGTCCTCTGCCCTCCACAGTACCTCCAGCATGGGCTCCACACTATAGGTGATGTGGTACTGGTAATCTGGGGCATGGCTCTGCAATTATTCATGGTAGCTTTAATAAATCATGAAAATGGACCAGTGACCAGAGCCTTGCATTGTAAATGTATACACTTCCAAACCTTGTAGTAACCATCAGGCGATCCCAAGGGGATCTCGACGATGATGTGAAACTCGGTGGTAGATAGTGTGTATCCTCGTGCAGCCATCTGAGATGTATCCAGCCTTTGTCCGTTGATACCCATGAACATTTCTAGGATTTTAAAGTTGCCGTCTACCAGCGGCGTCACACGACGAGGAACGTACCAAGAGATCACCCCCTCGGTGTAGAGGACACCGCCTGTTGAAGAAACAATCGTTGACTAAACCGCACTCTGAAACCCAATCTATGCTGCCCAGATTCCTCGAGACTCACCTGTGGGACAAGCAGCTGCCATGTTCACCGTGCGCAAACCGTCCGATGCCTTGTAGTAAGCACTCACTTTTAAAACAGCCATTGGGACTCCAGCCACCTACACATGGTGTTGACTGTCAGTCAAGTGGAGGATGATACGGTGAACAAGCAGGTGAGTCACTTACCTCCTCAGAGGTAGTCTCTGCTGTATCGTAAGGGCTTCGCACAACCAGGCGGTTAGTGGTGGTCATGGCAGCGTAGCCAGCCTGGATGGCCTCCCTCAGCACCATCGGAACTGGGTCAGGAGTGTAAAACGTCATTTTCCAAATACCTTGTGCTCCATCTGATTCCTGGAAGGGACAAAACGAGTCAACAACTTGTTTGGGGATACCAAAATGGTGCAGGTAGAGAAAGTGTGTGACGAGAGAATCGTTAAAAACGTACACCAGGAGTGGCGTTGATCTGGGTTTCAGCTTTAGCTTGTCCCTTAGCCTCAGCAGGTTTAGCCATGTGGTGTGAAACCTAAAAGAAAGCCAGATTTAAACTCAGAGTAACATTTATACAGTTCACTGTCAGGGACATTACATTGCAATCATTTGGTGGAAACTTTACCCAGCCACTAAGTGCCGTACTGGAGAAAAAAAACCATTTCATTAACTGGTCTTTTAAAAACACAATATAAGGAGACATACTTCCATGTAGTTCCTTTCACAGAGAATTTCTCTGGAGGCCCAGCGAGTGTAGCTGCACTTCTTAGTCACATCATGATTGACCACATCGGAAGGATTCTCATGGTGGTACATATAGAGTCTCAACCCGGCATTAAATGTTTCATCATCCTACAAATTTTTAAAAAAGGCAAACAAGAAAGGAAGCATGTCATTAATCAACATCTGTAAAATGTTTGGCAGCAGTTGACCAATCGTTCAAAGCAGGGGTTTTCAACCAGGGGTCCGCGGCCCCAGTTTGTTTTTTTACACATTTTTCTAGATTTGTTTGAGGTTTTTAAATAAAACCAACATGGAAAACCAAATGTTAAAGACTCCTACACACGCATGCACATCAGTGGGCCGCGGATTACTTTCTAGTCAGAATGGTGGTCCCTGGGACAAAACCAGTTGAAAACACCTGGTTTAAAGCCTAAAATCAAGGGAAAAAACATTTCAACTCATAAATTAGGAATTTGCCATGTAAACAAATTTTACACACTGGGCTGATTTGATAAATATTTAGACGCAGCACAAACAGTTTTAAGTTTGTCCCTGTCAAAGTAAAAATCTAGTAATGAAAATACCAATTGCAGGTTTGGTTTATAGTCTACTCTGATAAATTGAAATCATTCCCATTTGAAGACTCTGGACAATTATGAAAATAACAGCTCACCACACCTTATTGTCCACATAGCAGCCCATCAGAGACGTGTAGATTCTGGTGTTGCCCCACGGGTCAGACTCCATGCTGTATCCACACTGAGCAGCCAGGCTGGGAGTCAATGCAACAAACTTGGTGCCATCTGGAGAGCAGACGCAAAAAACAACAAGGGTCACGTCGCAGTGACAAACCAATCTGACCATCGTTAACATGAGTTCATACTCACTGATGGCTTCCACCTCAAGCTGGTTCCCCACAGCGAGCGCCTTGTCCAAGGTGACTCTCATTAGATTCCCTGCACAGTCTGACTTTAGACCGCTGCCTGTGTGGAGCCGTGAAGAGAAGTCAGGTCAGCAGAGCATGTAAACTGATGCAAGGTCAAATAAGGTCAGTTGACGAGAGTTATTCTTACCGGACTGCGAATTGTGCTTCAGATCCGGCCTCGGTGGAGCCAAGGCGACAGCTGCAGCTATCATGAAGGTCCATACCAAACTATAACAAAGAGGTCATCAGTCAGAAACAAGTGATACAAAGGCTGGAGGTTGCTGCTAACAGACCAAACAAACTTACATGCGCTCAGGCTTCCCCATGTTGTTCTGTACTAAGACAAAAAAAAAAATCACAGGAATCAAACCACTTTCAGAGCGGGGCACTGAACGCAAACTAACAAACCAGCCCTGCTGCGGAGTGGCTGACTGCTTTACCCAGAGGCCACCAGGCTATTTATACATCACTTGATTAGGACACACAGGTGAGACGCATCAGTGATTAACACCTGCCTCACACACACACACATTCACACACAGAACCAAACACACACTCAAACCCACTCAGAGGGGTTTGATATATGAATCTTTGAAAAAAAAAATCATCACTCTTCAGTTGTGTGCAGGAAAAATGATTTATTATTCATTTATTACGCAGGTACGACGAGCACAGGTCCCGGAAGGCACATAAAACGACGCTTAAGACAGCACACACATGCCACTTACAATGCAGTGGGACTTATTTAGGCTCTACTGCAGTGACGGTATCAGTCTTTGTGTCAGTGATTAATAAAGTGGCATCTTGAGCAAAGGCGACTTCTGTGTCCAGCGGAGAAAACGAACGGAACACACACACACACACACACACTTTGTTAAATTGAAGGCAAATTCAAGGGACACCACGGCTCCTTCACGCACACGCTGCGCTGTGAGGTTTTGGGAGCTTCTTTACGCAGACGGATTATTCTAAACTAGGGATGCACCGATATATCGGCCGAACATCGGTAGCGGCCGATATTCGCCTCGTTTACTGATATCGGCTTATCGGTAATAAACTTGACTTTCACCGATATCATTGGCCGATGTTCATATTTGTGGTAAAACCGCTGGGCACGTGCCGCGGCTGGGGGAGCAGTCGCTCCGTCGCCCTCCTCTCCGCTCCGCCGGAGGCTCAGTGTGCGGCACCGGGAGGTCCTCATCCGGTGGCACCTCACGGCGCCGGCGCGGAAGGCGGGGAGGGGACTGGGTACGCGGTCAGCGGCGGCCACTCTGGACGCGTGTCGGGCCCTTCTCGCGGATCACCTCAGCTACGGCGACCGCTGGTTAGTGATGTGTCGGTCGTGAACGATTCGTTCGTTTTGAACAAATCCTTACAAGGACTCGGGAGTAACGAGTCCTCTCAAAGAGAGATTCGTTCATTTTCTCGTGGGCGCGCATCGGGACTGTTGCATAGGCTGATGAAGGTCACGTGAAAAAGGATCCAAAGACTCGTATCCGGCAGAAGAACGAATCACTGATCCGAAGACTCTGTTGGCAGAAGAACGAAACACTGATCTGAAGACACGGTCGGGAGGTGAACGATTCGTTCATCTGCCGGGTACGAGTCTTTGGATCATTTTCTACGTGACCTCCATAGGCTCAGAAGAGGAAACAGTTACCTCATCCCCTTTCGCGTGACCGCTGTTAAAAAGCAGCCATGACTGACAGCTCGTGTGTGGCAGATCATATATTTTTTAAGAAAACCTCCTCTATTAAATACAGTAAAACATGACAGTTTGTATGGTTTTAAATTGTCATTTATTGTCACACTGGCATTTAATTATCACGGGAAATAATTACACTGCACTAAACTGTAAGTGTAAATGTAAAGTGAAAATAACAAAACCAGTCATTATGACTTGTGAATAGGGCTGAACGATTAAGATTTAATATGCGATTCTTTTATTTTATCCTCTCTTCCCCCCCCAAAAAAAAATAATGAATGATTTAAATATGACCAACACAATATTAGATACTGTACAATATTCTTTCCCACATTTTTATTTGAATGCGGCGGTGTTATAGTCAGTGGATCAGCAGCAGTTTAAGCTCTGTGTCCGCGGATGCGGCGGGCCAGCTGGATGTGCTGGCAGCGTGCGAATCAGCAGCTCCATAGATTCCTGTTCATGTCCGGGTGGACGTGCAGCGGTATGGAGGTGCCGGGCGATTTTCTTGTGCGCCTACCGCACCGCGGTCACCGGCGAGATGAGCTCGCTCTGTGTGGCCGACACGTTGGCCGAAGACTCTGTGGGCAGTTGAACCCGATCATTGATCCAAACACACGGTCGGGAGTTGAACGATTCGTTCATCTGCCGGGTACGAGTCTTTGGATCGTTTGCACCCCCCCTTGAAACGAACGAATGACTCAAAAAGAGATTCGTTCATTTTACTGAACGAGATTCAAAGAACCGACACGGTAAAAAGATCCGAACTTCCCATCACTACCGCTGGGGGAACCCTCCGGCTGGCGCCTAGCAGCTGACTGAAAACTGGTGCGGACCAGGGGAATCCGACTGTTTAATTAAAACAAGCATCGCGAAGGGCCACGGTGGGTGTTGACGCGATGTGATTTCTGCCCGACACTCAAAACAGGTAAAACTGAGGAGGGCTTGTTAAGTTATCTTGACTCACGCAGTGTAACTTGGCGTAAAAAGTATGAGCATAGCGTCTGTTTAAGTACTTTATTCTCATGTGCACCGGCTCTATTCATCCGTCTCATGCACAGGTAACAAGGGAATTGACAACATACGTTATACACACAGAAGCCGTAACACATCTAATAAACGGGCAATACTGCTACCGTAAATCAATGAGAAGAGCGTTCTCTATAATGATACTTTAACAGGGCTGTTTTAGACAGGGTAAAAAGGTGCTGTTTTAAATTATCCTTGTGGTATTTTGACCAAAATATGTTAGACATTTCATTAAGATCCCAAGGAACCATTTCAACTTGCGGTAAAATGGGCCTAATATGTCTCTGTTAAATAAAGTTTAGTTAAATCAGAGATTGTTTCATAAATCTGATTCAATTTGTGCTCATTAAAAGATAAGTGATGAATAGTGCTTTTTAAATAATGATTTAATTATTTTTCTGGCACAAAAGGGTGAATGAATAACAACAAAAAGAAAATAAACAAATATCGGTATCGGCTATCGGCCAGATTGTTATTTTAAATATCGGTATCGGTATCGGCCAAGAATTTCCATATCGGCATGCATCCCTATTCTAAACCGCAGCAGTTTATAACACGTCATTGAGCTAATATCTACATTTTACAGTCTGGGCTGTTTTACATTATTATTTACACCTGATATGTGTGGATGAATTTTAATGATTTAAATTCCCTCATCCTCTGGTGGGGACATTTACGCACCGAGCCACAGACTGTACATGAAGCTGTGCATAATTATTTTGGTCCATCTTAGAAGTCTGCATTTGTTATTATTTTATGAAATGGGATGCTGTTGTTAAGAAAGCTTTATATATAATTTATTAGATTATCTTGTTATTGCGTGGCCACAAATTATTAATTTATCCACCGATGTCAACAGGGGCTCTGTAATTTTCTAGTGATTACATTATATTTTTATATTTTAGTTTAATTATTTCTTTAAAAACTTTTTTTAATATTCATATTAATATAACTTTTTTCGATACGAGAGGTACCGGATCTGGCAGCAAGAAGTAGGCAAGAGAAAGCATGTTCAGAAGAACCGTTCATGTTCTTTAATATTCTATTCATGTTCAGAAGAACCCATTGAAGTTAAATAACTGTTAATAAGGACATTTGAGAAGTACGGATTTTTTTAGCAAAGTTTTTTTTGTGAAATACGTAATGCGGCCCAGCCTCACCCAGATACTGCCTCCAGTGGCCCCCAGGTAATTTGAGTTTGAGACCCCTGATATAAAGTATATATAAATATGCTTTTCTTCACAAAAGTCTAGATCTGAAAAACGACTTAATATTCACAATGAGCAAATCTCAAAATACAAGACCTGAATTGTCTATATACGTCATCAAAAATAGTTTTCCATAAGTTTTCCTTTAGTTCATAGATTAATATATTATCATTTCCAAATACTCCAGAATATGTAAATTTAAACCACTTTCTAATTTACTGCAAACTTTTACAGCATGTTTAATAATTCTCAGAATAATCCTTTTAATTTCAATAGGGCCTCCCACCGGAGGTGCTCGGGCCCTAATAATGAATTTGAACGGTGAACACGTTCATATTATCTGAAGTCTAGCTAAAACGTTACGGAATGTTTTCCTTCTCCTGAGGAGAGACACTGTCTAAATCGAATGCTTGCACCATGTCGTTGCGATCTTTGTTGTTTATTTGAAAAGAAATGCAGTCTTGCGGGGGGACTGCATTTTTTTTTTTACTCAGTAACGGATGTAATTTCCAATGTAGCGAAGTACTAGCCTGGATGCCAGACGAACTTAGCCCCGCCCACAACATTTTTGGTCGGGCAGTTCGGTCTGGAGTCGCTCCATTGGGAAAAAATTATGGCCCGACCAGGCCAATCAGATTGTCAGGGCGGGCTTTATACGATGATTGACATGATCAACGGTAACGTAATCAACCACGTCATCACAGTGCCCTCGGGTTGAATTCGTTTAACAAACACGCCTGCCGCTGGCGAGCTGAGATTTGCCATCGAGTCTGTTTTAGAAGACATCGACAGCGGATTCATTTTTGAAAGAGGAACACAGAACGTGGAGGCGACGCCAAAGCACCGCGCTAATCCCTATCGCCCCGGCGCTTGGCTGTTCACACCGGACACTGAAGCGACGCTGAACCGCCGGGCAGCGCTAATATATCACCCGTTGATCCAGTAGATCGCTGCACGGCTTTGTGCCAGTCACACCAGAGGCTGAAGCACCGCGCCAAGGCTGCCTCGCGGTGCTTCAGCCTCCGGTGTGACCGGCACAAAGTTTTAACATGGGAGTGGATGGGAGCCAGCTGTTATTCAAGGCTTGGCGCTGCGCTGAAGCATCCGGTGTGAACCCGGGTTAGTAAATAACTCACAATGCGTTGCTTAGCATACGTCACATACTACTTTGCTCTGATTGGTTGTAGGTCTATCCAATTGAGCGAAGAGGAATTTTACTTCCTGGTCGGTTGAAACACGCCCCATAATCACAGCCCAATGGAGTTGTCTCAGACTCATATTCTGACTAGAATTGTGAGTCTGACAACGTCAGGCTAGCGAAGTACAATACTAGTCAAAATCTACTTAAGTAAAAGTAAAATTACCCATTTCAAAAACTACTCAAATTACAAAGTACACAAAAACTACTTAATTACAGTAACGCGAGTAAATGTAATTCGTTACACCTCTGGTAAATACAAGTTATAAATGTCTCTTACAAGGAGAGGGCTTCTTACTGCAGCTCCAACGCATTTTGTCTTCAGATAATAAAAAGTGCTGTTGTTCATCTGGTCACTCTGCAACAACGCTCCCAAACGAGGGAAACCTCCAGTTTGCCAAAAGTCGATTACTGGCTGTACACTGGGGAACCATTCAAAGCTTTTAGGCAAAGAACAACATACTAGGATATCATTTTAAGATTTTTTTTTTATTCAAGAGTTTGACTGAGGAGTTAACAGGATTGGTCCAGAAGAGAGCTGCCTTCGGTTGCTAGAGTTTGTGCTTCTTTGCGCTGGAAAGAGCAAAAAGATAAAGATTCAGTACGACGCAAAGTGTTGATTTATATTCATGCGAGTTGGTGCAGCCTCACTTCTTTTAACCCCTTGTTGGCTGTAGGGCTTCGTGCCTGTAGGATTCACACACTGGCCCCTGCAGGAGTCGTCTGCGTCGCCGTTACACACCATCGCGTCACAGTGGACGTGGATCTGGAGGACAGGGGCAGATTTGGCACAGAGGGTCAAGATTCGTCTTGTGGCCCGGAGGAGAGTAACTCACGTTCTTAAATTACCTCGTCTTTCAGAACCTCTCAGTCTTCGGTGAAGGTGAACATCTACATAGAGAAGCGTTTGACGTGGGACGGGACGGCAACTCTAGTGTCCATCATAACCGGGTGGAAGACGGTCACGTAGCTGTCATCGCGGTTCACACAGCTGGTGGAGAGATGGGAAACAAACAGTTGGTCGTGGAGCAAGTTTAAAACAAATTACTTCTAAAAATCAATTGGAGGCTTTGATTCAAGCTTCTGAGTTCAGTCAAGCAACCTCAATTTTAATATCATCGTCAAGACACAGTCTCTGTAAAAGATACGCTTCATTACGTGTCCACAATAATGTCCCAGCTGGGCAGAGACGTCCCGTCTTCGTGCAGAGTGGCCCAGCAGTTCGCCAGGATGAGCTCCAGCTTTGGGTCTGTGGAGTACATCAGCTCCACCTCAAAATACAGAGGCTGTCTCAGGTATTTCACTACTGGATAAGCTTCTGCTTGGTAGAAGAAGTTGTACGATGAATCTGGAGAAGAGACGCACAAATTAAAGTGGACAGACCGTGTTCGTACCAACAGGACAAGAGTTTGCCATTCTGAGAAGTTCACACATACCTTCAGCGAGCCTCATCTGCACCATCAGCTGTCCTGATCCGATCTCTGCTGCAGGTTGTTTGTTTATTGGTTCAGAGTTGAAGGCAACAGTCTGAGTGTCATTCACCACATAGTAGCAGGAAATCTTGTGCCTAAAAAACGAGAACATGTCAGAATGAAAAAAATATATATATCAAAAAGCTATTATTCAGGTTAAGACTGTTACCTGTACTCTGGATCCACTGGTGACATGTAGGCGGCTCCGTTGTTGAGGCTGATCTCATTTTCATACAGCATGAAGTTGTCAAAAAACTAAAGACAGGGAGGATTACAATTTTTGCCAAAGGCGCTTTCAATCTTTATAGATTAAGTTGGCAGTAATTTACCATTCTAGTGGTTCCACAGGAACTGACGTTGAAAGCAAACACACCAAAGCGAGCATTAGAAAAAACTGGTTTGCAGGACTGGTCCGTCAGAGTCAGCATGCTCATGTCCAGGTTGGGCACAGATTCCAACTTAAAAACCAGGGCGGTCATTGTGCCGTTTGGGTTGCACCCTAAAAGGGAGCACACAATTTGTTAAAAAGATGTTTCACATTCAACCAGCAGAAATCCCAGACTTGTGATCTTACCAGTGATCCTGTAGGGGAAACTGCAGGTCAGGGAGAGATCGGCAAGCACCCAGTAGTTGACGTAGTCCACCAAGACAACGTCAAGTCTGGCTCTGAGTGAGTCGGCGGTAGTTAGCTGCAAGACAGAAAGTTAATGTACCAAGTGCAAATAGGTTAGTCAGTTTCAAAATCCTCATATGTAACTTACCTCAAATACTGATCCATTGGCTCTGTCTTGCACCACAAAGCTGAAGTGTGTGTTGTTTTCTGCAAAGTTGTAAGTCTCCATCAGCTCAGGGGTTAGCTGCTGGGACCCAACTAGGGTCTGGAAACTGGGGCCTTGACTTCCGTATTCCACGATAATGTAAAAATTATTCTGGTCACAGGAACCAGAGATTGTGGGAAGCACTGGAGAAAGAAAAAAAGTTTCTCCCATGTTTCATTTCATGGGCCGTTATAGAAAGTCATGATGTCAAGTGACAAATATAAAGATGGTCTCACCAACATCTTGCAGAGATGCCTGCAAATCCACCGAGAGGGCAAAGGGAGTTTCTTCCGGCAGAGTTACAAATCCAAAGACCAAAGGGAGAAAGTAGGACGTAACCAAGCGCTCAGGATTCTGCAGAATTTTAAGAAGATCAGCTACAGAACGCATCCAAACAAATACAGAGTTGAGTTCATCTGAATGTGATTGTAAAGTTGCATACATGTTTCAGGACGACATCAGCGTCGAAAGGCACTTGCAGAGAGAAGCTCTTCGATCCATTGGAGAAGCTGTACTCTTGCACTGAAAAGCCTCTGGTCATACTTTCCTGTACAGTGAGAACGCCAGTGGAGAATGTGACGTTCGTGAGCGCCACATCATGAAGAAAGGTTCCTATGTACAGAGTGAACATCCTGTCCTGTGGAACGGTGTCTGAGGAACAGAGGGTGACAGGTTTAGCTTTGCTACAAGTTCCCATAGCCTCCACCAGAGAAGTGGGACTCACCATCTTTGATGTGTGGAGGGCTGGGCATCAGAGGGGTGGTAATTGGGAACAAAATCTTGTATCTGGTATCATCTTGGGTGTCCTCTGCCCTCCACAGTACCTCCAGCATGGGCTCCACACTATAGGTGATGTGGTACTGGTAATCTGGGGCATGGCTCTGCAATTATTCATGGTAGCTTTAATAAATCATGAAAATGGACCAGTGACCAGAGCCTTTCATTGTAAATTTATACACTTCCAAACCTTGTAGTAACCATCAGGCGATCCCACGGGGATCTCGACGATGATGTGAAACTCGGTGGTAGATAGTGTGTACCCTCGTGCAGCCATCTGAGATGTATCCAGCCTTTGTCCGTTGATACCCATGAACATTTCTAGGATTTTAAAGTTGCCGTCTACCAGCGGCGTCACACGACGAGGAACGTACCAAGAGATCACCCCCTCGGTGTAGAGGACACCGCCTGTTGAAGAAACAATCGTTGACTAAACCGCACTCTGAAACCCAATCTATGCTGCCCAGATTCCTCGACTCACCTGTGGGACAAGCAGCTGCCATGTTCACCGTGCGCAAACCGTCCGATGCCTTGTAGTAAGCACTCACTTTTAAAACAGCCATTGGGACTCCAGCCACCTACACATGGTGTTGACTGTCAGTCAACTGGAGATTGATACGGTGAACAAGCAGGTGAGTCACTTACCTCCTCAGAGGTAGTCTCTGCTGTATCGTAAGGGCTTCGCACAACCAGGCGGTTGGTGGTGGTCATGGCAGCGTAGCCAGCCTGGATGGCCTCCCTCAGCACCATCGGAACTGGGTCAGGAGTGTAAAACGTCATTTTCCAAATACCTTGTGCTCCATCGGAACTGGGTCAGGAGTGTAAAACGTCATTTTCCAAATACCTTGTGCTCCATCGGATTCCTGGAGGGGACAAAACGAGTCAACAACTTGTTTGGGGATACCAAAATGGTGCAGGTAGAGAAAGTGTGTGACGAGAGAATCGTTAAAAACGTACACCAGGAGTGCCATTGATCTGGGTTTCAGCTTGTCCCTTAGCAGGTTTAGCCATGTGGTGTGAAACCTAAAAGAAAGCCAGATTTAAACTCAGTAACATTTATACAGTTCACTGTCAGGGACATTACATTGCAATCATTTGGTGGAAACTTTACCCAGCCACTAAGTGCCGTACTGGAGAAAAAAACATTTCATTAACTGCTCTTTTAAAAACACAATATAAAGAGACATACTTCCATGTAGTTCCTTTCACAGAGAATCTCTCTGGAGGCCCAGCGAGTGTAGCTGCACTTCTTAGTCACATCATGATTGACCACATCGGAAGGATTCTCATGGTGGTACATATAGAGTCTCAACCCGGCATTAAATGTTTCATCATCCTACAAATTTTTAAAAAAGGCAAACAAGAAAGGAAGCATGTCATTAATCAACATCTGTAAAATGTTTGGCAGCAGTTGACCAATCGTTTAAAGCAGGGGTTTCCAACCAGGGGTCCGCGGCCCCCTGTTATATTTTACACATTTTTCTAGATTTGTTTGAGGTTTTTAAATAAAACCAACATGGAAAACCAAATGTTAAAGACTCCTTCTACACACGCATGCACATCAGTGGGCCGCAGATTACTTTCTAGTCAGAATGGTGGTCCCTGGGACAAAACACCTGGTTTAAAGCCTAAAATCAAGGGAAAAAACATTTCAACTCATAAATTAGGAATTTGCCATGTAAACAAATTTTACACACTGGGCTGATTTGATAAATATTCAGACGCAGCACAAACAGTTTTAAGTTTGTCCCCGTCAAAGTAAAAATCTAGTAATGAAAATACCAATTGCAGGTTTGGTTTGTAGTCTACTCTGATAAATTGAAATCATTCCCATTTGAAGACTCTGGACAATTATCATGAAAATAACAGCTCACCACACCTTATTGTCCACATAGCAGCCCATCAGAGACGTGTAGATTCTGGTGTTGCCCCACGGGTCAGACTCCATGCTGTATCCACACTGAGCAGCCAGGCTGGGAGTCAATGCAACAAACTTGGTGCCATCTGGAGAGCAGACGCAAAAAACGACAAGGGTCACGTCGCAGTGACAAACCAATCTGACCATCACTAACATGAGTTCATACTCACTGATGGCTTCCACCTCAAGCTGGTTCCCCACCGCGAGCGCCTTGTCCAAGGTGACTCTCATTAGATTCCCTGCACAGTCTGACTTTAGACCGCTGCCTGTGTGGAGCCGTGAAGAGAAGTCAGGTCAGCAGAGCATGTAAACTGATGCAAGGTCAAATAAGGTCAGTTGACGCGAGTTATTCTTACCGGACTGCGAATTGTGCTTCAGATCCGGCCTCGGTGGAGCCAAGGCGACAGCTGCAGCTATCATGAAGGTCCATACTAAACTATAACAAAGAGGTCATCAGTCAGAAACAAGTGATACAAAGGCTGGAGGTTGCTGCTAACAGACCAAACAAACTTACATGCGCTCAGGCTTCCCCATGTTGTTCTGTACTAAGACAAAAAAAAAATCACAGGAATCAAACCACTTTCAGAGCGGGGCACTGAACGCAAACTAAAAACCCAGCCCTGCTGCGGAGTGGCTGACTGCTTTACCCAGAGGCCACCAGGCTATTTATACATCACTTGATTAGGACACACAGGTGAGACGCATCAGTGATTAACACCTGCCTCACACACACACATTCACACACAGAACCAAACACACACTCAAACCCACTCAGAGGGGTTTGATATATGAATCTTTGAAAAAAAAAATCATCACTCTTCAGTTGTGTGCAGGAAAAATGATTTATTATTCAGCGATTATGTACAAACCTACATGTGTTTAACATCAGATATATATATATATATATATATAAAGCAGGGATCTCAAACTCGCGGCCCGCGAGCCAATTGCGGCCCTCGGGACGATATTTTGTGGCCCCCACCTTAATATGAAAGTTTAATGTTAGTGCGGCCCGCGACTTTTATATTGTAGCACTCCTGTTAGCTTCTGTATGGGACAATGTTATGATGTTCTGGTTTCCTACTGTGTGCCTGACCAGTGAATGCAGCATCCATGTGAGGGACATGGGGGGCGGGGTCGTGTGTGTGAGAGTGAGTGCGAGAGAGAGCCTGAAGAGAAAAGAGCGGCTTTGGATGTGCAGAGAGCAAGAAGGTGAAATTCATAGTTTTCCTCTTTCGCGCAGGTCATGATGTATCCAGGGCTTCATTTGTAAATCACAAGGTGCCGGAACGCTAAGTACATATGACAGCGCAGGTACGACGAGCACAGGTCCCGGAAGGCACATAAAACGACGCTTAAGACAGCACACACATGCCACCTACAATGCAGTGGGACTTATTTAGGCTCTACTGCAGTGACGTATCAGTCTTTGTGTCAGTGATTAATAAAGTGGCATCTTGAGCAAAGGCAACTTCTGTGTCCAGCGGAGAAAACGAACGGAACACACACACACACTTTGTTAAATTGAAGGCAAATTCAAGGGACACCACGGCTCCTTCACGCACACGCTGCGCTGTGAGGTTTTGGGAGCTTCTTTACGCAGACGGATTATTCTAAACCGCAGCAGTTTATAACACGTCATTGAGCTAATATCTACATTTTACAGTCTGGGCTGTTTAACATTATTATTTACACCTGATGTGTGGATGAATTTTAATGATTTAAATTCCCTCATCCTCTGGTGGGGACATTTACGCACCGAGCCACAGACTGTACATGAAGCTGTGCATAATTATTTTGGTCCATCTTAGAAGTCTGCATTTGTTATTATTTTATGAAATGGGATGCTGTTGTTAAGAAAGCTTTATATATAATTTATTAGATTATCTTGTTATTGCGTGGCCACAAATTATTAATTTATCCACCGATGTCAACAGGGGCTCCGTAATTTTCTAGTGATTACATTATATTTTTATTTTAATTATTTCTTTAAAAACTTTTTTAAATATTCATATTAATATAACTTTTTTCGATACGAGAGGTACCGGATCTGGCAGCAAGAAGTAGGCAAGAGAAAGCATGTTCAGAAGAACCGTTCATGTTCAATTCATGTTCAGAAGAACCCATTGAAGTCAAATAACTGTTAATAAGGACATTTGAGAAGTACGGATATTTTTAGCAAAGTTTTTTTTGTGAAATACGTAATGCGGCCCAGCCTCACCCAGATACTGCCTCCAGGTAATTTGAGTTTGAGACCCCTGGTCTAGATGGTTGCTGAGCATGGACTGTGCTTGCAGCGGTATTGGCATGTCATGTTGGGGTTGTCCTTCGGGATGTCTACCCTCATCAAATGCTGCTAGAGACTTTGATTATTGATGATGTTCTCCTGCACGTGGCATCTATTGCACTTCTGTCCGTCCTGGGAGAGGGATCCCTCACATGTGGCTCTGAGGTTTCTACATATTTTTACCCTGTTAAAGGGTTTTTAGTAGTTTTTCCTTACTCTTGCTGAGGGTTAAGGACAGAGGATGTCACACCCTGTTAAAGCCCTATGAGATGAATTGTAATTTGTGAATATGGGCTATAAAAATAAAATTTGATTATAATAAAAAGTGCTGTTGTTCATCTGGTCACTCTGCAACAACTCTCCCAAACGAGGGAAACCTCCAGTTTGCCAGAAGTCGATTACTGGCTGTACACTGGGGAACCATTCAAAGCTTTTAGGCAAACATACTAGGATATCATTTTAAGATTTTTATTTTATTCAAGAGTTTGACTGAGGAGTTAACAGGATTGGTCCAGAAGAGAGCTGCCTTCGGTTGCTGGAGTTTGTGCTTCTTTGCGCTGGAAAGAGCAAAAAGATAAAGATTCAATACGACTCAAAGTGTTGATTTATATTCATTCGAGTCGGTGCAGCCTCACTTCTTTTAACCCCTTGTTGGCTGTAGGGCTTCGCGCCTGTAGGATTCACACACTGGCCCCTGCAGGAGTCATCTGCGTTGCCGTTTGCGTTACACACCATCGCGTCACAGTGGACGTGGATCTGGAGGACAGGGGCAGATTTGGCACAGAGGGTTAAGATTCGTCCTGTGGCCCGGAGGAGAGTAACTCACGTTCTTAAATTACCTCGTCTTTCAGAACCTCTCCGTCTTCGGTGAAGGTGAACATCTGCATAGAGAAGCGTTTGACGTGGGACGGGACGGCAACTCTAGTGTCCATCACAACCGGGTGGAAGATGGTCACGTAGCTGTCATCGCGGTTCACACAGCTGGTGGAGAGATGGGAAACAAACAGTTGGTCGTGGAGCAAGTTTAAAACAAATTACCTCTAAAATCAATTAGAGGCTTTGATTCAAGCTTCTGAGTTCAGTCAAGCAACCTCAATTTTAATATCATTGTCAAGACACCGTCTCTGTAAAAGATATGCTTCATTACCCGTCCACAATAATGTCCCAGCTGGGCAGAGACGTCCTGTCTTCGTGCAGAGTGGCCCAGCAGTTCTCCAGGATGAGCTCCAGCTGCGGGTCTGTGGAGTACATCAGCTCCACCTCAAAATACAGAGGCTGTCTCAGGTATTTCACTACTGGATAAGCTTCTGCTTGGTAGAAGAAGTCGTACGATGAATCTGGAGAAGAGACGCACATATTAAAGTGGACAGACCGTGTTCGTACCAACAGAACAAGAGTTTGCCATTCTGAGAAGTTCACACATACCTTCAGCGAGCCTCATCTGCACCATCAGCTGTCCTGATCCGATCTCTGCTGCAGGTTGTTTGTTTATTGGTTCAGAGTTGAAGGCAACAGTCTGAGTGTCATTCACCACATAGTAGCAGGAAATCTTGTGCCTAAAAAATGAGAACATGTCAGAATGAAAAAAAAAATTTCAAAAAGATATTATTCAGGTTAAGACTGTTACCTGTACTCTGGATCCACTGGTGACATGTAGGCGGCTCCGTTGTTGAGGCTGATCTCATTTTCATACAGCATGAAGTTGTCAAAAAACTAAAGACATGGAGGATTACAATTTTTGCAAAAGGCGCTTTCAATCTTTATAGATTAAGTTGGCAGTAATTTACCATTCTAGTGGTTCCACAGGAACTGACGTTGAAAGAAAACACACCAAAGCGAGCATTATGAAAAACTGGTTTGCAGGACTGGTCCGTCAGAGTCAGCATGCTCATGTCCAGGTTGGGCACAGATTCCATCTTAAAAACCAGGGCGGTCATTGTGCCGTTTGGGTTGCACCCTAAAAGGGAGCACACAATTTGTTAAAAAGATGTTTCACATTCAACCAGCAGAAATCCCAGACTTGTAATTATACCAGTGATCACGTAGGGGAAACTGCAGGTCAGGGAGAGATCGGCAAGCACCCAGTAGTTGACGTAGTCCACCAAGACAACGTCAAGTCTGGCTCTGAGTGAGTCGGCGGTAATTAGCTGCAAGACAGAAAGTTAATGTACCAAGTGCAAATAGGTTAGTCAGTTTCAAAATCCTCATATGTAACTTACCTCAAATACTGATCCATTGGCTCTGTCTTGCACCACAAAGCTGAAGTGTGTGTTGTTTTCTGCAAAGTTGTAAGTCTCCATCAGCTCAGGGGTTAGCTGCTGGGACCCAACTAGGGTCTGGAAACTGGGGCCTTGACTTCCGTATTCCACGATAATGTAAAAATTATTCTGGTCACAGGAACCAGAGATTGTGGGAAGCACTGGAGAAAAAAAAAAAAAAGTTTCTCCCATGTTTCATTTAATGGGCCGTTATAGAAAGTCATGATGTCAAGTGACAAATATAAAGATGGTCTCACCAACATCTTGCAGAGATGCCTGCAAATCCACCGAGAGGGCAAAGGGAGTTTCTTCCGGCAGAGTTACAAATCCAAAGACCAAAGGGAGAAAGTAGGACGTAACCAAGCGCTCAGGATTCTGCAGAATTTTAAGAAGATCAGCTACAGAACGCATCCAAACAAATACAGAGTTGAGTTAATCTGAATGTGATTGTAAAGTTGCATACATGTTTCAGGACGACATCAGCGTCGAAAGGCACTTGCAGAGAGAAGCTCTTCGATCCATTGGAGAAGCTGTACTCTTGTACTGAAAAGCCTCTGGTCATACTTTCCTGTACAGTGAGAACTCCAGTGGAGAATGTGACGTTCGTGAGCGCCACATCATGAAGAAAGGTTCCTACGTACAGAGTGAACATTCTGTCCTGTGGAACGGTGTCTGAGGAACAGAGGGTGACAGGTTTAGCTTTGCTACAAGTTCCCATAGCCTCCACCAGAGAAGTGGGACTCACCATCTTTGATGTGTGGAGGGCTGGGCATCAGAGGGGTGGTAATTGGGAACAAAATCTTGTATCTGGTATCATCTTGGGTGTCCTCTGCCCTCCACAGTACCTCCAGCATGGGCTCCACACTATAGGTGATGTGGTACTGGTAATCTGGGGCATGGCTCTGCAATTATTCATGGTTGTGTTAATAAATCATGAAAATGGACCAGTGACCAGAGCCTTGCATTGTAAATTTATACACTTCCAAACCTTGTAGTAACCATCAGGCGATCCCACGGGGATCTCGACGATGATGTGAAACTCGGTGGTAGATAGTGTGTATCCTCGTGCAGCCATCTGAGATGTATCCAGCCTTTGTCCGTTGATACCCATGAACATTTCTAGGATTTTAAAGTTGCCGTCTACCAGCGGCGTCACACGACGAGGAACGTACCAAGAGATCACCCCCTCGGTGTAGAGGACACCGCCTGTTGAAGAAACAATCGTTGACTAAACCGCAATCTGAAACCCAATCTATGCTGCCCAGATTCCTCGAGACTCACCTGTGGGACAAGCAGCTGCCATGTTCACCGTGCGCAAACCGTCCGATGCCTTGTAGGAAGCACTCACTTTTAAAACAGCCATTGGGACTCCAGCCACCTACACATGGTGTTGACTGTCAGTCAAGTGGAGGATGATATGGTGAACAAGCAGGTGAGTCACTTACCTCCTCAGAGGTAGTCTCAGCTGTATCGTAAGGGCTTCGCACAACCAGGCGGTTGGTGGTGGTCATGGCAGCGTAGCCAGCCTGGATGGCCTCCCTCAGCACCATCGGAACTGGGTCAGGAGTGTAAAACGTCATTTTCCAAATACCTTGTGCTCCATCTGATTCCTGGAGGGGACAAAACGAGTCAACAACTTGTTTGGGGATACCAAAATGGTGCAGGTAGAGAAAGTGTGTGGCGAGAGAATTGTTAAAAACGTACAACAGGAGTGGCGTTGATCTGGGTTTCAGCTTGTCCCTTAGCCTCAGCAGGTTTAGCCATGTGGTGTGAAACCTAAAAGAAAGCCAGATTTAAACTCAGTAACATTTATACAGTTCACTGTCAGGGACATTACATTGCAATCATTTGGTGGAAACTTTACCCAGCCACTAAGTGCCGCACTGGAGAAAAAAAAACCATTTCATTAACTGGCCTTTTAAAAACACAATATAAGGAGACATACTTCCATGTAGTTCCTTTCACAGAGAATCTCTCTGGAGGCCCAGCGAGTGTAGCTGCACTTCTTAGTCACATCATGATTGACCATATCGGAAGGATTCTCATGGTGGTACATATAGAGTCTCAACCCGGCATTAAATGTTTCATCATCCTACAAATTTTTAAAAAAGGCAAACAAGAAAGGAAGCATGTCATTAATCAACATCTGTAAAATGTTTGGCAGCAGTTGACCAATCGTTCAAAGCAGGGGTTTTCAACCAGGGGTCCGCGGCCCCCTGTTTTGTTTTTTTTACACATTTTTCTAGATTTGTTTGAGGTTTTTAAATAAAACCAACATGGAAAACCAAATGTTAAAGACTCCTACACACGCATGCACATCAGTGGGCCGCGGATTACTTTCTAGTCAGAATGGTGGTCCCTGGGACAAAACACCTGGTTTAAAGCCTAAAATCAAGGGAAAAAACATTTCAACTCATAAATTAGGAATTTGCCATGTAAACAAATTTTACACACTGGGCTGATTTGATAAATATTCAGACGCAGCACAAACAGTTTTAAGTTTGTCCCCGTCAAAGTAAAAATCTAGTAATGAAAATACCAATTGCAGGTTTGGTTTGTAGTCTACTCTGATAAATTGAAATCATTCCCATTTGAAGACTCTGGACAATTATCATGAAAATAACAGCTCACCACACCTTATTGTCCACATAGCAGCCCATCAGAGACGTGTAGATTCTGGTGTTGCCCCACGGGTCAGACTCCATGCTGTATCCACACTGAGCAGCCAGGCTGGGAGTCAATGCAACAAACTTGGTGCCATCTGGAGAGCAGACGCAAAAAACGACAAGGGTCACGTCGCAGTGACAAACCAATCTGACCATCGTTAACATGAGTTCATACTCACTGATGGCTTCCACCTCAAGCTGGTTCCCCACAGCGAGCGCCTTGTCCAAGGTGACTCTCATTAGATTCCCTGCACAGTCTGACTTTAGACCGCTGCCTGTGTGGAGCCGTGAAGAGATGTCAGGTCAGCAGAGCATGTAAACTGATGCAAGGTCAAATAAGGTCAGTTGACGTGAGTTATTCTTACCTGACTGCGAATTGCGCTTCAGATCCGGCCTCGGTGGAGCCAAGGCGACAGCTGCAGCTATCATGAAGGTCCATACCAAACTATAACAAAGAGGTCATCAGTCAGAAACAAGTGATACAAAGGCTGGAGGTTGCTGCTAACAGACCAAACAAACTTACATGCGCTCAGGCTTCCCCATGTTGTTCTGTACTAAGACAAAAAAAAATCACAGGAATCAAACCACTTTCAGAGCTGGGCACTGAACGCAAACTACAAACCAGCCCTGCTGCGGAGTGGCTGACTGCTTTACCCAGAGGCCACCAGGCTATTTATACATCACTTGATTGGGACACACAGGTGAGACGCATCAGTGATTAACACCTGCCTCACACACACACACATTCACACACAGAACCAAACACACACTCAAACCCACTCAGAGGGGTTTGATATATGAATCTTTGAAAACAAAAATCATCACTCTTCAGTTGTGTGCAGGAAAAATGATTTATTATTCAGCGATTATGTACAAACCTACATGTGTTTAACATCAGAAATATATATATATAAAGCAGGGACCTCAAACTCGCGGCCCGCGAGCCAATTGCGGCCCTCGGGACGATATTTTGTGGCCCCCACCTTAATATGAAAGTTTAATGTTAGTGCGGCCCGCGACTTTTATATTGTATCACTCCTGTTAGCTTCTGTATGGGACAATGTTATGATGTTCTGGTTTCCTACTGTGTGCCTGACCAGTGAATGCAGCATCCATGTGAGGGACATGGGGGGCGGGGTCGTGTGTGTGAGAGTGAGTGCGAGAGAGAGCCTGAAGAGAAAAGAGCGGCTTTGGATGTGCAGAGAGCAAGAAGGTGAAATTCATAGTTTTCCTCTTTCGCGCAGGTCATGATGTATCCAGGGCTTCATTTGTAAATCACAAGGTGCCGGAACGCTAAGTACATATGACAGCGCAGGTACGACGAGCACAGGTCCCGGAAGGCACATAAAACGACGCTTAAAGGCCTCAAGGCCGAATTAGAGTCGGGTTGCACGCATGCACGCAAGACACGCAACACGCCCCTTTCGTGCCCTCTGCGGGCTTGCGTGCGTCCGCCAATTTTTCTAACTACACGACAAAACGACGCGAGCCTCACGCAGTCCGCAAGGCTTGTGATTGGTCTGCTTACTACATCCCGTCCGGAGTCTGGTTTCCGGTTTCATGCCCCACAATACGCGGAAATCACGGAAGATTTAGAAGAACGAATATGGAACAAATAGAAGAGCACTTGGCAGAAGAGATCCGAAAGTATGACCATTTGTATAACCCGTCACTGACTGGCCGATTTGTCCGCCAGAAATAGGCTATTAGGAGCCGGAGTGGCGATATAAATAAAGATTCGACGAAGAAGAAGACGTCTCTTCTTTGTGTGTTTTGTTTTCGAAAAAAAACGTTACTCCGCCTAGGGTTCTGGCGGTGAATTGCGTTGCAACACGCGCAGCACGTTAGAGAAGCATAAACCAAAACGAGTCCGTCGATGCAGCTGCGTGGCCTTCCGCGGTTGCAGTCGCAGGAGTATAATTAGGCCTTCAGTATGCTTCTCCGAGTCCGTTGCGGACTGACGGACGGACGGATCGGACGGACCCTTTTTGATTTATAGTTCTACGAGCCTTTTTGTTGTGAAAACAATTCACCGCCAGAACAGTAGATGGCGCAACTGAAGTCGAGCATAGAGAAGCCTACCTCATGAGGAATATAGAAGAAGTCCACGCTGGTTTATTTACGTCCTCCCGGCTCCTCACACACAGTGAACGATGGCAACTAACAGAAAAAGGATGTTGATGACGCGACAGTTTTTGCTGAATAAAGTGACACCCAGCGGGTCAAAATGCTTTTGTTATCGTGTCTTAGCGCAGCGGTTGCCCGGTCTTGTTTCCAAACTGCGTTGCTAATTCAACAGCTGCAACAGCTTGAAGCAACACGGAGGCAGCTAGCTCCCCCCAACTTCCACACAGACGCCCGATACTAACTACTACCAAGTGTTTGCTTCTAACCTGACTGTGTTTGAGAAACAGTGTCATGAGAGCCGTGGGATTAAAGTCAGCGGGTTTTTGCGCTGTTCCCACCGCAGTTAGAATGGTGGCTAGCCCACTAGCCCCGTTATCAAAGTTCGTTATAACCGTATGTGACCGTACACACATGCTGTAAGTGCTCTAACCAGCCACCGTCAGCCGGACAACGCCGCTGGCTTAACACACTTGTCACATTAATCATAGAGTCGTAGTTGTGATTTTGGTTTATTGTGATGTAGGGAATGGAACAGGAAGTTTCCATTCCGAAATGCTGGCGTTAGCGGACCAATCACAGCCAAGTGCTATCCGTGGGCTGTCCGTCATTTCGACGTGTAGTTAAGGCCAATGTATGCTTCTCCGTTTTGACGGACACGGACAGATAGGACCGCCCTCTCCAACGTGGAACGCCCTCTCCGGGCCTCTCCGAGGCTCCTCGGAGAGCTTTTCGTGCAGCTCTCATTTTTCTAACTACACGTCGAAATGACGGACAGCCCACGGATAGCCCTTGGCTGTGATTGGTCCGCTAACGCCAGCATTTCGGAATGGAAACTTCCTGTTCCATTCCCTACATCACAATAAACCTAAATCACAACTACGACTCTATGATTAATGTGACAAGTGTGTTAAGCCAGCGGCGTTGTCCGGCTGACGGTGGCTGGTTAGAGCACTTACAGCATGTGTCTACGGTCACATGAGGTTATAACGAACTTTCATAACGGGGCTAGCCACCATGCTAACTGCGGTGGGAACAGCGCAAAAACCCGCTGACTTAAATCCCACGGCTGTCATGAAGCTGTTTCTCAAACACCGTCAGGTTAGAAGCAAACACTTGGTAGTAGTTAGTATCGGGCGTCCGTGCTGACTGTGTGTGGAAGCTGGGGGGAAGCTAGCTGACTCCGTGTAGCTTCAAGCTGTTGCAGCTGTTGAATTAGCAACGCAGTTTGGAAACAAGACCGGGGAACCGCTGCGCTAAGACAAGATAACACGGCAAGCATTTTGACCCGCTGGGTTTCACTTTATTCAGCAAAAACTGTCGCGTCATCAACATCCTTTTTCTGTTAGTTGCCATCGTTCACTGTGTGTGAGGAGCCGGGAGGACGTAAATAAACCAGCGTGGACTTCTTCTATATTCCTCATGAGGTAGGCTTCTCTAAGCTCGACTTCAGTTGCGCAATCTACTGTTCTGGCGGTGAATTGTTTTCACAACAAAAAGGCTCGTAGAACTATAAATCAGAAAAGGGTCCGTCCGCTCTGTCCGTCCGTCAGTCCGCAACGGACTCGGAGAAGCATACTGAGGCCTTTAGAAAAATGAGAGCTGCACGAAAAGCTCTCCGAGTACCCTCGGAGAGGCACGGAGAGGGCGTTCCACGTTGGAGAGGGCGGTCCTATCTGTCCGTGTCCCTCAAAACGGAGAAGCATACATTGGCCTTAAGACAGCACACACATGCCACTTACAATGCAATGGGACTTATTTAGGCTCTACTGCAGTGACGGTATCAGTCTTTGTGTCAGTGATTAATAAAGTGGCATCTTGAGCAAAGGCGACTTCTGTGTCCAGCGGAGAAAACGAACGGAACACACACACACACACACTTTGTTAAATTGAAGGCAAATTCAAGGGACACCACGGCTCCTTCACGCACACGCTGCGCTGTGAGGTTTTGGGAGCTTCTTTACGCAGACGGATTATTCTAAACCGCAGCAGTTTATAACACGTCATTGAGCTAATATCTACATTTTACAGTCTGGGCTGTTTTACATTATTATTTACACCTGATATGTGTGGATGAATTTTAATGATTTAAATTCCTCTGGTGGGGACATTTACGCACCGAGCCACAGACTGTACATGAAGCTGTGCATAATTATTTTGGTCCATCTTAGAAGTCTGCATTTGTTATTATTTTATGAAATGGGATGCTGTTGTTAAGAAAGCTTTATATATAATTTATTAGATTATCTTGTTATTGCGTGGCCACAAATTATTAATTTATCCACCGATGTCAACAGGGGCTCCGTAATTTTCTAGTGATTACATTATATTTTTATATTTTAGTTTAATTATTTCTTTAAAAACTTTTTTTAATATTCATATTAATATAACTTTTTTCGATACGAGAGGTACCGGATCTGGCAGCAAGAAGTAGGCAAGAGAAAGCATTTTCAGAAGAACCGTTCATGTTCTTCAATATTCTATTCATGTTCAGAAGAACCCATTGAAGTTAAATAACTGTTAATAAGGACATTTGAGAAGTACGGATATTTTTAGCAAAGTTTTTTTTGTGAAATACGTAATGCGGCCCAGCCTCACCCAGATACTGCCTCCAGTGGCCCCCAGGTAATTTGAGTTTGAGACCCCTGATATAAAGTATATATAAATATGCTTTTCTTCACAAAAGTCTAGATCTGAAAAACGACTTAATATTCACAATGAGCAAATCTCAAAATACAAGACCTGAATTGTCTATACGTCATCAAAAATAGTTTTCCATAAGTTTTCCTTTAGTTCATAGATTAATATATTATCATTTCCAAATACTCCAGAATATGTAAATTTAAACCACTTTCTAATTTACTGCAAACTTTTACAGCATGTTTAATAATTCTCAGAATAATCCTTTCAATTTCAATAGGGCCTCCCACCGGAGGTGCTCGGGCCCTAATAATGAATTTGAACGGTGAACACGTTCATATTATCTGAAGTCTAGCTAAAACGTTACGGAATGTTTTCCTTCTCCTGAGGAGAGACGCTGTCTAAATCGAATGCTTGCACCATGTCGTTGCGATCTTTGTTGTTTATTTGAAAAGAAATGCAGTCTTGTGGGGGGGGGGGGGGGGGGGGGGGAGTCCTGGGCGCCAGGAGTGAAGCTTGCATAGAGCGCCAAATGTGCTAGGGCTGGCCCTGTGTAGCGCGGTGATTCTCAATCCGCGCGAAGGCATAACATGTGCGCGCGCGACCGGGAGGGGAAAATGCGAGGCGGAACTAATATTATAGCTGAACTAATGCTTTGACGTCCGCATCTCTTTAACGGCAGAGAAGTAAACAAATCGCTCTTTCCCCGGAGCCAGGGGTCGGCAACCCGCGGCTCTGCAGCGGCTCCCTGTGCAGTGTTGTGCATGTCGCGCATATTTTTCGCGAACAGTGAACTTTACGATCAGTTTTCATATGTTAAACATGCACGTGAGGGAACCTCATCCACTCTATGCAGCATCTACCACTGCAGTGAGAATTGCCTTGCGCCCTGAACTGTTTTTTTTTTTTACTCAGTAACGGATGTAATTTCCAATGTAGCGAAGTACTAGCCTGGATGCCAGACGAACTTAGCCCCGCCCACAACATTTTTGGTCGGGCAGTTCGGTCTGGAGTCGCTCCATTGGGAAAAAATTATGGCCCGACCAGGCCAATCAGATTGTCAGGGCGGGCTTTATACGATGATTGACATGATCAACGGTAACGTAATCAACCACGTCATCAAAGTGCCCTCGGGTTGAATTCGTTTTCAACAAACATGCCTGCCGCTGGCGAGCTGAGATTTGTAGATGCTGCCATTGAGTCTGTTTTAGAAGACATCGACAGCGGATTCATTTTGAATGAGGAACACAGAACGTGGAGGCGACGCCAAAGCACCGCGCTAATCCCTATCGCTCCGGCGCTTGGCTGTTCACACCGGACACTGAAGCGACGCTGAACCGCCGGGCAGCGCCAATAATATCACCCGTTGATCCAGTAGATCGCTGCACGGCTTTGTGCCAGTCACACCGGAGGCTGAAGCACCGCGCTGCGCCAAGGCTGCCTCGCGGTGCTTCAGCCTGTGGTGTGACCGGCACAAAGTTTTAACATGGGAGTGGATGGGAGCCAGCTGTTATTCAAGGCTTGGCGCTGCAGCGTCCGGTGTGAACCCGGGTTAGTAAATAACTCACAATGCGTTGCTTAGCATACGTCACATACTACGTTGCTCTGATTGGTTGTAGGTCTATCCAATTGAGCGAAGAGGAATTTTACTTCCTGGTCAGTTGAAACACGCCCCATAATCACAGCCCAATGGAGCGGTCTCAGACTCACATTCTGACTAGAATTGTGAGTCTGACAATTTCAGGCTAGCGAAGTACAATACTTCAGTCAAAATCTACTTAAGTAAAATTACCCATTTCAAAAACTACTCAAATTACAAAGTACACAAAAACTACTTAATTACAGTATCGCGAGTAAATGTAATTTGTTACTTTACACCTCTGGTAAATACAAGTTATAAATGTCTTACAAGGGGGGGGCTTCTTACTGCAGCTCCAATGCATTTTGTCTTCAGTTAATAAAAAGTGCTGTTGTTCATCTGGTCACTCTGCAACAACTCTCCCAAACGAGGGAAACCTCCAGTTTGCCAAAAGTCGATTACTGGCTGTACACTGGGGAACCATTCAAAGCTTTTGGCAAAGAACAACATACTAGGATATCATTTTAAGATTTTTTTTTTTATTCAAGAGTTTGACTGAGTAGTTAACAGGATTGGTCCAGAAGAGAGCTGCCTTCGGTTGCTGGAGTTTGTGCTTCTTTGCGCTGGAAAGAGCAAAAAGATAAAGATTCAGTACGGCTCAAAGTGTTGATTTATATTCATTCGAGTCGGTGCAGCCTCACTTCTTTTAACCCCTTGTTGGCTGTAGGGCTTCGTGCCTGTAGGATTCACACACTGGCCCCTGCAGGAGTCATCTGCGTCGCCGTTTGCGTTACACACCATCGCGTCACAGTGGACGTGGATCTGGAGGACAGGGGCAGATTTGGCACAGAGGGTTAAGATTCGTCCTGTGGCCCGGAGGAGAGTAACTCACGTTCTTAAATTACCTCGTCTTTCAGAACCTCTCCGTCTTCGGTGAAGGTGAACATCTGCATAGAGAAGCGTTTGACGTGGGACGGGACGGCAACTCTGGTGTCCATCATAACCGGGTGGAAGACGGTCACGTAGCTGTCATCATGGTTCACACAGCTGGTGGAGAGATGGGAAACAAACAGTCGTGGAGCAAGTTTAAACAAATTACTTCTAAAATCAATTGGAGGTTTTGATTCAAGCTTCTGAGTTCAGTCAAGCAACCTCAATTTTAATATCATCGTCAAGAAACAGTCTCTGTAAAAGATATGCTTCATTACCCGTCCACAATAATGTCCCAGCTGGGCAGAGATGTCCTGTCTTCGTGCAGAGTGGCCCAGCAGTTCTCCAGGATGAGCTCCAGCTGCGGGTCTGTGGAGTACATCAGCTCCACCTCAAAATACAGAGGCTGTCTCAGGTATTTCACTACTGGATAAGCTTCTGCTTGGTAGAAGAAGTCGTACGATGAATCTGGAGAAGAGACGCACATATTAAAGTGGACAGACCGTGTTTGTACCAACAGAACAAGAGTTTGCCATTCTGAGAAGTTCACACATACCTTCAGCGAGCCTCATCTGCACCATCAGCTGTCCTGATCCGATCTCTGCTGCAGGTTGTTTGTTTATTGGTTCAGAGTTGAAGGCAACAGTCTGAGTGTCATTCACCACATAGTAGCAGGAAATCTTGTGCCTAAAAAAAACGAGAACATGTCAGAATGAAAAAAAAATATATATTTAATATCAAAAAGCTATTATTCAGGTTAAGACTGTTACCTGTACTCTGGATCCACTGGTGACATGTAGGTGGCTCCGTTGTTGAGGCTGATCTCATTTTCATACAGCATGAAGTTGTCAAAAAACTAAAGACAGGGAGGATTACAATTTTTGCAAAAGGCGCTTTCAATCTTTATAGATTAAGTTGGCAGTAATTTACCATTCTAGTGGTTCCACAGGAACTGACGTTGAAAGAAAACACACCAAAGCGAGCATTAGAAAAAACTGGTTTGCAGGACTGGTCCGTCAGAGTCAGCATGCTCATGTCCAGGTTGGGCACAGATTCCATCTTAAAAACCAGGGCGGTCATTGTGCCGTTTGGGTTGCACCCTAAAAGGGAGCACACAATTTGTTAAAAAGACGATTCACATTCAACCAGCAGAAATCCCAGACTTGTGATCTTACCAGTGATCACGTAGGGGAAACTGCAGGTCAGGGAGAGATCGGCAAGCACCCAGTAGTTGACGTAGTCCACCAAGACAACGTCAAGTCTGGCTCTGAGTGAGTCGGCGGTAGTTAGCTGCAAGACAGAAAGTTAATGTACCAAGTGCAAATAGGTTAGTCAGTTTCAAAATCCTCATATGTAACTTACCTCAAATACTGATCCATTGGCTCTGTCTTGCACCACAAAGCTGAAGTGTGTGTTGTTTTCTGCAAAGTTGTAAGTCTCCATCAGCTCAGGGGTTAGCTGCTGGGACCCAACTAGGGTCTGGAAACTGGGGCCTTGACTTCCGTATTCCACGATAATGTAAAAATTATTCTGGTCACAGGAACCAGAGATTGTGGGAAGCACTGGAGAAAGAAAAAAAGTTTCTCCCATGTTTCATTTCATGGGCCGTTATAGAAAGTCATGATGTCAAGTGACAAATATAAAGATGGTCTCACCAACATCTTGCAGAGATGCCTGCAAATCCACCGAGAGGGCAAAGGGAGTTTCTTCCGGCAGAGTTACAAATCCAAAGACCAAAGGGAGAAAGTAGGACGTAACCAAGCGCTCAGGATTCTGCAGAATTTTAAGAAGATCAGCTACAGAACGCATCCAAACAAATACAGAGTTGAGTTCATCTGAATGTGATTGTAAAGTTGCATACATGTTTCAGGACGACATCAGCGTCGAAAGGCACTTGCAGAGAGAAGCTCTTCGATCCATTGGAGAAGCTGTACTCTTGCACTGAAAAGCCTCTGGTCATACTTTCCTGTACAGTGAGAACTCCAGTGGAGAATGTGACGTTCGTGAGCGCCACATCATGAAGAAAGGTTCCTATGTACAGAGTGAACATCCTGTCCTGTGGAACGGTGTCTGAGGAACAGAGGGTGACAGGTTTAGCTTTGCTACAAGTTCCCATAGCCTCCACCAGAGAAGTGGGACTCACCATCTTTGATGTGTGGAGGGCTGGGCATCAGAGGGGTGGTAATTGGGAACAAAATCTTGTATCTGGTATCATCTTGGGTGTCCTCTGCCCTCCACAGTACCTCCAGCATGGGCTCCACACTATAGGTGATGTGGTACTGGTAATCTGGGGCATGGCTCTGCAATTATTCATGGTTGCTTTACTAAATCATGAAAATGGACCAGTGACCAGAGCCTTGCATTGTAAATTTATACACTTCCAAACCTTGTAGTAACCATCAGGCGATCCCACGGGGATCTCGACGATGATGTGAAACTCGGTGGTAGATAGTGTGTATCCTCGTGCAGCCATCTGAGATGTATCCAGCCTTTGTCCGTTGATACCCATGAACATTTCTAGGATTTTAAAGTTGCCGTCTACCAGCGGCGTCACACGACGAGGAACGTACCAAGAGATCACCCCCTCGGTGTAGAGGACACCGCCTGTTGAAGAAACAATCGTTGACTAAACCGCACTCTGAAACCCAATCTATGCTGCCCAGATTCCTCGAGACTCACCTGTGGGACAAGCAGCTGCCATGTTCACCGTGCGCAAACCGTCCGATGCCTTGTAGTAAGCACTCACTTTTAAAACAGCCATTGGGACTCCAGCCTCCTACACATGGTGTTGACTGTCAGTCAAGTGGAGGATGATATGGTGAACAAGCAGGTGAGTCACTTACCTCCTCAGAGGTAGTCTCTGCTGTATCGTAAGGGCTTCGCACAACCAGGCGGTTGGTGGTGGTCATGGCAACGTAGCCAGCCTGGATGGCCTCCCTCAGCACCATCGGAACTGGGTCAGGAGTGTAAAACGTCATTTTCCAAATACCTTGTGCTCCATCTGATTCCTGGAGGGGACAAAACGAGTCAACAACTTGTTTGGGATACCAAAATGGTGCAGGTAGAGAAAGTGTGTGACGAGAGAATCGTTAAAAACGTACACCAGGAGTGGCGTTGATCTGGGTTTCAGCTTGTCCCTTAGCCTCAGCAGGTTTAGCCATGTGGTGTGAAACCTAAAAGAAAGCCAGATTTAAACTCAGAGTAACATTTATACAGTTCACTGTCAGGGACATTACATTGCAATCATTTGGTGGAAACTTTACCCAGCCACTAAGTGCCGCACTGGAGAAAAAAACCATTTCATTAACTGGCCTTTTAAAAATACAATATAAAGGAGACATACTTCCATGTAGTTCCTTTCACAGAGAATCTCTCTGGAGGCCCAGCGAGTGTAGCTGCATTTCTTAGTCACATCATGATTGACCATATCGGAAGGATTCTCATGGTGGTACATATAGAGTCTCAACCCGGCATTAAATGTTTCATCATCCTACAAATTTTAAAAAAAGGCAAACAAGAAAGGAAGCATGTCATTAATCAACATCTGTAAAATGTTTGGCAGCAGTTGACCAATCGTTCAAAGCAGGGGTTTTCAACCAGGGGTCCGCGGCCCCCCGTTTGTTTTTTACACATTTTTCTAGATTTGTTTGAGGTTTTTAAATAAAACCAACATGGAAAACCAAATGTTAAAGACTCCTACACACGCATGCACATCAGTGGGCCGCGGATTACTTTCTAGTCAGAATGGTGGTCCCTGGGACAAAACACCTGGTTTAAAGCCTAAAAATCAAGGGAAAAAACATTTCAACTCATAAATTAGGAATTTGCCACTTTTGTCATGTAAACAAATTTTACACACTGGGCTGATTTGATAAATATTCAGACGCAGCACAAACAGTTTTAAGTTTGTCCCCGTCAAAGTAAAAATCTAGTAATGAAAATACCAATTGCAGGTTTGGTTTGTAGTCTACTCTGATAAATTGAAATCATTCCCATTTGAAGACTCTGGACAATTATCATGAAAATAACAGCTCACCACACCTTATTGTCCACATAGCAGCCCATCAGAGACGTGTAGATTCTGGTGTTGCCCCACGGGTCAGACTCCATGCTGTATCCACACTGAGCAGCCAGGCTGGGAGTCAATGCAACAAACTTGGTGCCATCTGGAGAGCAGACGCAAAAAACAACAAGGGTCATGTCGCAGTGACAAACCAATCTGACCATCGTTAACATGAGTTCATACTCACTGATGGCTTCCACCTCAAGCTGGTTCCCCACAGCGAGCGCCTTGTCCAAGGTGACTCTCATTAGATTCCCTGCACAGTCTGACTTTAGACCGCTGCCTGTGTGGAGCCGTGAAGAGAAGTCAGGTCAGCAGAGCATATAAACTGATGCAAGGTCAAATAAGGTCAGTTGACGCGAGTTATTCTTACCTGACTGCGAATTGTGCTTCAGATCCGGCCTCGGTGGAGCCAAGGCGACAGCTGCAGCTATCATGAAGGTCCATACCAAACTATAACAAAGAGGTCATCAGTCAGAAACAAGTGATACAAAGGCTGGAGGTTGCTGCTAACAGACCAAACAAACTTACATGCGCTCAGGCTTCCCCATGTTGTTCTGTACTAAGACAAAAAAAATCACAGGAATCAACCCACTTTCAGAGCGGGGCACTGAAAGCAATCTACAAACCAGCCCTGCTGCGGAGTGGCTGACTGCTTTACCCAGAGGCCACCAGGCTATTTATACATCACTTGATTAGGACACACAGGTGAGACGCATCAGTGATTAACACCTGCCTCACACACACACATTCACACACAGAAACAAACACAGACACACACTCAAACCCACTCAGAGGGGTTTGATATATGAATCTTTGAAAAAAAAAAAAATCATCACTCATCAGTTGTGTGCAGGAAAAATTATTTATTATTCAGCGATTATGTACAAACCTACATGTGTTTAACATCAGAAATATATATATATAAAGTATATATAAATATGCTTTTCTTCACAAAAGTCTAGATCTGAAAAACGACTTAATATTCACAATGAGCAAATCTCAAAATACAAGACCTGAATTGTCTATACGTTATCAAAAATAGTTTCCCATAAGTTTTCTTTTAGTTCATAGATTATTATATTATTTTACTCAATTGGCTAGTTCTTCATATCTATAAATAATTATTTACCACAGATATTTATATATTTGATTATTTAAAAAAATGCAGGGTCAAAAGATTGTTTTAAGCCTTCATTAAAATATTTCTCTAAAATCATGCACCAGAATAAACTCTTGTCTTCCTTTGAGACTCGGTACTAACATTTGAATATTGTTTGTTTATGGTCACAAACACCCTCCCAGTGACTCAAGGTGGGAAACAAACGTTTATTACTGACAGTAAAACCCACGTCTGTAGTTTTGCCTGCTGCACCTCGGTCGATTCGTCTGCACTCTCCATTCACAGACTTATGCGATGATATACTTTCATTTATGAGGGCATTATATTGTTATTCCCACTGAAAGAGGCTGGAGTTTGCGCAGGAAAGGAATCAAAAATGCTCTGCTTAATAAAAATCCATATTAGCGTCGCGCCTGATCCAGTGTCTACTTCCTCCTGTCATGAGCACAAACAGCAAAGGATGTTATGCTTTGCAGCCATCGTCTGATTTCCAGCTACAATGTGCATGTGACACATAATAACACATCTTCAGGTCCAACAATGAAAACTTCAGACAAAATAAATAAAAACAATGACGGTATCTTTTATTTTGAGCACCAGACTTCAGGTCATATAAAACACGCTGTCTGTAGTTTATGAGAGTGTCAGTATCCTCTGTTTGTCTTCTCTTGCCGGTCCAGAAGCGTCTGTTGCAGACTCACTTTGGCATCTTCAAACTCTGGGTTGAGCTTCAACGCCTGCTGGAAGTCACTCACGGCGTCGTCGAAGAAACCTGAGACACAATAAAACAAATAAATAAACACAGATTTGGTATAAGTTGATGATTTGTGAAGCACTGGCCGACTGGTTTGAAAATATTCAGCAGTTTGGGGATTTCAGGAGAATCTGCTCCAGGGTTTGCAGGCATCTGGGTGAGTGAAGGCACGACTCCATCTAGTGTCCTCTGGAAGAACACACCATGTTCCACCTTGTCCTCATAGTAGGGTTAAAAAAAAAATAAAGGATGTGTTTTTTTCTCCTTTCACACGAAATTTGATGACTATCATATTTCAAGGCAGCAGACTGAGCATGTGAACAGCAGCAACAGCTAAGAAACAGTCGCTGACCACTTAGATGAAGTTGCAGATGCAGCTTAGTTATTTTAAATCTTTATTACACATCATCCTTTTGTCTGTGCACAGGCGACTCTCACGTGTTATGAACTAAACCTTAAAAAATGGGTGTCAGAAATCGGCCTTGAATTACAAAACATGACAGGATCCTGATTTGTTTTTCTTTAAATTGGTCACCTGCCTGTAGCTGCAGTCTATTTGGCCAAACAACTGTGATTTGATTTACTATAGGTTCATCTTTGAATAAATGTTAATTTCACTTTCATTTTAAATTACTTTAATTCTTAAACTGGGCATTTTATCAATTTGTTGTCCTTTTTATTGTAAAGCACTTTGTAACCGGGCTCTGATAACCGCTGTATAAATTGAGTTCATTATTGTTAGATTAATTAAGACATTTATTCCGTCAGACTTGCTGATGATAATAGATTCACGTTAAACTTACAGTGTATTCTCATTCTCAAGTGCGTGTTCTCACCCAGTCTGTATCGGATCAGTCCTCTGTTGTAGAAAGGTACTTCATAGTGAGCGTCAGCCTGAATAGCAGCAGTGTAATCCTCCACCGCTTCATGGAAATCCACCCGGAGGTACTTTATCTGACCGCGGTTGTTATAAGCTCTGGCCAAACTGGCAGCATCACATTTCCTGTGAAAAAGACGACACGCTGCATTTAGTTTATTTCAATCATCGTTACTGTGTGTTCACATCGGGGATCAGAGAGAAACAGCATTTATATCCCATCTATATCCTGAACATGAGGCAGAGTGGACACATAAAGTTGACTTTGAGAAATTATCAAATACAAAACTCCATCACAACCAAGAACTTCATAGAAAGGAACAGAATGATCTATCTATCTATTTATCTATCTGTATGAAGCAGAAAGCCAAAGCTTACAAAGAGCAGCGACTTTATTTAAAAGACAAAAGGCTGAAAGAGGGAATTTGAGGAAATTTGCTGTATGACATGTTGTTACACTCTTTTGCGGTAGGGGGCGGTATGCTAGTTAAGCTGTTTCCTGTAAACCAAGAGAAGAAGAAGAAGCAGAAGCAGAAGAAGAAGAGGAAGAAGAAGAAGAAGAAGAAGAAGAAGAGCTAAATTATATAATAACAGAGAAGAAGAGGATACCCTGGGTTGACGCTAACCAATCCGTCGTTAGCCTTGAGCTAACTCCACCGCCCCACAGAGGGATGTACCTGGAGAGCAAACAGGAAGTGATGAACTGAGAGTACAGCTGCTCTGCCTGTGGGAAGTTCTTCTGGTGGAACTCGGAGTTTCCATGTTCCAGCGTCACTGGGATGTTTTCCTCCATCTGCAGGTCTGCGTTTGTTACTTCGGGTTTCCGCATACACGGACGTGACGTCACGGAAAAAAGCACCCAATCGCCGTGCAGAGCGACGAGAGAAGGCGGGACTTAGGTTGAAACCAGGTTAAAAACGTGTTTCAAAGTTCCCACAACAGTTTACACCATTTTATATTATGCTATTTTAATTTTATTACTTTACACTTTTTAGAATTTGAAGGAGAAACAAAATGCAAAATTATAAAAACATAACATCATTAATCATTGAGAGCAGATCGGAAGAGGGGCCTATATATTGTTATTATTAATAAAATCTAGACTGATAACACAAAAATTCCATCAGAGCGAATTGTTCTCAACATTATTATCTAAACTGAATAATTATAATCTTAATATTACTTGAAATGATGTCTCGATTAAGCCGTGTTAATTATCCTCCTACGTATCCATCTATTTACTGAAGGTAAGTATAATCTCTTAACAGCAGTTGGCAGACTAGATATAGAATCTCATTAAAACAAGGCAGCGAATGCATGTGAATATACACTGAAGTTTATGATAACAAATAGTAAAGGAGCAATGAATATTAAGTCATGGTACATAACAGAAACATAACACTTTACATACTGTCCCTGTTTATTTATCTGTAATGTTATCTCGATAAAGTCCAGCTCACTCAAACAACTGGAACGAACTCAAACATATGTCCACACCAGTCTCAGTGGACAGTGTGGACACTTTCTGCAGTAAATAAATACTCAACAATAAGCAAACTGCTGAGAGATTCTCAGACCATCTCCCGGGTGAAGATGTCAAACATCACGGCGCCGTGCACTTCCCATCTCTGCGCCCCATTTATCTCCAGACAGTGTGAACGAGCTGAAACGGATCAAACAGAGACCAGTTTGACCCAGAGGAAGGACGGCTGTTGACACTAGTGAGAAAATGGCAATAACATACAACCTGTGGAAATGTGGGTTAACCACTGAGCGTTATTACACAATAACACACACACTGAGAGTGTGTAGAAGTAGTAGAGCACATTTAGGAATCCATTCAATTAAAATTCAGTGACGATAAGATCTTCATTGCAGATAAACCAGGTAGGATGATGCAAAGATTTCTAAATTCACTCTTCACTGTTTACAGAAAGCTCTACACAGAATGTCCTGCATGCAATCACTGAAAAAGTGTCAGTATGTTGTGGAATTGTTTTTTAAGGAGGACTCACTCCAGTGTTTTTAAATCCGGATAAACACCTTCAAACTGTCTGTGAAAGGATTTAGGGGGAAACATGTGCATATGAGGTAAAGATTAGTGGCTCGAGGCTGGTGCATCTTCTCAGGCTCTAAATGTTGCTGTTGGCTGAGAGAATTAGCAGAAAGAATCAAAGTCCACTTCAGTCTGGCAGAACCAGGAAAGACGTTCATGAAATCAGGGGACGGATGTACTTTCTTTACCATTGTGAGATAGGATGGGTTTCCACATTTTCATTTATTCCTCAACAATATCAGGCATGTTTAGAAACTCATAAACTGATATTTATGAGTGTGTGAGTGTGTTTTGTGTAAATCCAAATCTGGATCAAGTGAATTTAAAAATTGGTTTCATTAGGGGACTGCTGGGCCAAAAAAACCAATGACATTTTCTCAGCTTACTGATATTTGTAGGACTGTTCATTGTAAGGATACAGAATAACGCATTTAAATATACAGTATGTCCCTACTAAACAAATGTATAAATCAAAGCAGGTAAACCATTAAAAACAAATATTATCGAGGAATAAAGTTCATCCACATCTTCTGTAACTTCAGCAGGGACACACTGCACCGGACTTCATGTATCTTTCCAACTTCTCGAAGGTGTGCGAGTCCCATTCATCTTCTTCCACTGAAACACTGGTGGGCTCACCTCTGTGTGTGTGTGTGTGTATGAGTGTGGTAACCATGAAAGCCAGAGCAGAGAGCAAACAAACATAAAACAGCTGTGTGCTGAGAGGAAGGACGGAGAAGATCCAAACCAGACTCAAGGTAAACGTTGGCGTGTTGACTCTCCGCCTCAGACAGAGACGCTCTGTTGTCAGTTCTGTTCCAGGCAGACCAGCCAGCGCATTCCACAGGAAACACCACCAGGGCCTGTCTGTTGTTTTTTAGACACCGCTGAGGGTTTTAAAAAGACACGATGGTTATAACCAGGCACAACAACGTATGGTGGTGTTACAAAAAATCGAATTAACAGCTTTGTCATTGCTACAATTCAGATTTGAATTCCAGCTGTATTTTATTTATTGAGATGTGTTTCTCTGAGTAAAAAGGGGTCAGAGGTCACAAAGTGATTTCCCCCTGACCCCATATATCAAACAGTTCCAAGGTTTTTTAAGGGGTTGGGGTGAATTATGGCAGGTTGTTAATAGAAATGCCAAAGCTGCAGCCATATTTACTTTTCCATATTGACACAGAAATACATACATGTCCCATGAATCTATCACAGAGGCTGATACAAGGCCTCATTTATCTTCACACATACAGGTACTTCTGATTCTCACACATTATTTACAGATCCTGTTGAAACCTGATCTTCGGTGAGTCACTGAAACCAATTTTTTTGGAAAGATACTTTTGTATATCATACGTCTTTTGTTTATTTTATCAGATGGAATTTATAAGACTCAAATGGTCCAAGCTTTATACATACTCAAAATATTGATTAAAAATGTTTTTTATGAGTTAAATGTTTATGCTTAATCTATTTCTCTGTATTTAGAATTGGTAGTTGATGTATTGAAATGTAAAGAGCACATAGGAAGGCAATATTACTTAAAATGCTGTGTACAGTTTAAAGCTATATTCCTTAGAGATATTTTTTATTTCATTGTTTATTGTCAACATTTTTAAGCATTTGCCTTTTATTGTGTCTCTCCTTGCCTCTATATATAATCAATTTCCACCCAAACTGAAATAATTTAATATTGACAGGCTGATAAGATTCACATGGAAAGATTCATACGTATAATCCAATGTTTTGATAATTTTATTGTCCAATTTGTCAATTTTATTACATTTATAGATCTCATAGCGTTCATACAACATATATATGTTTGTTATAAAGTAAATATGTAAAAATACATAAATGTAAGAAACTTTTCTGCCTCTGAGTAAACTGTAATTTTAATCACAATTAGACATTTCACCAAATAACCTCTATGTACAATATGCACAAACAGGACGTACGACTTACATGATACAGTACAGGAGGACAAATTAATGTAATATTCGTTTTCTTGGGTTTTTTAGCATCACAGCATGTTCATACTGGTGTTAAGAGAAAATATGTTGCTTTAACAGCAGTTTCAATACATTTCATTAACACTTCATAAAGCATCCCAGATCAGTTGTGGATATTGTTGCTCCGTGGTCGACAGCAGTACCACGAGGGAAGCTTGAGGGATCCTGGTTTGTGAATCCCAGCTTCACTCGACCTGTGGTTGTTGTTGTTACGGGATGGTGGACGACAGGAAGCAGAAGTCGGGGCTGATCTGTGGCTCTGACAGGAAACAACCCGGTTAGCTGCCATCGCACAAAGGAAATCACCCAGAGGTCAGACACTGAGGTGGGTGGGAATTTTTTTTACACCATCAATCACCCCAAAAAACTAAAGTTGTCAATGCCCACCTCTGTGTCCAGCTTCATGCACGGCCCACCGCGTTCTCCAGATGCTCAATTCTCCCAGACACATCCGCCAGTGAGGTCAGTCAAGGAAACACATTTGAGAACACATGTAACGCAGGATGACGAATGGCGTTCATATAGCTCCATTAAACACACACAAGACACACTGTTAAATTTCAACACCGGTGGAGTCTGCTCATAATAAAGCGTCTTCCATCTGAAACAACAGGAAGGATATGCTTGGCTGTGAGCAGCTGGATGGCCGCCTGCGTCTGCTTCTGGAAGGCCAGTCTGGACTCGCATTTACAGGGATCCACCGCCACCACCTTCACCTTCATCTCTTCCCCGGGAGAAAGGAGGGGTTCACATCGGTGTAACAGATCACGCAGAGAGAAACAAATAAATATATGATACCACCCACACCCACTTCCTACTGGGACGAGGATCAAGTACACACCGCAGCCATAACGAACACAGACACACATTTTCCTAAGAGAATCAACCATCATTTACAGAATCCACTGTCGCAGCAAAAATTAAGTTGTAGTTCTCTGAACAGTGAATAATAGAATCAGGGGTTAGTCACGGACTCCACTAACATGGAGGAGGCAGGGTTTATGACTCATACTGCAGCCAGCCACCGGGGGGCGATCAAGAGGATTTGGCTTCAATTTCAGGGCGCTGTCATATCGTCCATGTTTATATACAGAATCCACACAGGAAGCTCTTACCTTTCGGGGAACACGTTTTCATGTCAGCGTTCAGGATGAAACTGGCGCGGCACTTGCAGTAATAGGAGACGTTGCTGTTGACACAAACGTGTTCGCACTCGTGTCCCATGGCGCAGGAGTCCAGACCTGGAACGAGACGGGATTCAGGGATGGCGCCAGGTTCATGTGCAAGCAGGTTACTCTAAGATTTCTGCTGACAGATATAAGTCAAATAAAGATTTGTTTTTATATTTGTATTTCTAAGCTTCTTTCTAAAGTGTTTGCACTTGACCACCTGTTCCATTCATGCAACCTCACCTCATCTCTGTCAGATGTTAGGTTCACTGTGTGTGGGACAACACATGAAATCACCCGGTGGTACAACAGTGACATTTACAACACAAATCAAACGAGACAAACATCAGACCGTGACACGGGAAAGGTTTACAGCAGAATCCAAATCTCAGATATATCCCAATATGGGAAATGTCTTTTTATGACATTGAAGTTCAAATAATTTCACTTGCAACAAAGGGTATGTTCAGATGTTCTCATGAAAACAATATAGTTAAAGGTCTTGAATCCTGTATATCAGTTCTATTACTGTATCAACATAAGAAAATTCAAATTAATCCATAATGATGCTTTGGTTATAAAACTCATTTCTAATTAATTACTATGTACGAATTTTGCTCTGAAAGTTTAGGGCAGCTCGGCCCCAAGACTTTGCACAGGTTTAATCTCTGCAGCCACAAGCAGGTTCTAGTGCCGACATCTGCAGTCCATGTGGGGGTTGAGAGCATGCGCTGATTTCATAGTTTACAATTCACATAGTTTACAATTCACCACAAACACTGTAAATGATCCACAGAGTGAAACAAACCCCCTGGAAACTGTAGATGCCCCTTACAGGAACTAGAACCGGGGTTAATGGTGGTAAAAGGTCTCGCAGGCCCGTCTTTGTCCTACCGCACAGGGTCTCCCTGAACTTGGAGGTGAGCTTCTCAATAACGCCGTATGTCTCCACGTAGAACACGTGGTCGTCCAGGGGGATGCTGGCCATCAGCTGCAGCGAGCGCATGTCTGCACGGTCCACCCCGACGGCGTAGATCTCGATGCCAGAGGCCCGCGCTGAAGCGGACACTTCCTCCACCTGGTCCTGAGGTCTCCCGTCCGTCACAATGATGGCCACCTTGGAGATGTTCCCCGAGCGAGGCCGGGCTCCGGACTGCTCGGTGAAGGCCTCGTTCATTGCCGATTTGATGGCGAGGCCGGTCATGGTCCCTGCCGCCAAGGGCCCGATGCGGGAGATGGCTTTCTTCATGTCAGGTTTGTTGAAGTGGTCTTTGAGCAGGAACTCAATCTTGACGGTGCTGGCGTAGTTGACCACAGCCACTCTGGTGGCTTCCGGGCCCACCTCCAGAGTGTCCACCATGTCAGCCAGGAAGATCTTGACCTTCTCAAACTCACCAGGACGAACGCTGCGAGAGCTGTCGATGATGAAGACCAGGTCCAGGAGGCGGCTCCTGCACGTGGAGTCCGTCTCTGGTGATCAACCAAACCATGGCAGGAATAAGTCCAGTTAATACTCACAACCCAGTTCCTCACTCAGACACATTTACGATTGTTCACGAACTTTTCACGGAGACAAGTATCCATAACCAAACACAGACGAGTCAGCATGATGCACATCACACGAGGAACAACGAGACATTCGTGTGCATCACTGCAGCAGTGAAACAGGGTTCAGGTGAAATGATATAGCACCAGTGAGATACACTATAAATCATTTCAGCGTCTCAACAATCGAAGGCTTCTCATTGAAATGAATGAAAAGGAAGTTTGACATTTCACACACAGAAAGATGTTAGGATCCCTACCTTCTCCATACAGTTTGTCTACATGTCTGTGGTTCAACATCAGATCCTCTCAGCTTGCTCAGAAAACAATGACACTTCAGTTCTAGCTGTTTCTATATGTATTTTAGTTTTTAAATATGTGTTTCATAGGAGCCTCCTTATAGCTGATATCAACACGTCAACATGGATGAATGGGATATAAAATAAATGGGAATGAATTAGGTAATGGGAAAAAGACATTTGGTCTGATTTTCATTTTACTTATTTTGTTTCCCACTAAGAAAATACTGTATCTCACAGTTCAAAATGACATTATACAATTTATTTTGAATTAATGACATTTATTTTTGGGGATATGTGTTTATTTGCTCTCTTTCCAAAATGTTGAGGAAAATGTGATCTCCATTCTCATGTCTGCACAGTAAAAAATGGAGCGACACACAACAGACGGTTAAAATAGCTGATCATAAAGTCTGTAAACGGGGGGGGGCAGTTAACTCTGTCTAAAGGCAACATGGGTAAAGTTAACTGACCCCAAAACATAGTAAAATTGGGTCCTGACATTTTCCAGGCTTTGCTTCTCAGTTCATGTCTGAAAGCGGCTTTAATTAGCTGTCAAAGATGTTTACTCTCAGATAGTGGGTTCCCCATGTTTCTAGACTTTATGCTAAGCTAAGTCAATTATTTTGAGTTAAATTTAACTGAGAGACATGAAAATGGTTTCAATCTTCTAATCCAAGCCTCAGAATGAAGAGAATGAGTGTGTTTCTAAACATGTCTGTTAATCCCTATACATTGGCTCTACAGGTCAAAGGGAAACACAGATCTGACCTTGAAAGCATCGAGGAGCATTGATTGATTTGTGTGGGGAAGCAAACCTGACTGGTAATATTCTACCTGTCTCCACAGGACTGACGGTGGCGATGAGGCCGCTGTGGGTACTGACCAGTAGCGTCACAGGAGCGGGGGTCTCCACTGTGGTCACCACCGCCGGCATGGTGGTGGTCAGCGGTGCCGCTGTGGTTGCTGGCAGAGTTGGCAGCACCGTTGGCTCTGGCACAGTTGGGAGTTGTACCACCGGTGTTGCTGGTACCGTGGGGTCTGACCTTGTGGGGCAAGGAACTTTAAGTTTGTAAGGAAACGGGCCTTTGACCCTGTGGTGTGGCTGGAAAGCTACAGGGGGAGATAAGCCTTTGTACATGTGGTGCATGTGCGGCGCCACCGGCCCCGAGAACCTGTGGTGATAGGGCGGCATGGGGATGAAGGATCTGTGGTAAGTCACTGGTGGAGAGAGAGGAACAGGATGATACACAACCGGTGGAGGGATCCGTGGTGGCTGGTAGTGGTAGTGATACCCTCCTCTATACGTGTAATCACTTCTGTGAACTACAGGGTCACCAGAAAGGAAAAGTGATAGAGAACATTAGTAGGTTGGAGGACGGTTAAGCCGTGTAAGTGACACCACATGTGATTAGTTAAAGCATGAGTGAACGTTCAGCCACGTGGACGGTTTCACTTGTACTGAGCAGAGCTCCGGAAACCAACAGACAGGAATTAAGATTTCATGCACGTTGTTCTCAAGAAAAGTACAAAATATTATATTTTGTCTTTAAAATATCCAGAATTTACTGTGTCAACATTTCATTACAAAACAATTTGCATTATTTTTAACCAAGCAAATAACTAAATGAGAGACTTCAGTAAGTATAACGTGACTGGAGAGCAGAGGTAAACTACAGAAAGGTACATTTATTCAAGTGGTTTTCAGAAATATTTATATTACTTCTACTTTATGTCACTTTATAATTAGATTAGAATTCACCACATTTCAGATGAAAATATTGAACTTTTCACTTCACTACATTTATTTCGAAATAATTGTTACTTTTCAGAACATTATGAGATAATATAAAGCATTACAATACTGTTTTATACATACAATCAGTGATGAGTTCATTGAATATGATGTATTGTCAATGAAACCACCAAACTATTTTGTATCTATCATATAAAAATGGTGCTCACACATATTATAAATGTATCACACATTTTACTATACTGTATAATAATAAGAACAGACATGTTTCTGGATTATGAGTCATTTCTACTTGACTGATTCAACTTTAGTCAAATCTGAATGAAGAATATTTAAAATCTCAAAGTAAATGAGTAAAAAGTACAAAGTCCCTCTTTGAAATGTGGTGAAGAATAATCAGTAGAATGAAACAGAAATACAAGTACTAAGACTTGAGTAAATGTACCTTCTTACTGTCCAACACTGGTATTTTTTACACTTTTACCACTTTGTTCTCTGGTACTACAAATTAAACAGGAAAAGTCATTTCGGAGGCCGGAGTAAAACTTACTTGCAGGATTCAGGGTCCTGGTCGGTGGTCGACCATTGTTTCTGGTCTGAGCGTAGCTCTGTGCAGCGACCACCTGAGGATCCACAGCACTGAGGTGATAAGTGGCCAGAACATCAGAGAGCAGCAGGGAGGTGCAGAACAACAGGCTCCACAGTGAAGACTTCATGGTGTCTGCAGATGCTCTGCTGCTGAGCGACCTGTGTCTGCTCTGTGTCTAAGCTCGTCGGGGGTCTGACCTCCTCTCACCACCTCCACGAATGAGCGGCTCTGCAGGGCAACACCTCCAACCCTCCGCCCAATCCCAGAGTGGGACCCGACCTGCAGGCCACGGGGCGAACATCAGAATGTGGAGGACGGTGCGTAAACACTCACATAATCTGTCCTGAACTGCACAGTCCAGGAGGATCTATAAAACTCTCTTACTGCTTCATTTTTCTATTCAAAGCCAATTTCCTTATTGAGATCAGGATTGCAGCCTGGATTAAAAAAAATAAAAAGCTCAATATTTCCAGTGACACTTAAATACGTTAAGTTCTGACCAGAAACAACAAATAATTTCTTGTATTTTTTTCATATTCTGTCTACTTTTGAAATGCATTTTAGACTATATAAAATAATATTCAATAATAATATAATTTGAAAATATTGTCCATACAGGTTAAAGCTTTGATTTATTTGGGGTCTGTGACTAAAAAGTTGTCAATTTTAAACAAAGAGGCTAAAATCAAATATCCTCCATTGGGGTTTTTTTAATTTTAGAAGTGAAAAAGTGGCTCAACAGATAAATTTACTACACAATCAATAGAATAGTGAGGATTTGGCCTCACAAACACATTATGACATGAACAAAAAAGTCGAATGGAGAAAGAAATGTTCTGAAATGTTTATTGAAGTCAAATGTTTTATCACTAGGATTAAATCATATAACCAGCAAAGTAATGAAGGGTTGTGATTGATAAGCATGCATCTACTAAATGTTCACTAGACTAGCAGTTTGCTCCAGTTGTGTGGGAGAGAAGCAGGGACACCGACCCAGAGACAGCGCCCCCTGCTGTCTCTCCCTGAGATTCAGCTGGAAAACTATTCACTAGCTTTGCTAACACATCAGGGTGATGGAAATGTCGGGGGTGCGGGGTCAGGCGGTGAACTGAACCACAGCAAAGCTAAATAAATAACAGACAAAAAAGCTACAGACCAGTCAATAGGCCGAGGTGGAATAGTCTAGATATTAATAATCAGGGAGAAAAAAGGTAACACAATTCAACAATAAGAGCTCTAATAAGTGGATTGTCATAATAATTGTTTTACTTTTTACACTTCATATATGAATCTATAGGTTCGATGGTGCTGGATCGATGGGAGGATTTCAAGCAGTTACATTTTCACACGTATGCCTTTTACCACGACATTAAAAAGGCCGGAGAGAGAAAATGGGCTGGTAGCTTCCGTCGCCTTTTCAATTCATCACATTCATCCATTCAGTCATTTGTTTGATTCACAGAAATCGTAATCTCTCCCAACTTTTCTCCTCTCGCGCCTCCAGAGACAGAAACCCAGCGGAACAAAGCGTCTTCAGTGGCCGTACACGTACACAGCAGGTCGGAGGAGGGGATCAAGGTGGTCAGAGAGGGTCAGTGAGGGAATGCAGGAATGCATAGGATGAGTGTGTGTGTGTGTGCAAATGTGTGTGTGTGTTTTGGCAAGAAATGGTGCTGGTGCTTAAGCGGGCATGTAGGGGGGAGGTGGTTCCTTCTCAGGCATCTTCATGGCCATCTCGTAAGTGGGCAGGATGTACTGGAGAAGAAAGAGAAAAGGAACATGGAGGATGGCTGACACGTGTTGGGACAAACCAAGTTAACACACGTTACTAAAGTAAACTTAGTGACCTTGAAGAGAATTAGACAAAGACATTGTGGAAAATAGAGATTGATCAATGGTTCGCAAATTGTAAAGCTGAAGAAACAGATTTACGTGGAAAAAAATGTATATCTATGTTGTTTTTTCTCTTCAATGTCTAATGGGGCTTTGGGAAATTATGTTTTTCGCAATATTCTGTCATTTTATACAGGTCAAAAACATTCAGTTTCAATACTTAAAAAGAAAGTGTTTAAACTGTAATTCTGAGTTTACTTCACAACAACATGAATCAGTTTAGTGTTTTCCCCCCTGACATGTTAAACTCCTAAAACTTTGTGTGGACATCCCGCCACCTGGTGGCGTTACTTAGGCATTACATAATGCTGCACGAGCGTGGTGTGTGTAACTGAAGATCTTAGTACTCAATCAGAGGGAATCACAGGAAGCGCTGATACCTGAGGGGGGGTCTCAAAGGCCGGGTACACAGCGATTTCTGGCATGTTCCTGTTGTTGATGTACTTGTAGCAGTTCCACACACAGTTGATCAAGTAAGCCTGAGAAACAAAAGAGAGTTTGGACTTTCAGAGTGAAACCGAGTCATTAAAACATCAGTTAACAGCTTCAATCCCTAAATCTAGAACCACAATATCTAATTTTGTCGATTACTATAAGATAATAACACAAGTTAAAGACACATTTGGAAGCTCCTGTATTGAATTCACCTCTTTACTGAATACATCAGTTTTCTCACCTAACCATAGTTCATCTCCTTTTTGATTAGCTCCATAACTGAAATGAACCGCCACACACTGAATACACTGGCTTTAACTTTGAATAATTAAGAGCTTCACCTTGAGGATGATGAGGAAGGCAAAGAAGACGAGTACGAAGAGCAGCAGGCAGCTGGAGTCCATAGAGAGGAGGTTGTCCTTGTACGGGAACTCCGGCTGCCGAGGAAAAGAACAGACGATGTGTCAGAAAATCAATAGAACCTTTTCCTGTTTTATTCAACTCGCATCACCATCAAGGCAACGGAATCAATAAGAAAGAACTTGATAATCTCCATTGGGTGCAGCTGGTGTAGCAGCTAAATAAAATAATAGATAAGCAAATTTGACATTTTGATTTGGAAATAGACTCTAAAAAGAAAGAAAAGATTGTGTGAATGTGGCAAATTATACGTTTCACACTAAAACTGGAATAACATTAGTCCATACTGACGGTATTTTTGTAACAGGGTGTCATCAGCTATAAACCACAGACTGTTTAAGACCTTGTTTTGAAATAAAATCTTAAATGGAAATACATAAAGTGAAAAATATACTCGTTTTTTCAAAGTAAATGCACTGTTAACCTTTTCCCCATTTCCACATGTTCATAAATTAGCTATCAGGCTGAGTAGAAAGATATTTGTTTTATGACGCAGTACTAATAGTATTTGTTAAAACAGAAAGCAACGAGCACTAGGTTACGACAAAACCTGTTTTCCAGGATTCTCTGTGGTCATGTGAACATGGGAGAGGAAGTGTGATTGTATCATGTGGGTGTGCACTGTGGCGTCTGACCAGCTGGTCCAGGTAGTCCTTGATCCTGGGCAGGTAGGTGAGAGAGCTGACGGCCACCAGGCAGCTCAGGGCGAAGTCAAACAGCTGGTAGCAGAAGAACGGGATGAGCCATCCGTCACGATGCTGAAGAAATCAGAAACATGTGGACGGAAATGACTCAGCAGTGAGAAAGATCTGGTTGGAGATTCTTTTTAAAGAACCACTTGGCGTTTTTTTCAACCTCACTACTTAAACTTTCTCTGGAGAATGTCCCTTCTGATCCGGCAGCTTAGGATAAACTCACTAGTTTCTCATGCGAGTATCGAGAAGAAAAGTCTAACCTCTGTTTTCTTAGTTTCTAATTAGAGTTTTCTACGAATAAAAATAATACAACTTGCCGGATTGACAATATTCCGACATCAGACACATGCTCATCTAAAAATAATCATAGGTGATGACAACAGGATGTAAAAAAGTTATTTAGTAATCCCCCTAAATTGCAACCTGAAACCAGAACTACCCAGATCAAATGTAGACAAAGACAAAAGACAGGAACCTTTGTTCAAAATAGCAGATGTGAAAACATCCTTAGATGTGATTTGGGGTAAATACTGAAACAGGAAGAGAGAGAGCTGTGGCAGTAAATGTGAGTATCAGTCAAACTGTAACATCTACACAGTGAAGGTTGAAAATCAGCAAAGAGTCCTTTTTACTATATCACATCACAGTAAACTCTACAGGCATTCTGGGTAATTTGTCTGAACACAAAACAAAATCTACTTGACTCTCCATTTCTACTTTATTTATCCAGGTACTGAATACGTTTGGGATTTGTGCTGGTGGCTCGAGGGGTAATTCACTGGGACACTAACACCAACAGCAGCGCTGCATGGGAGCATCTACCTGCACAGCTAAAGCATGAGAGACCGACGCACAGCGGACACAGCCGGCGTGTGTGTGTCATGTTCTAACTGTGCAGTCATCCAAACTAGCAGCTTAATGCGGGTCCATGGGGAGAGGCTATCAAACCTGTCAGTGTTGATGCCATCAGGCGGTGCCTGTGAGGTGGAGATTACAAGCAGTGAAAACAGTGTGTTACATCCCCACTGCTACAGGATTAGTCAAAATAAACTGTAGTTAATAAAATAAAATATAACACAGAAGGGATGCTTTGGCTTTTTTCCGGTTACGTCTTCCCTCTGTTGCTGCTACAACTAGAGGGAATTTAAATCGTGCACATGTGGGGGATTACGTATTTGCATGAGAAACCGTTACCATTCTTTAAAAATTAAGATGTGCTGTAAAAAGAGAGATTATAAGAAGTCGTCATATCTACAGTGCAGACTTACGGTAATGGCTCCGTACACCATCATGGCACTGATGGTGAGCATCAGCAGAGAGATGGCAAATCCAACACAGGCGTTCTCTGTGTGAGACAAATAGAAATCAAATGCAGTTTCAAAACACAAGCGTAGATTTGTTAATACTTTATTACAGCCGTGTCTGTACGGTGAGTTTCTGATGAGTGGATATTTGCTTTGAGGCAGCGTTGCTTTGCACACAAGTCAACACTCTCCAGGGCATCTCTCTATCCAGCCAGCCTTGTTTCTAAAGCACGACTCTAGGAAGCATTAAGCCTCTAGCTCGACGCAGCCATGAAACTCAGGCTGTGGTAATTAAAAGGCCCACATTTCATATCCTCTTTTCTCTCCATCACTCACTCTCTCACTTCCTCTAACTGCTCTGCCTGTTGCGCTGCTGAGACGATGTTATTGAGAGAGAAAACACCTCGGTAATGCGGTTGAGACAGAATGTTCTGTTTCTCAGTAGCTCAAGCTGAGTGAGCTTTATGAACGTGTCAGTGACCGAAAAATAAAACTGGGTTGAACTCTGATATGCGTCAAATTGTGAATCCTGAACCAACTAACTAACACAGATGAAAACAATCTCCTAAGCAATGAAGAGGCCCCTGTATGTTGGGGTTGATAAAAAATAAGTACTAAAAAAAAAATTCAATTCCCAATACTGATTCATGTTTTTAAAAAGGACCCTAACTAAAGATTATTCGCATTATCAAAAATCATTTTCGGATCATTTTATTGATTCATTGATTGCTTGGTTTTGCCAATAAAATGTCAGATAATATAGGAAAAATCACTTTGATAAGATCACGGAATCTTAAAGAAGATATCTACAAAATGCCTGTCTTGTCAAAATCAACCCAAAGATTTTTCATTGACAATCACACGTTTTAACCTGAGCATCGACCATTTTCACGTTCTCTCTATAAACCTGGATTGTGGTGTGGTGCAGCCTGATGAAACTGCTCTCAGAACCAGTAGTAGTGACCACTGAACCAGTGTCTCTGCAGCCTGTGGACATCCCCCACTGATCTGTGAGCTGGCCTGAGCCTGCTGTGGAAAGGTCGACCCACTGCGCTTTTTTCCCTTCGTACTTTGCTTAATTACTGTTTGAGAGAAACGAGGAGGCCGACCAACTAAACAACCCCCAGCTACAATGAAAGGAACCCAAACAGTGCTTCTGGCCCTGCTCTGGCGTACACGCACACATGCAGGTACACACAAACACACACAGACCTATGACAAACCCAAATCCTTGAGGAAAGACGAAGGAACAGCATCAGTGGAATAAGACTAACAACAACATTTTCAGCCTGCGCGTAAACATCACAGCGGTGCGCTGTTGTCTCCGTGACTTGTTTTGTTTAGCAGTCAGTGGGGAGTTGTTGTGCTCCCTGTTGATAATGAATCACATGTTCAATCTCGGCACAACAGCAGCATGTGAGTTAGGGAAAGGGCCTGAAGAGGGAACGCAGCCACGCACAGAAACCTCCAGCTGAGGAAAAATATCCATTCAGTGGTATTTTAATGGACAGTTCACCATCAGCACCATCAGCTCCATCAGGACACGGAGGAATTTTAAGAACAAACAGAAGCGTGAGATGTGTTTGATTAAATTAAAGCTGCAATGAACAATTACTATAGATTAGTCGGTCAATTAAATAATTTGCTCAATGAAAAACCAGTAAACAGTGAAAAATCCACCCTTTAGTCCGTGTTGGCAAAATCTATTGTATATAGTTTTTTCCAAATAACAGACCCCAGCACTGACAATAATAACAAGGAATATTCACACAGGAGAAACATCATTTTTTATGATAATTTCTTTTTTTTAATTGATAATTGATTGTCAACCTAGTTACAGCCTCTGGTGCAAATACGTGATAAAGTGAATAAACAGTTTTAATGATGCAGTGGATTCGCCCTTACCAGACATCCTGTTGGAGGCAAAGTAATGGTCGATGACCTCATATTGCAGGTCGATGGTGGGCACGTTCTCCGGGTGGGTCACAGCCACGGTGAGCAGGATTCCCATCAACAGGTTGACCACCTGAGGAGAGCGGGGGGGAGGGAAAAGGGTTTTTTAAGGCTTTTAAAAAACACTGGCATCTGTGACCTGTTTAAAAGAAAATGTTACTTGTATTTTGTAGGAAATGTGTTTAATTTGATGTTCCAGCAAGTCACAATAATTAACCGGGAATAACTTTTGAGAAGTGAAATCATTTAAAGATGATTTAATTTATTTCTTGCATAATTTCAGCAGTAAACCAGAGCTCTAACTTGTCTCTGTGTGATCATTTCCCCTCCATACTAATACTCTAATCACTGATCATAAAAGTATTCAGGAATAGTGGTTTTCTTGGACACGACTTGTGTGAGATCATTTCCCACCACAAACAATATTGTTCAGCCTTTGGTGCGATGATGATGATTCACCTGTTACAGCGGCTGCCACCATTTTAAACATGTTACTCTTTCTATGTCAGTCCGGTTCCTTTGTGTCTGCTCGTGGTGCTTTGGTTTCCAGTGTCACTGTCAATAGTGTAAACAGAGCGAGGGGGTCACTGGGGAAACAGTTTTTTAGTGAGAAATAGGGGAACGTGGCTCACGTGTTTTGTGTCAGACAAAGTCCAACTGGAAATAAATAAATAAAAGCTCAGTGGGAGGATTTAAAAACGCCACACAAAGCAGACACAGCTGTTGCGATGTGAGGAAATGAGAAGCAGATTAACCCAGATGTGGCTTCGCTGAGCTGCGGGGACAAGATGTGCTGATGACAGACCAACAGTTCCCTGGAAATCACCTGCAGCCACAATCACGATCCACAAGACATTGAACAAGAGGAATATGATAAATGACAGAGCTTCTTGTTCGTAGTTATTCATGTAACTGCGGATTATTTACAGAGACAACTTCTGTTGTGATTTGTTAGCATGCCCCAGGTCAGTTAGCTTGAGTGTTATCCGAGCTAAATGTCGTGTGTTTACATGGAGGGTCTCTCCAGCTGAGAATGGGTGAATAACACGTGTCAGTTGTCAGCTTCACTTCCAACCTTTCATGGTTTTATACGATAATAATCGGAGGAATTACCATAAACCCGACAGGTTAGCAGGCTAATGCTAACGAACCGTTAACTCGCCACGTATTCACGGTGTAAAACGGTGACAAAGTGAGAAACAGCTACCGCTGGACTTTCTGATAATAATTATAAACACATCCAGGATCAGTCAACACGACGTGGTTGACATTCATCTCACAACTTGCTCATTTAGCGAAGTTGACAACAAACTGGCGGTTAGCGCTAGCCCCCGTTAGCATGCTAGCTCCATCGCCCATTTTACGCACCATGTACCATGTCCCCAGGATGATGGTCCCCGTCCGGACGTGGCAGCATCCGCAGCACCGGGTGGTGTACAGCCGGTCGCGGCTGGGCTTGAAGTGATGCATGTCCTCCACCAGTGTCGGGAGAAACATCGGGAGAGTCGCGGTTCGACAGCCGGAGAGAAGAGCCTCGCAGCGGGGGAAACCGTGACGAGCAAACGGACTCGCGGAAACGCCCACAACTTCAGCCGCTGCCACCGCGAGGAGCTGCGAGACGGCGCTGATCAAAACAAACCCTCTGACGGGGAGGAAGAGGCTGTACCACCGCTCTGTGGGGTGGGGGGGGACTCCACCAATGGAGAGGGTATGGTACAATGAATAATTATAATAATAGTAACAACAACAATAATATGTTAACTGTATAAGGCAAGTTTTATTATTGATTTAAATATTTGTATATTAACATGCATATACAAACAATACGACATGCATATACAAACAATACGAATGATGTTTTTATTTTATATATTGTTTTTTATTTTTTTCTTATGTGCGTTGTATTTATTTATTTTTTATGTTTTATGATCATTTTATGCGCCAACAACCAGAGCAAATTCCAGGTAGGTGTAAACCTACTTGGCAATAAATACCTTCTGATTCTGATTGTGATTATATAATTTGTATTGATAATATGGTTCGTCTATTTTTGTCTGTGAAATAACATGATGTGTAAAAATCCAGTGTATATACTCAAGTGTTATTCTCCATCACAGACACAGGCCAGCGGTGTGTGAGGAGCTAACCCCTTGTTCTACCTTAAGAAGTGTCAGCTTTAACTCCTGGAAGGGCAGCTGTCTGGTTGAAGCTTCATAAGAGGTTTGTGTGAAGACTAGATTGTCGAATTGTGTGTGTAAGATGTTCCTGTGCGTGCTGACATTGTGACCTTGACGTCTATTAAATACCTTTTCCTCATTACTGCTGCATTTAATCACTGTACAGACAGAAGAGCCCTCAGTTAAATGTAGTTCTTACAGTTTATGATGCATTTACATGGTGCATTTCAATAAATAACTTTGCACTAAATCAACTAACTCAAACCTCATAATTACTAATTCATACAAACTAATACACACTGTGCAGTCTACTCTCGATGTTTCTACATAAAAAAAAAGACATCGAGGATTAAAAGTTATACAACTAATTTATTAGGAATTATACAATAGAAAAATATTAAATATTTTATAGCAGATACAGAGCATGGTCAACATGTGATACATTACAGCATCAAGGTATCATCACGTCATTATAAACAATATTTAATACACAACCTTATATAAGTTTCCCTGGATTCAAAGTAATATTTCAGTAATTGAGGTTTCCCCCCGTCACACAGTGCGTCACATAGTTGCTGGTAAAACCAGGTCCTTCAGCAGATCAGACTTTGGTGTTTTAACATTATTTATAATATAAACAACAGAATGACAGTGAACCAACAAACACAACACCAGGATCCCCTAACTCATGCAGATACATGGGATATTTATTATTATCTATTATTCTATTATTTACACCCATCCTGTTTCCTATTATGACACATCAAAATGTCATTTCCTGACAAATGTGACTCTCGGTCTTATCATTTTAGGATAAAGTGCTACATAAATGTGTGCTGAAAGATACATAATGAAAGATTCAAACAAAGCAATAGTTTTTTAAAGGTCACTATCGGACAAGTACGATTATTCCGAGCATCCGATTTCCACAAATACATTTTTTGCAAAACACAATATCTCTTAAAATACAAAAGAAGTGGCCTCATTGGCAGCTGCAGCAGTTTCTTAATAAACGACACCAAACATAAAAGTAATTTAGTCTTAACAGACAATTCTTCATATGTTACCCTATCAATTAATAAATACCAATAAACAGTGGACACATTTGCATTCTGCACCCCCACTCTCTCCACCAAACATCTGAGGACAGAACACATTTGCTGTAGCTGCAGATGTCGGATAACATCAATATCAGTGAGATAGTTTATCAGGGGAGTTAATCATCTCCTTCCCTGTGGGTCTGCTGGCCCTGAAAGTATCCTAAATTATCTTTGTTGCGCCACTTGTAGATTAATATTGCCATCAGTATCAATGCCAGTACCATCCCTGTTACTCCTCCTGCGATGATACCTGTGGATATAAATCACTGAGTTAGAATAACTGGGGCAGCTGAATGGAATGCAGCCGTCGCTCATCTCATTCTTTACAGCTTCTGCATAAAATGGTGCAAAGTACCTCCGACGATCTGTGGTTTCTCCAAGAAGCTCTTGCTTTTTGGCACGATGACGTATTCTGACCTCACGTCTCTGTCAGCCCACAGAGGTCTGTCGAGGAGCCGCCCTTCGCTGCCGGGACGATCCATGACGTCGGTAACCTCATCAGATGAGGCTGCATGAGTAGTTTTGGAAATAATAATGAGATTCATACAGGCAAAGCGCATCATGATCATAGACTGTGTATAAAACATGCTCGACCAATCGCGTATCAGACTTTCACATGGTTTCTTTATCATCTAATAATTAATTAAAACCAAGGTTGACGTGGACATGTCCCATCCACTAGCTTGAAGAAGGCGGGGTTTATGACCTATACTGCAGTCAGCCACCAGGAGGCGATCGAGACATGTCGTGAAGACGGTTGGCTTCACTTGTGAGTAGCTGTCATATCGTCCATCTTGATATGAAGTCTATGATCATTACGTATTTTCTGTAAACCCTTTATTTTATATTATATGATTTCAGATATCATGATAAAAAAACACATAAGCAGTAGCCATTATGTGTAGGACATTTTTTATTATTCCTTATAACTAGTGTGACAATTTTAAAGCAAGTATACAAAGGATCACAAAGGATTACCGTGCTCTGACCCGTCCCCTGAACCAGACGTGCCCAGGTCATAGCCTGATCCCTCCGAGTCTTCAAGAGCTGTGGCAATCTGATTCGAGAGAGAGCAAGGATATTTTAACTCAAGAAAGACGTCTGAACAATAGCACCACCTGTGCTGCTTCCTGCCCTGTTGTTGGGACACATGAAGACAGACGAGCGGCGATGGAAGCTTATCAACGTTGTTTCCATAAAAAAGCAATAAAGAGCTGAATCATGTTCTAGATACAAAGTCCCGTTGAGGAGTCACGCTCCAAACAACCGGCTGTAGCTGATCGACTGACGCAGGTGATCTCTGTTATCACCAGTAAAAAAGACATGAGTAGAATATATAGCTCCAATTAAAGTGATGATGGCCCTCCACCCCTTTGACAAAGAAGCAAAGGAGCCAGAGCACAGAAGTTATTGGGAGCAACAATTTGAACAGAATATATACAGCAAAGATATCCATCTGGTGATGCTATTATTAATGTAGTTAAATAAATGCATGTATTGGGATCAAAGTAATTGATTCGATTTATTTTAATGTGTTTCAACCTTGACCTCAGAATTAAATACTTCCACAAACAGGACAATAATGAGACATTTCTATGTTAACATTTTAAATAGTATCAGGGTCCATGACCTGGGCTGTTTTCAATTAATGTGCCCACTCCAGTTATTTAATATCTCCTTTATATATATATATAAATAAATGGAAAAGTAATTAAATGTGTATTAAACCATGCTCAGCTGTTTGGGTGCGACAGACAGCTGCTCTGTCTGAATAAAGTCTCTCTTTTCATCTCTCTATCTAATTAAAATATATGTAAAATAACTGGTTTTCTGCTCCTCTACTATAAAGGATTTCTACTGAGCCCAAACTGAGTAGAAGTCAAATAAGTCGATGGGACGGGTGATGTCCTCTGCTTCAATACATCCTCAGTTGTCTTTATTCTATTATCTCATTCATGAGTAGAAAGTCTTGGATATATTAAATTGTCTGCAAACAATACGTAGGCTTAATCTTAATAATTATAAATTTAAAGAGAATGATGAATACATTTAATTCTCTACATACAACACTGTGTCTAAAGAAATAATTACTATAATAAATTACCTGCCTACAACACTTCCTCTAAAGTTTATTAACTATTATTAATTTATAGAAAATACTGAATGCACTCAAGTGTTTCCAGTGAAGTTATTGAATGAATAATGAATAGCTTTAAATGTCATTAGCATGCAGTTTGTCCTGAATGTTTAAAGGGGATTCCTGCAGTGACTCAGACATTCAGACGCTCAGTGTCAACTCGACAACTGCTCTTTTCAGTATTTAACACAAACCAGACTTTCACACTTTAACCTCAAACTCCGAGTTTATAAAAATCAGACTCGTGTTGACGCGTTAATACCAGGAAGTGATCGCGGTGACGTCTCTTGTCTCCATGAAAAACACCCGATTCAGAACTCGGAATAAATCGACTCACCGAGGTCCCGAGGAGAAGAGCTGAGATCAGAGTGAAGAGAAGAGCTGCGGTGAAGGTCCTGCTCATGTTTCAGGTGAGGGACAGACACAGGGGAGCTGGTTCTCTCACACACACAAACATCCACATACAGACGTCTTCAAGCCTTCAGTCTCTACTGATGACACACAAACACACACACACCCCGCCCATTTACTCACTGTCACACCTACAGATTGAGGTTGACAATCCAGACATCTTTGTTCACAAGTGCCTTTAGCCATTTTACAAAGTCATATCATATTATTATTTTTTGTTTATTTTAAGTCGATTATGTTGCTGTAGGGCTGCAGCTTTCGATTATTTTTGTAATCAAGTATTCCATTGATTAATTGGATAAGAAATGCTTTTGAGTGTGTGTGTGTGTTTGTATTGTATTGTAATAATGTTTTCCATTGAGTTTTAAATTGTGATTCAACACCCTTTTCCAGACAATTTCTACTACAATCATCTGAAACCCTTAACATTCACCGAGCTGATGAACAGTCAACCAATCGTGTGGCTGTAAAAACCAAGCGGCAGCACCAGTGATGAGCCGGTTGTCTCCTTTTAAAAAGGGAGTGAACAATGAAGTATTAGTTTGCATTTTGTAGCAATAAAATATTTCTTAACCCCTTACAAAATAGCACATTGGGTACACTTCAGTGTTGAGTAAATCATGAATTTATATGCTGTACAATATCCTATAAGGAAATATGTATACATGATCATTTACCAGTATTACGACTGCAAAATTTGTGGAACACAGTATTAAGTATTTAACAGGTTGACAGATTAATAGTTAACTCAAACTATACCACAATAATTACACCATGACACAATTTCCTCTCTATTCTGCACATTCTGGATTATTTAATTCCCAAAATGTACATTTGTAAGATTTTAATCAATATGATGTGAAACCAAAACACGAGGACAAACCACAACGATGCGAGTCAAATGTTAGAAGAACAGTTTAATCATACATAGTCACAATTCTGCTTCCAAAAATGAGTTTGTTTTCTTCATCTAACATCTGGAAATGTACATAAGGCCACCTGAAAATGTACATGACTTTGACAGTGTGACAAAACTCATATGTTCATATTTATATAATTGACAATATTTTACACTGCTTTTGCTTACAAGGTAGTAGCTGTTCCAAAATACAGCACTCTTCTGTACAAAAATAATTCTTGTCATATCCTGTGAAGTTTCCATGGTAGCAGAGAGGACTAAATAAAGCCTCAGTTTTAGTACAGAGTGTTTTTTTCTTAATTCTCCTATTTAAACTGTCACACATCAGAAAGACTATCAACAGTGGATGTTACAGCTCTGGTACAAATAGAGGCTGGCCTTTCCCATAACAGATTAAAAACAAAAAAAAACATGCCAGATTGTGAAGCCATAAATTTGTTTTTTAACCCTTTTTAAAAATTACACTTGATCAAATAAAACTGTATACATATTATATTCAGGGGGGAAGGAGTGATGAATATACACACATCAAAATGCACATTTTTTGCCTTTTCCCCCCCCCAAAAAGTGTAAAAGACATCCCATTTACAGCATAAACGTTTACAAATGTACAACTGTACAGACGAAATAAAAGCATCACTACAAATTTAGAGCAAGGCCTGTCAAAACACCACAACTAGACACGTTTTTTTTTTCAGTTAAACTAATAATCTTACACTTATTAACTGCACATATACTACATGTATTCTACAATTATTCATATGAAGCAAAGAAGCCGTCACTACGAGCATTACAGGTGAGTCGTGTAGCTTTCGATGGCCCCACCGGCCTCCACCAAAATGCACTTGCATCCCCAACCAAATGAAACAAATTAAAAAACAAAAAGGAGGATCATTTAAAAAAAAAAAAAAAAAATCTTTCAACATCCCTTTCTTACACTTGTCCCACTAGTTCTAATTCATTTCACTTCACGACATTATGTAAGCTCACTACTCTGTCCTTCAGGCGGTGGGGGTCCCATCATCGGTGCAAAGCCCCCTGCCCAAAAGCAACAATTTACTCATACATAAAGATGCTATACATTGTTAAACTACTACTACGCAAGAGATGATTATTCAGTATGTAAAGATACTGTTTTCTAGGGCAGTGTTCATCTCAAAAACTACAAGACAGATAAGATGTTACACAAAACATGATAAAGAAAAATCATTCCAAGGATTAAAACCTGTCACAGCATGCCAACGCATACCCCGCTCCCACCCCACTATTCCCGTGGAACAAAAAGAAAGAGAAAGAAGCTCCCCACTGTGGTTGTTTTCATGTTTAAGATTATACCAGGTTTCACACCCGCTGTACAACCAAACCTCTTGCTCTGCTTCCGGAGGGTAATGGTCGCTTTTATCCTGGATGAGGGAAAAGTAAGACGGCTCAAGTGGGGGCTCAGTGGATGCAGCAGCTCAGATTTGTCAGGCTGTAATATTTATTTAGTACCAAAAAACATCAGGCGGACGACAAGCTGCTGGGGTACACCCACGCCCCCCACCCTCCCCACTTAGCCTGGAAACAGAGGCAAGAAAAAGCCACCACCACCACTGGATAACACTACCCTAGACTAAAGCACCAATCCCCAAAGCCAAGCTCGCAACCTGGTCTCGTAGACCCTTAATGACTGTGGCACGTGACACATAGTACTTACCTTCAGATGGAGTGAACGTCCACCCATACTATGTAGTGCTATTTAAACTAATCCATCATCTGCTTTGGCATGGGAAAACACTTTTAACTGTGCATGGGATAATATACAAATAGTAAATTGCCAAGATTTAATCAGAACAGTTGACGCAAGTCATGTTACAAAAACAAAAAGGGAATTGTTGTTTTTAAAAGGATCTCTCAGTTTAGCCTTATAAAGTCACTTGCTGGTGTTAATTGTAAGAATTGTAAATTTCAGCAAATGTGTAATAAGATTATTTTTTTCTACAGAGAATTTACAAGGTAAAAAACTAAATGTACAAGTTAATATGAAAATCATTCAAATACATCAATTACATCATTAACAATGGGCTTGTGCTTTACCCAGGAGAGAAGAAAAAAACAAAAAACGAAAGCGGCCTGCTTACTTTGTTTACCCTCGGGGCCACGCTGGGGACCTGCACCAGGGGTGGCAGAGTGGCAGGGGTCAGTTGTCACAGCGTTCTTAGGTGATGTTGACATGTCTTTTTATGGTTTTTGGTAATTCCCCCAAAAAAATGAGATGTCAGAGGGTGTCAAAGGCCCTATGGCTAAGGAGCATCTCTCACAGAACAGGGGGTTTGGGGCTCGTCCTCTTCCTCAGGGGGCCCAGGGTGTGGACGTGACTACATGAGGCCATTCGCAGGACCGCCGATAGGACCCAGTTCAGATCCACTCTTCATGTAGTACTTTTCCAGCTTGGCCAGAATGTGCTTACCGTAGGTGTATTTGCGCAAAGTAGCAATGTGAGGCCGGATCTGAAAAGGACGAGGGGTAACAGGTCAGCGTTCACAATTAATCTTGTTTGATCAGGTAGACATATTGAAATAAGTTTAGTCCAACATAGGCTAGAGAGAAAAGCTAAATATGGCATGTCCATGTTCAAAGAAATGTGCATATTTACACAAATATAAGGTATTTTATATATATATATATATATTCCAAAACTGTAAAAACTTCAGGCTTGGAAAGGTTGGAACTCAAGTGTTAGAAAGCTAAGTCAGGAAGAGAATAGATAGCATATCAAAACATTATAGAAGGCATCAAAACAAAATCGATCCAATTTGCAAACACTATGAAGCTTATGAAACAGTGCATATTGTTTACTCGACAGCTGCTGCAATGCCAGATAAAATAATTCCTGCTGGGAAACATAACCAGAGCCGTTTCATCGTGTTCTGACTTCCTATGCAGTGTCTTGAGGTTGGATGGCTCTTCACATACTCTGATGCATTATTCAAACTGGTCTGTCTTGATTCTAAGTCATGAGTCAGTGCAACCTGAAGCGGTTTTACTCTCGTCTGAAAGCTGCAGAGTGATCAATACTTCTCTGATGCCGTTAAAAGGGCCTACACGCTCAGAGATAACTCTCGGGTAAACCTTTATTATCCCCATGGAAAACTTTAATTAAATTGGCTTCTCTCGGGTATGGAGGAATTTAAAATGTTGCGTTATTGATCGACATCACCCGAATAGCTTTGTTGCACCTGTTACGATAAGAACAGTTAAACATTTGAGTGTTTAAGTTGACGCTCAAACCTCATTTCATCACTCCCCCCGGAAAACAGACACTTCACCAGTTTCCTCATACAAAATGTTCCTTTATTCCAAAGCAGTTGACCCACCTTGTGCATGATGATTTTGCGCTGAGCGGGTTCTGCCATGTCGATCATTCTTTGGACAACATAGTTGGCATACTGGTCCTTCATCATTGTGTAGAGGGCGCTGTGAGGCCCGTCTTTCTGGCAGCACACCTCATCGATCAGCAGAGCTCTTTCGGCACGCGAAGAGTGGATCACACACTTCTCAACGACATTACTGAGGAAGGACAGAGAGAGAAACCTTGATTCAAACGCACACCAATTCATTATCGAGCTGATGGAGACTTACTGATGAACAGTCAGAAAATCCTGATAGAATGGTTTGTACTAGTGGGATAAATTGTTTAATCATTTGTAATGTTTGCAGCTGAGGAGCATGTTTTAGAAACTTTAGTATAGGTACGTAAACAGTTGACATTTTATCAGTCCATTCTCTTATTTCCAAGTGGGAAAACCTACAAATTTAATTCAGGGACTAAATACTATTTTCAAAAAGGTCAAATAGTTTCTCTGCGAGGCTGTGGAACATCATGACACACAAGATTATCCCGACTCTCACATCACGTCAGTATCAGGTTCCTTTAGGTGGTTCCTGCAGTGAGTTTGTGGTCAACTAAATGTCATGATTCTGATCTGTAGCTGCTTGGTTAATATTCATCATCGAGGTTTCCAGCCTCTGTATGGGTTAACACAGCTTTCAGTAAGTGCAGAAACAAAAGTAGTGTTTGCCACAAAATGTAATCAATCTAGTGTGGTTACGGGGGTGCACGCGCATGAAGGTCACTGTCCCATGCAGCAGATACTGAGTGACGGGTACACAGACACAAGAGTGAAAGACAAGTTCTCGTGAGAGAGAGAACCTCATTGTACACCACAACTGCAGCTGAAACTATGAGGTCTGACTGCGAGTGGCACGCTGCACACATCTAAAGTTAGAGATCTCTTGTTATTGAGGGTGATGAAAAAAAAAAATGTCTTGTTCTTTATGAAACTGTTGTGGGACAAATTAGAACAATGTAAAACGCTGAAAGCTGACTACAGCTCATTTCAGAATAAACCTAACTGAATGTTTGTTTACCAATTTTGAGCAGGGAATTTCTAAAATCCAGAATGACTACAGTAACAGAGGACAGTGTTAGGTGTCAAAACCTGGAACAACATTAAGTTTGTTACATGCCACTCTGGTAATTGAATATACTTGTTGGGACAATGCATTGAATAAAATGGTGTATTGTCAGAGAGCGATGAGATCACCCACAGGGAGTAAAAATTGAATCTCTCCCGGAGCGTTTAAAAACACCTGGCAACAACAATAACAAAAACTTACCTTGCAAATTTGTGTTGGCTCAGGACAAGAACCTTTCCACGAACCTCTGCCACTATCTTGCTCTTATCTTCCGGTCGTCCGTGCTCCAACACGTGCTGAATGACGTAGTTACCGTACTGATCCTGCAGGAGGCAGTGGAGTGTGTGAGCTCAGGGTAAACAGCCATTTTAACACTTGAAAGTCACAATCGGTGGCAACACCCTTTACTCTGATCGATACTCATGCACTAGTTTTCACCATTCGTGTTGATTGGTGTGAGAGAAATCATGCAGAACTACAATGATAGGTCGACGACTGAGTGACATCCACATTTGTAGTAGTTTAATACCCTTAGGTCATCACTGCGGAAGGTCAGACAACACTGATGCTGCTGGTTTGGTGCGTTGCTGACCAGGCAACACAACCAATAGCATCTTTGCCCCTTCAGAAACAGGTGATACAGTTATGGGTGTAATTTTAGTGCGGCAAGATGGAGGCAAAGACTCACCTGACCAAGCAACAAATAACACCACTCTCCAATGGATACTTAATAAGAGTAATTTGTTGGGCAGGTATATGTGACTGTTAATTGGAAAGCATTAGCCTTCAAACCCATTTCCAGTCAATCTGTTTTAAAGAGAACTTATTTTTCCATTTAACTTGAGCCCTTCAACTGCATGAGTCAAATTACAAGTGTTTTTGAGCACCACGTATGAACACTTCAGTGTGATCATCTACTTTTAAATTAAATTTGGGAGGTAAACAGTAAAACAAATTGATCAGGAAATGCTGTATGCAATAAGGAGCATGTGCCTTGTGAATTCTCTGTGGCATTAAGCAAGAGAAGGGGAAAGGCAAGAAAAGGATAGCTCAGAGGGTTAGAAGAAGGCCTTTAAAAGACAAGAGTTTGAGAAATAACTACAAGTGTTAAAAAAAGACAGGATTAAAAAAGGGGGGGAAAGAGGAAGGGAGTACAGGGACATCCGCGAGAGAGAGGCAAATTGCTCTGACCTTGAACAGTGCATCGCGGGACACTGTATAATATGTTTTTGGTGTCATCTCCAATGATACGCCTTGATATTTCTAGATGGAATAAGTGAGGGGGGCAGGGTGGATGTTTAAATAAATCACATGTCAGATGTAATGACAGCTAACAGTACAATATCATTCATCCTTACACTTTACACTTAGCAGACCACTAACAACACAGGAACAATGACATGGCTAAAAAAATAAAATAATATATGAAATGTTCAAACACGAAGGAGACATGCAATAATACACATGACAACCACATACATCTCAACAATGATCAGTCACATCTAGCATAACAAGAGGGGGACTGAAGGCAGATGTGCTCACCTGGCCCAGCTGTTCAGAGTGCTGATGCAGCTCTTCCAGGATGGGGAGAGTCTGCTCCTGGGTGCAGTGCTCCAAAATCCTTTGGATCACTCTGCAGCCGTAAGGGTGTGTGGACAACACAAACACCTGTACGAGGAAGTCACAGATATTATATTTATGCCATAAGGGGAAGTTTTACAATCTTCACGATTCAAATTGAGAAGACTGAAATGATCCTCTACAAAGATTTGTTGAGTAAGCTCGATTGGCAGTTAAATGTAATTTTTCTACTTGAGGAGATAACACAGACAATGATAGACAGCTGAGCCTCTTCTCTTCACAAACTCACCTGGCCCTGGAAGGCGTCGATAATAAACTGGAGGGCCTGGGGTTGCACACACTCAATGCACTTCTGTACCACATGGTTTCCGTTCTGGTCCTTCACACACTTCAACACGTGGCCATCCAGCTCACGGACAATGTCGCTCTAAAGTGAGGAAATTAGGGAACAAAGAAAACATTTTAACAAATGTCACTGTCCAAAAAAACAAAGGTTAAAAAGAGGAACAGTTAAGAATAGACTAGGTAATATTAGCAAAAACTATGCTCAAAAGAATTGAAATCTCACTTACAATTACCTGCTGCTCTGAGGAAATGGACTCCAGGGCTTTCTGGATAACTCTACAACCATACATCTGCAAAGCCAGGGGAAGTACATGGCCACGAATACGTGTTGCCAAAGCCAGCTTCTGGTCGGCACTTCCAAACTGCATGAAATACAGACATAGTAAAGTGTTAACATGCTACCAAACACATAATCACGGTTCTAGTTAATATTGTGTTGAGAATGAATTTACACCAGGATGAACTTTAACAGTCCAAACCTCAAAAAACTTTTGAATGACATAGTTCCCAAAGACATCGGTCATCAGCTGGTATGCTGCTTGCAGGATCTCTCCAAACACCATCTGCCTCTCAGCAGGAGTGGCCCTCTCTAGCTTCTGTTGGATAAATCTGGATTCAAGAATTTAAATATAAAATTAGTCAGATGTTGGCACAGCAACTTAGTTTGTTCCCCCTGAATAGAGCAGAATTTGACCCACCTGGATCCATGTTGGTCTTGAGAGAACTCCACCATGTGTCCTGGAAGGTCACGGAGCTGGAGGTTGGGGAAGCGGTTGTTTCTGAAGTCTTCCAGTAGACGGCTGCGTCCGGACGGCATGACATCAGAACGACTGTAACGGGGCCGAGACGGAGGGAACAGCTGGCTGCTGGAATTGAACAGACTGGATGTACTACCAGCGCTCCGGTACTTTGCCTCAGCTCCAGGTGCTGCAGAGATGTAGCGCCCGCTGCCATTTGTCAGGCCACCTAGGATGACAAAATGACAACAATAATGACCACAATCATGAAACGTTGGTAGTTAAAGGTTAAAGCTTTGTGGAACAGAATCTTAAATGGCCATAAATTTAATTCAATTCACTGAAGTGAAATGTCTTCATAAAAAGAAATACAATATTCAAATACTTCCAATGATCATAAATAAGCTTACCGAGGTGAAGGCTTGAAGAGGATCCATGAGAGGAGGGCAAAGAAGGTGGAGGAGTGAGTGGGGAGTGACCCGGTGTAAGGCCAATGGGGCTTGGTGAGGAGTAACCAAGGCTGTTGTAAAACGGCTGGCCAATGGGAGTTAAACTGCTGCCACCGCGTTTGTACAGGTCAGAGCTTGCCAACAGGGAGTCCCTGCGAGTTACACTGCCACTGGTAGGGCTGGACACTATAAGAAAAAGAAACGTGTGCAAGTGTAAGAATAAAAAGATGAATTAAATGTTTCTAATCAAATTAACTTGTGGCCGAGTCACTGACCAGATGAGCCGAAGGCTCCAAGAGCTGAGCCTAGGCCCACGCCAAGAGAGCCGCCAGTGTTGCTGAAGCCCAGGGAGGAGTTCGGTGGTGGACCAGCTGAGGTGTGTGAGAAAAGGGAGCTGCTTTGAGAACTGTTGGGGACTGATCCAGAGCCGTAGAATGAGCTGGAGGGCAGGCCGCTGCTGGGCGGGGGAGCCTGCTGCTGCTGTTGTTGTTGTTGCTGCTGCTGCTGCTGCTGTTGTTGTTGTTGTTGTTGCTGCTGCTGCTGCTGTTGTTGTTGAGGCATGGAGCGGTAAAGCCCGTTACCTGGAGGACCAGACATGTTTCCAGCGCCAGATGCAGACACCGCCGCTGCTGACAGGAGGGGGGAGGTCAGTTTTGAGGGTTTAAGGAGAGACACTCTCAGAATAGTTGAGACTGGTAATAATTAAGTATGAGGGAGGAGAGGCTGTGTGGCTTTCATACGATATAATTATACCAGTGACATTTAGTTTAAAAAGGACTAGAAAGTCACATTGATACTATTCAAGCGGCACAGTCCTCAGAATGATAGCCAGTAACAAACAAAGTCTTGTCTAACCCTGATGCATTAATATTCACATTGGCAGAATTTAAATCACAAAATAACAGGGGCTTTTAAAATGAGAGCCAATGAGTTTAGACTCATCCAGAGCCGTGTATCCACATATTAAAAATTATCATGTTAGATGGAATAGTGCGCACCAGCCTGAGCAGCAGCAGGATTAATGAGTAGAGGGGTCTGGACAAGACGCATTGGGCCACCCAGACCAGCGCGGGCACCGGGGCCCATCACCAGAGTTCCAGTCTGGTCATAGTAAGCAGCAGGAGCCAGCACCTGATAACCTGATGAGGAAATTAACACAAAAAGATAACAATTACTGGTTATCGAGGAATTGGAGAAAGAACACTCTCTAATGTGTGATTAATGGTGGTTGAACAACGATAAACTAAAATAGATCTACAAGCGAAGAGTATATATTTAAAGAGTGCTCTCTCAATGTAGAATAATTGTTTTAAGAGTTGTTTAAAAAAAAAAAAATACACACAAGTGTTAATTGTGAAGATAACTGTTTGGTTGATAGCACCTTTGGCTAAGTACTAGGGTGCAGTGGTCTACTAACCAGACATTCCTGTGTATGCCAGCGCAGGGTTTGCGGCAGCGGCTGCAGCTAGAGACTCTTGCTGACTTTGCTGGCCTTGCCCGGGCGTAAGAGGTCGCTGGTTGTTCCCTGTGCGCATTACCTGAGGGAAAAGGCAATAATGTTGTTCAAACTACAGATGGCTGAAGCTCTTCATTAAAAGCTGTCAAGAGTATTGTCCGAATAAAGCCCCCGACAACTCGTGATGTGCCTAGAGATTCCTTACCCTACTCTGATGATAAAGCTACTCGCAGCTGATTTTAGTTTTAACAGCACGTCTAAACAAATTCTCACCTTTGGTTGTGAAATCCAGAATTGCAAAAACAGCAATTTATAGCAAATGCAGAGTCCTTCAGGGGCTTTCTCATTATATTGTGCTATATCAGTAACCAGCTCTGCTATGGTTCTTTGAGACAAGCTGACACTCCGCAAAAAGGCAACTCCTTTACGAATTCTCCATTTGAATGATGTTTCAGCCTTTTAGCGATTGGCTCATTCACCACAAGACTTGCCTGCATAACATTGTCTCGGTCAGAGCGTGGTCTTGTTGGTGACAAAACTCTGCTAAAGAACATCAACTTTATCCAAATGCACATGTCCTTGAAACTCATCCAGTTCGGCTGCATGCATCCAGCTGTGGATGCGCAAAACTATGTCCCTACAAACTTTGAAACAGTTTCATGAGCGTTTCATTTATCCAGATTGTGACCTGACCGGCCAGCAGACAGAGGGAACCCCTCTGTCGGACATTCTGGTCTTCTAGTTTAAGTTATCCTTTTATCCCATAGAAAATGTATCACCATTATTAGAATTTTTTTACATTTCTGAACTATAAAATGTAATATATATATATATATATATATATATACACTTATATACACACAATTCCTACCTGTTGTTGGCCTGGCCCTGGTCCCTGATTGGAGGCTTGCTGATTAGCTGAATGATTGGCATTGGCTGCAGCCTGTTGCTGGAAAAGATTAGCAGGGTAGACACCCCATGGAACACCGTAGTACTGTGGTGGAACCACTGTGGGCCCTGAGGAAAGCATTCTGATGTTACATATACATCTTATACTACTGATGAAAACAGAAGCGGCATCAAAAACACACCTGCATCTCCACAAAAGATTAAACTGAGAAGATCACATGATCAGAAAATGTGCTGTGTGATCACCTGCAAGTGAGGCTGCGGCCGCCAGCCCGGCTGCAGTGTAGGGATCGGTTCCAGGGGGGCCAGCATTAATGATGTATGGGTATGCAGGAGCAAGGCCAGCTGGGTAATATGAAAACAGCAATGTGATTAATATTTCCATATTAAATCTAGACATCCTGAGACTTAAATTATTCTAATTGTATTACATGACACCCTGGACTTAACACTGAATGAGACAAACAGCGCGACTTACCAAGATGCTGCTGCTGGGCTGCAGCCAGGGCATATTGCTGTTGCTGAGCTGCAGTGAGTTGTTGAACAGTCAGCTGATTAGTTCTCTGGAACAACTAAGGAAAAAAATAGCATAAAAAAAGCATCAGTCTGTTGAGCAAACTTACAGTTAGAGCTCTAAATAGCTGTTTTGTGTTTCTCAACAGACCTGCTGCTGCTGAGCATAGTCAAACAATCCTACTGGAGTCCCTGAGGAGTCCACCTGAATCTGGTTCCCAGCGTAGTCAAACTGAAGGGACTCCACGCTAGCTTGTTGTTGTTGCTGCTGCTGTTGCTGCTGTTGCTGCTGCTGTTGCTGCTGCTGCTGCTCCATACCTCCCATGTTCTGTTGCTCCTGGTTCTGGAAATCCTCAGCAGGCTTGTTTTGAATGGGGTTCTGTTGTTGGAGAGCATGGGGGTGGTGTTGTACCATCATCTCTAAACCTGTCTGAATTGGGCCCATCCTCTCCACAGCCTCCGTGGGGGAAGCTTGGCGGCTTCCAGGTGTTGGACTGGGAAAGCAAATACATTAAACGTCAGCATATTTGCTAGATGAGTATTAAAGTTTGCCCCAAGTGGCATGTCGAGTAGGGTTGATGCATCCGAACAAAATCATTTCTGGTACGGGCCTTTCAGTTTAAAATATAAATTAAAATTAAATACAGACATGTTACATGTGTTACGGTAGAAGGGGAAACCTACTTGAAGTCTTTGCAGTCTCTGTCCATGCCGTTTAATAGGCCTCTTCCATTTGCTTTCGCCGGATCAATCTCCTCTCCCACCTTCATCTCTGGGCTCTTGTCCTCTTCAAATGGGGAGATTTTCTCTTGAGCATCACTCTTCTCTCTCCCATCTTGGTCAGTGTCGGCTCCACCCTGTATTCACACAGTTATTAGATAAGACTATATGCAACACTAGAGATTAACGTTAGAAATAAGTAAGAGAATTGAACTTACATAGCCACCGTTCCTGTAGCGACCATCCATCTTGTCGCCAGGAGAGGAGCTCAGGACGTACTCCACCATGCTCACACCCAGGCCTCCACCTTCTGAGCGAGGTGAAAGCACAGAATTGGCATCGCCATTGCCATGGAAACTCTGGCCTGGTCGCCGCTGTACCATGATTGGCTGGGACACTGAATGATCTGAATGAAAAGTAGTGATTAAATATCTAACGTTGAGTATGGAAAAATAAAAGGTAAAAGTTGATAAAAGCCCAGTCAGACAAAAACAACCATAAAAATCAAGGTGAAGAGCCACTCACGAGATGATCCCCAGGCAGTGTCCCTCCACTCCTCCCCAAGGAGCATCCCTTTCCTTCCATCTTTGGCCATCTCATCAGAATCCCAAAGCTTTTTTGCAGGCAAGAGCTGAAAATAAAAGTGTACACATTTTCTAATTATCTGTAGGATATATAAATGTGAAGCAATTTTTTTTTTTTTAACTGTAGTCTTGGTGAGCTCACTCCACCAATTCCTGTCTTTGAGTATGGAGACTTATGCCTGTATACTTGGAGACTGTGGAGAAATTCCAGTTTGCTATTCTTTAGGCCAATTCTGCACTTGGGGTACAAATGTAGTGAATGCTGCCCAACGCTGTGGAAACACAGGAGCTTCTAAACCAGCTCAAAGCCACCCTCAGACAGCTTCAAGGTGAATTCAAAGTCTTAATCATTAACGTGTCCTGCAATTCACATTAGTTCTCCAAGCTAAGTGTATAACTGCTGAGGTGTAGATACATTTACCTCTGGATTATAAACGACTTCTTCACTGTCCCTATATGCTGAAATGGGAAATACTGCTTTATGCTTCACTATCATAATTTCACAGGACACTGTCAAAGTGTAAGTTGATTTGTGTCTGAGCAGCTGTCCCCATTGTCATCCACTCTTCCATTAATCACAATAACTGCTCTGTTGGTGCTTACTCTATTCTCTACTAAGCAGCAAACTACAGATGTTCTAGAGACAGATTCAAGCCAAGACCGGGTGTTTCACATAAACAATTTTTGTTTATTGCTGCACCATAAGAGAAAAAGATTAATGTTCAGGCCAAAACCTCCTTACCTCTCCCATGCCCCTCGACTCCAATGCAAGGGCTTGAAAGTCGTAGTTCATTTCATCCAAAGGACGGGTCTACAAAAAGAAGAAACTGGTTTTAAAAAATGTAAAATGTTACAGAGCAATTTTTATTAAATACCATCTAAATAAAAATTACATCGTTAAAAAGAAAACTTAAAGCACCAGATGAAAGACCATGAATAAGAAGCTGTACAAAGACTTCAATTCCTTCTTCACATTGAAGCGAAGAACCAAATGTCTTTTACTTCACACATTTTCTTTTAGTTAAGTAATAAAGGCCAAAACATTTCAAGGGGCCCTGAATCCAATTCAATATAAAGCCCCCCCACAAAGAAAAAAAGCCACAATATTTGAGTACTGAACTTTTACTGTGTTTAAGGCTACTGAGAGAATTAAGTCAATGTAAGTACATAATTAATGTTAAATCAAACTGTACCGAGACAGTAGCCTGAAAAAGCACATACTGTCACTGAAGAAGTGAGCGTTATGTCCAGACATAATCCTCAACATTTCTGTGAGTGGTCAAATTATTGCCATACAACAACACTGGGAAGCGAGACTTGTAGTGAATGGATTTGAACTGCAACTTTCTCATCCTCTCATAACCATCTGACAACGCAACAGTATTTGGATGTTTTCCAAAATTGTTGTTGGGTTGGAAATCTGCAGAGCGCTCGGTTATTGTGGGCACTAGTCAGCTGACTGGGTTACTGTGGCCAGTCGATAAATATATTTTCTCTGACTGTTAACATTTCTCATATATTCCGTCTGTCTGAACTCATCTGTGACAGTTGTAAAAGTATAAATCCTAACCATAACTTGTTCTACTCATTAATGTATTTGCTCTGTGGCTGAAGAACATGTAACACCAGCAGGTTAAACAGGACTAACCAAACATTTATCAACTGATCAACTTTAAAAGACTCACTAAAGCAGACATGAACACGCTCATTACAATTACAACATGAAGGCTATAAAAATACTATATTAAGAGATTGTAGATACTCAAGTACTCACTCAATTCACAAGGAATAGGTTGTAATGAATGAACATGTGATTGTTTGGCCCCGAATTAAAAAAGGGAAACGTAGAGTTTCAGAAAAAAAGATGGTTCTTTTAACAGGTTCTATTCTGATTCTCTCCTATGGTTGAGAATTCTGCAACTTTTGTTTTAATGATGTGCTGCAACAGGTACGAGTAAGAAGATCCCGTCTAATTCAGGAGGGAAACTACAAACAAAGAATAGGATATTACAACATTTAGGCCAGTTTTAGCACTACCGATCCCACCCCTGCTGTGTAGTAGAAGTGACCACGGCCCTGGTCTCACATGTTTTGCACACTGTAAATGATAAGGCTTTGTTTTTGTTTATTTTTTAAATACAGAGCTGTCTCACCACAGCTTGTGACAAACAAGTTAGCTGTCCTGTCTGTAGTCAACTTTTCGCCCTTTGAATGGTGCACTTCACTGCATTAAGCTCCACAGGCAAAAGCCAAGGACATTTTTAATGTGCTCCAACTTGAATATAACAAACCTAGAATAACTGGTAATTAAGTGGCAGCAAATTATACAAAAAGTTATTTATATTTAAGTCTGAAAAAAATGATGAGAAGTCTTCCTATCAAAGGCTTTTTACCTGGTCAATATGATTGGCATCTCCAGTGGGCCAACGGTGTTTACTGGGAGGGCAACCGCCGAGCTGCTCTCCGGGCTGCCTCTGAAAGAAGTATCCCACTGTGGCGTCATCCTGAGATCGTCCACTCAGCATAGGCTGCGGGGTACCCGGGGTGGGGTTGGCTACTCGGTCCATGCCTTGTAGATGAGTGCCTCCAGGAGCCTGTCCAGCTCCTACAACTGATGTTAGCGGTCCTCCAACGTGAACTCTTATACCTCCAGTCTCAGGAGCACCATTTGCATGCAGCATCCCACCTCTTGTCTCCTGCCAGGCCACGTCATTCATACCTAGGATGCTGCATGGAATGCTCATTCCACGGAAAAGCCTAAACAAAACGTGACACTTGGGTTAATAAATTCCAGTTGAAATTCAAACTGACCTTTATTACGTTTAGAGTACAGCAGGGCAATATACGAATTTCAATAATAATCACAATATCATTTCCATCTAACAAAGGATCTATATATAAACTTGGATGTTACGTCAACATGACAATTCATCCCGTTGAGGGGCAATATCCATTAACTTGTCCTGCATTCTAATATATAGACATCGTGTACCAGGGAGAGCAATTGACAAATAACTGATAGAGGATTTAAGTTGGTGTCTGTAATTAATGTAACACCCAATATAACAAGTCAGTTATTGTACCTGGTTCAAGTTGTGAACTCAGAACAGGTTGCCTTGACATCTCACTGTTCTGAGAACAATTGAACAAACAAACTTTTTCAAATAACCCCCCGAAAAGGGATGCCTCCACAGAAGACTTAAATACAATTAATTTCGTATGTTGGGACACGACTAATTGCTGTTTTACTAATTTCGTGCGATCACGACAGTAGATAACTTAAATATCGGGTTTCATCACCTGCTCAGAGACGCAACATTTACCCCGGACACGAAGTCTCATTTATCGTTTGTTTTATGGGGGAGCAAACCAATAACAAAACAAGTGACTGTCAGACGAGGTCTTGATTTAACAAGAAAGGAAGCTAGGTATCGTCGTGAGCCTGGTGTTAGCGAGTGACCATAAAGCTAACGCTACCACCAATGTAACGTTATAATGACAAAACGGGGAGTCGCGGGCAATCGTCGGATATCGTTTTGCCACAATAACAACATTTGTTATCTTTTAAAATAATTAAAACAGTTGCAACGTTACATCAGATGCTAACAACCGCTCGCTGTTGAAAACCGGGGTGCGAGCCTCTGGCTAGCACGCTAGCTAATCTAGCCTAGCCAGCAGGACCGCTTGTAATAAGCGAGCTAACTCGGCGGTTTTAATTGGGGGGTTTTCCGCCATGATGGTTTAAAATTGTTTACCGTCAATACTTTGTGCTTTTACCGTCTTTCACTCTTTGTGACAATTAACTTATTTACACCTAAAGCAATCGGACATGTTTGAGTGTAGGCGAATGCTACAAGACAGTGGTGAGCATTAGCAACATCCTTAGCTAACCAGCTAATGCTAACCGCAACGGGCCTGCTGTTTATTATTGCCACACATCAGAGTTAAATTCGCAAAATTCCCCCATTTTCTTACAATGAACTCGTGAGCTCGTGGGTCGGGCGGCGGACGAGCTCCTCTCTCGACTGGAAGGACCGACGGGGCTTTTTGCAGCGAGCCAACAAAGCCGACACGGCTAACGTGAGGTGGGCTAGCGGGCGCTAATTGCCCGGTCGGTGTTGTGTGAGCTAAAACATTAAGCAAACACTCGGGAGGCTAAACAACATGGCCCCCCTTCAAGTTCCAAACAGAGGGGCCTTAACCGCTTAACAAAAGGGGAAACGCTCACAGCACCGCAGTCGCCTGTGGATCACTCGTTCTTTTTCCAAATTAAACCCGTTTGCTCCCGACGCGGAGGAACACAGAGGAGATACTCACGCGTTGTCGTGTCTAGAGACGGTCTCTGCTCGTGGCACGCCGTCAAGCCGAGTCTATATTGTTTTGTTTCCTGGGAGAAGGCGTTGATTTAGCAAAGGCTGCTAGTCAGAGCTAAGAGTTTGCCTACGCTAGTGCCCCCTCCCTGTAAATAGCGTGAACTGCGTAGACGTGCGTAAAATGAACCTCCTCTCTAGTAAGGGCAGGCTCAAATCGTGGCAGCGGTAGCTCGTAGAGGCACTTCCGGTGTTAACAGAAACTGCAACTGATGTGGAAAGGAAGCTGGCTTAAAATATAACACAATATACACAAAAATGTAACACTATTTACGGTTTAAGTATTGCTGCGTTAAAATCCCACACAATTAAAAGACAGCTACCTTTGATGCTACACTGTTTAAATACAGCTTCCTTTGTTTCCACACTGCTTGTGATTTATTCAATGAGATATATGGTTTATGGAAGTTTATTAGTGTTGGACAAATCAGATTTGCATATCTGCTTAAAAAAAACAGCTATTGACTTAGATATAGATATGCACATTAGGCTACATAAAGATACATATGGAAATACAGGAATGTACAGATGGTAATGCAGTGAAGTGTCCACTTGTCACATTGTTACAGTGCAAAGTAATACTGATGTCCTCAAAAGTTTTTTAACAGCAGAACATGTAACATAGCCTCGATATATCCAAATATAATATAATTTTTAAACGCAGTTCAAAATATACAATAATAAAACAATAGGAAGACACGATACTTGAGAAAATGTATTTTTTCTTGGCTGCTGTTAGGAGTCTGACGTGTGGCAGAGGCACATCTTATAAATGACCAGTAGACATAAATAGAAGAATTAACATGGCATGGATCCATGAAATGCTTAATAAATCTAATTATAGTTTAACTTTACCCCTTAAACATTTTTTTTCAGATGAAAACCAATATAACTGGATATTTATTAGAGAAATCATTTATTTGGTAATTCATATAATAAAATACAGTATCATACAAGCACAGAAAGTAGAAAAGAATAAAACTGATTGAAGGGATGACACTACCATAGCTGTATGCAGAGTCTCAACCATCCATGCCCCGGAACAATAACAACTAAGTAAACGTTCACTCACTAGTCCAAATCTCCCAGAATAAGTCACAAACGGCGGTAGTTCCTCTCACACAGTAGGACAACACAGGCAGATGCCTCCAAACAAAGGTGGGAGCTGCTGTAGCAGGTGAGTACCATCCCAATGCAGCCCGGCAGCAGTGTGATTTCAAATTGCAGTTCAATGACACAAAATTTAGGCAAAGCACTGACCACTGACAGCATTTAAGCAGAATCGGTACAAATATGACAAAGAAATCAGATATAAATGAGCATCAAAGTGGATAAATACAGATAAATTGGGGCGGTGTGGCCTAGGGGGTAGAGTGGTCGTTCTCCAACAAGAAGGTTGGCAGTTCAATCCCCACTCTTCCCCATCTGCATGCCAAAGTGTCCTTGGCAAGATACGGCACCGCTAAAAACAATTGCACCTCATAGATGTTGAGTGTAAGTCGCTTTGGACAAAAGCGTCTGCCAAATGACATGTAATAAATTATTCTTTGTGCTCAGAACAGTAACACGCTGATAAACATATATAACATATACATCTCAGGGAATAAGTCACAAACAGAGGTGGTTGCCCTCAGACAAGGTGGCAGCTGTGGCAACTGACAGCTGCCTTTAAAAATCTGTGGCTGTTTCTGTTGCCACCGGAAGTGCCTCTGCGAGCTGCCACTGCCACGGTTAGCTGTCTCTCCTCCCCCAACGTCCTTTTTTTTTGTTTGGTAGAATACATGTGAGTCTAACGCACTTTTTAAATTAAATGTGTATTTCATCTGCTTGTTAATCTTTAATTTAAAAATAATACAAATCAGCACCGGATCACAAATGTTTGATGCTCACTCTCATTGCTGCCGCGTGGTATCTGAACGGATGTGTATTGGACACCGGCCAGTTTAATTACAGGGACAACGTTGACTTGGAGACAAAAGTGTTAAAAGTCGAGGTATTATTTCCGATGAGGGGCGTCATTTAATATAAATTCAATGATATAATAAAAGCCGCTTCATTAAGAATGACCCCCCCCCCCCCCCCCAAAAAAAGAAAAAGTTATTCGTCAAGATCATAGACTGTTTGGTCAAGATAACGGTTTGGGCTGATCCTGGGACGGGTGGGCCCTCGTGGTCCGCGACCCTCCTTCTACACAAGGAAAAAGCGATGAGATCCAATCACCTCCTCCATTACGCGCAGTGATCTCACCTCCCCATTTCCGATTGGGTTGCTATATTTAGGAAAACCAGCCTGCGCTTTATAAGAAGCAGGCGACTGGGAAAAGGCTGCGAATTCAGGAAAGACAAGTCGGTGCAGTCACATGTAGAGAATCCCAAGTGGAGGGAGTGGACGTGAAGAGGGTGGATGGTACGGTCGAGCCACAGCTAGGGAAACAATGGCAGGGATGGCAGACATACGCAAAAAACTTGTCGTGGTGGGGGACGGCGCCTGCGGGAAGACGTGTCTCCTGATCGTGTTCAGCAAGGACGAGTTTCCAGAAGTGTACGTCCCCACGGTGTTTGAGACATATGTGGCGGACATAGAAGTGGACAACAAGCAGGTTCAGCTGGCTCTGTGGGACACCGCCGGGCAGGAGGACTACGACCGGCTGCGCCCCCTCTCCTACCCGGACACAGACGTCATCCTCATGTGCTTCTCCGTGGACAGCCCTGACTCGCTGGAAAACATCCCCGAAAAGTGGGTCCCCGAGGTCAAACACTTTTGTCCGAATGTGCCTATTATCCTAGTGGCCAACAAGAAGGACCTGCGCAACGACGAGAACGTAAAGAACGAGCTGTCCCGGCTGAAGCTGGAGCCCGTGAAAGCGGAGGATGGCCGCGCCATGGCCATGCGCATTGGCGCATATGACTATATGGAGAGCTCGGCCAAAACCAAGGAGGGGATCTGGGAAGTGTTCGAGAGCGCCACACGGGCGGCCCTACAGAAACGAACCACACAGCAGGGTGGTTGTCTCAAATGCTGCGTGTTGATGTGAATCCACTTCCTCTGTCTGGAGAACCACGAATGCGCAGTAGGACGTTGGCACCTCTGGGGTGTGTATCTGAGCACGTACTCCCATGTTAGCCGGCGACCTTGGCTGAATGACTGCAAACAAGTTGTTTTTGAACACACTCGATGGTCATCTGTGATCGGTGTGTGTCTGTGTGTTTGTGAGAGAAAAGCACTGGTCACAGTATGTTCTTTGTGGGTCACATGATCCCGGTCTGACTTGTGGAGGGGTAAAAAAAGGACACACTCATCCACCCTGTGCCTGCTGTGTCGACAGGGCCTGCTTCCAGCCAAGATTTTGATTTCACACTTTCTTTGTGCTTCAAACTGTTTTTATAGGCCACTGCCTCCCTGCCACGGTTTTACTTTGTAATAGACAAAGCAGTAATAAATTGCACTCGTTATTTATGTCCATGTGTATTGTAAAAAAAGAAAAGAAAAATACTGTATTCAATTTGGGAGATTGCACAGCACCTGTAAACGTAAGCAATTTTAAAGTTTTAAAAAGCCTCCACGTCGGTGTACGGAGACCCACAGTGTTCTGTATAGCTTCTTTGTGTGTTTTATGCCATTAGTTTACGGTCCATGACATCAGCTGTCTCAGGTCTGTCAGTTGGATCGGCATCCAAACAATGCATGTTTTTGACACCACAGTATTATTAAGTTTGATATGTTTTATGTGACAGGGCACATTTCACCACTGAGGGAGTAAACTACACATCGACCAGTCTCGAAAAGGGCTTCACATCTTCAAGTGTGTTTTTGTTAAAGCAAAGTGGGCAAGCAAACAGTTAACCTTGTGTTTCTCCTCATGAAGCATTCTTCCACCCTCAACTTTATGCTGGGCCTTGACTACACTGACTTGTTTGGGCAGGAAATTGATGAAATAGATGCTTTTTGAACATGGATTATTACAACTGTGTAAGATAAAGCTACAGCAAGAAGGAGAATGTTTATTTTTTTTTCTTGCAGCTCAACTGAACCAAATTGTTAAGTATCACAGTACATGTGTGAACTCTTGGAATCCAGAATCCAAGTTTCTAAGACTCTGTGATTTTCTACACTGATATGAGGGATATTTCCATCACAAGGTTGAGCATGTGAGATGGTTTAACATGTGAGTGCTTTGCCCAGAGAAACATGTTGTCTTAGTAAATGTCATGAAAAGGAGAGTGAGCTACATGTGAGCTCCAAGAGCCAGTTGCACACTCCCATATGCGATTAAACCATTGGACGGCAATACAACATTTCAAGTGGAAATTAATCGTATGTTATGATAACCACAGTCTTATATAAGTATAATGACACAAACTTAAAAAAAGGGTATCCCTAGACTGAAACACATACTGAAACTAAATGTAAAGTAGTAAAACTAACTGTTGAAGCTGTAGAAAGTTTGTTTACAGCTGTCAAACTGAAATAAGTCTTGTTGAGACGCACACACACAAGATTCCACCTTAATGTCGACCTGTACGACTTTGAATGTACCTCAGATGTGTGTGTGTTCAGAAACTTTGACGGAGCTTTGAGGTCGGCAACAGGAATCCACTGCACGTCAGCTAAGTTTCCATTCTTGCGAAATAAATTCTGTTCACGTTCAATCTGTGTCTTCATAAAGCATTGTGTAACTGTCCTCTTAGGCTATGGTGGGAGTGCCTGGTCAAATGACAGCTATGAACATCAATTACAGAGGCTGTTGCTACACTGACAATGCAGGGCAGAACCCTGGTGGATGTACAAGGGGAGCTCCTCTTTTAATGCTATTCGAAGACAAAAAGCTCAGTTTCACTTTAATGTGTCATTTTCTGTCGTCCAATAATAGCCAGGATAAATCAGAGCGTGAAAGAGAGAATCTTTAACAAATCCAACCAGAGTTACGATGGTGTAAAAGTCACATTCCTCACTGCCTTCTGTTGCTGGGTTTTTTGCTGACTTACAGAGCAGGAATGCATTGTGCTGGATTGGTTAATTTTTCCCACACTGGCCCCCCTCATGTGCCTCTGATTTCCAATGTTGTGGGGTTATTATTCACTGACGGCCAGACAGGGCAGTTTTCATCTTCTCCAACAATGGAATCACGCAGAAGGAAAATAAAGAAGCGTTTTGAGGGACTGAACCAATGCATGACCAACTCCATGTAATAATCTTAAAGGTGTGAACGGTGGATGTCAAACAATGGACATCTTTGTAAGGAAAAATAAATGCAGATTGTAAGGGAACAAGCAGTACTTTTTCTTGGAAACTCAATAAAAAAAAAATCAATGTGTCTCCAGCTCAAATGTTCAATTATTTTGGCTCATTTTCTCTCACCAGAGATCAGTTGATATTGTGCTGTTGTGAAGCTACAAAACTACTTAATGCCATCACAAACCCTTTCATTTGTTATTCTTAATATATACATATATCTATCCTTTTTACACTTTCTACAATTCTCTGGTAGCTATGCTAAGTACATAAATATCTTTTCTACATGTACTGAGTACTAATACTTTTTTTTGGCCTTTTTTAATCAAGGAAAATATCTGAATACTTTTTCCCCCTCTGCATCATATTGCAGAGCTGGAAAATGTCTGGGCTTGGCTTTTTTTCTGTCAAACAGAGTCTTTATTCATTCTTCTCATTCGCATTGTTTTCTGTTCAGAGAGCATGTGAGTCACAGAGGCTATTTGTGTCTCTGCTAAATTTATACCTGCTAGGGTTACAAATGATGTTTGTATGAGGGACCAATTGTGACAGTGTTATTGTAAAGAGTAACTATTTATTTTTGAGTTTTAGGAAAACCAAAGGAAACTGCTCCTTTATGCATGAAAACTAATCATGAAGGAAATCATTAAAAATCACATCAGCTTTGCACACACTCTTCCAAAAAGATAGGATCTGAGACATCAATTATATGTAAGAAGACTTTATTGAAGCCCACATAAGGTTTTTTTAAATAGTACAAGACACAAAGAAATCAGTAGGATAACAACAAATGGTAAACTACTGTGAAACGGGAACAAACTGAAGTAATAATTTGACACAAAAGTAGAGAGACACTTATCTTGGGTACAGACAATACGTGTTAGCATGCATTCATGTATATTTTTGGTAGAACAGAGTTACTGTTGTCGTGATGGATACACAACAGATATAATCAACACAAATACTGCATTAAGCGTTCTTTGCCGCAGCCAGTTAGTTGGATTTTGCGACAAATGGTAAAGGAATGTCAATATCCAGCTGTCTGTCGCTTACTCTCACATATGGTTCAACACTTTTGCTTTTCTCCTTCATAACGTCAACAACATTGTTGTGGAAAGAATTCATGTGTTTTACCACTGAGTCAATCCAGGACTGGAGGTCAACTTCAAGCTGTTCAGTAGACATGTCAGACACAATATTTTGGATTTTAGCTCTCACAGTTTTCAGATATTCCAGAACAATTCTGGTGTACTCTTCAATCTGTCTGGCAACATCGGCTACGACAGGGGAGTTGATGGCATCGTTGTACACATCAGCAGCAAAGGCAGAGATCTTTTCTACGTTCTGAGATTTCAGGATGTGGAGAAACCTTTCACTTTGTTCAGTGGTAAATTGCAAGAATAAGGAAAATTTCTCTTGGATGTCTTCCACTTGGATATTTCCTAGTTTCCTCACAGTGACAATAACTCTATCCTGGGTGGTTCTCATAGCTACAGACAAATCGTCAAGAATTTCTCCTCCACTCACAATGTGGTTAGAGCCGGGGAGGGTGAATTCAATGGCTCTGATAAAATCAAGGACTGATCCAAAGATGTGGGAAAAATACTGTGGAATCTTTTGAACAGCTTCCTCAGATACTTCGGCAACAAAAGCGCTAAGTTTCTGGTAGATCTCAAGCCCAGACAGTCTCTGCTCATACCCATAGACCTGGAACTTGGTCTCTCTCAAGAATTTAACAATAGCATCGAGAACAGCTTCAACTCTCTGTTGGTTATTTCTGAGGATCACAATAGTTGTATCTGTGACATCTGTCATAACAGCAGAAGGATTTACTGTTGCGAGTTTGTCAACAGCCCTCTTGAACATCACTCTGCCCCTCTTGCTAGCCCTTTCAATGGATTCCACAAGCCTTCCAGCTTTCCTATTGATTTCGTTATATGTGTAATAAGCAGGTTCTGACACCAGCTCCACCGCTCTGGGTACCTGGCTCTTCACTTCCAACATCATATCATATGGCATCTCCATATTCCAGGTTGTCTGAATGTTCAGTTTCTCAGAGTTCATCACAGACATCTTCAGACTCAGGATATCAATGTCTGTTGTTGGCTCAGACTGTGGGAAAAACATGAGACAGAAAAAAACATTATTACAAAAACAAACACACACTTTTTTCATTTAAATCACAATAATATGTAATTAATAAGCATTAAGTAGTCAAAAGTTCTCTTACCGGGTAGCGACCATAGAGTCTTGCTTTGACTTGTGCTGGGGATTTAGTCTGCATCTGAACTGCAATGAGTCCCGCGGATGGAGTGGACATAGAAACAACTAGGCCTTCCTCTGGATTTCCTGTAATCTCTTGGTGGATTTCCATCGTTCTGTCAGGTAGATTGACCTTTGCCGAATTGGTGATGGAGGTATGGATATTTTCATAGCTTAAGATGATGGCACTGTCATGGGTTCCCTCTACCATTGGATGTTTCACAGAGAGGACAGAGGCTATTTTGAATTCACCAGCTGTGATTACGTTGACGTTGCCGTGAATCTTTCCGGTCAGAAGCTCAAATTCAGAGGCTGAAGAGGCATCAAGTTTGATGATGATGTGGTCCTGGTTGAGGATGCTGGCATCAGTTTTGAGTGTGATCATTGCTGTTTTCACTGAACCCTCATAGGTCAGATCACCCAGTACTGGGATCTTGATGCTCTGAATTTTGGGCAGGGTGATTTTGGGAAGAGTCAGCTTACTCAGGGCAGATGGAACATGCAGAGCAGGCATTGTGATGAGAGTGAGGTCAGGCAGGGGAATGGTAAATGTAGACACCTCGACATTCATCACTGGAACCTTGTAGGCGGGCACTGTAATGGTTTTGGGAAACTCAATGCTATATTTTTCATACTCTGCCTTTGCCTTGTTGTAAGATGTAGCGAGCATGGCAGCAGCCTTGTCCTTGCCGATGAGTGCTTTCTTGTGCAGAGTCTTGACGTTTGTATTAATGACATTGATGAGTGGATCTAAATTAATGTCAATGGTAATCACCTCAGGGTTTTTCTTGTAGGTCAGCTTGGAGTTCATGTCCAATGTCTGCTGAGTTGTGAGTAGGAGGTCACTCAGGAGAGTATCTTCCCACAGTGAGACGTCCTCCAGTCTTGGTGTCCCAATACCAACGAATGGCACGGTCATTGCAGGAATTGTGATGGTTTGTTTCAATGCATCAAGATTAGCTTCTCCATTAATCTGGGAAACAATGCTTATTTCTTTCTCATCATTATCTATGGTGAAGGAATGGGAGTATTTGTACTGGTTGAATCTAGCCAGGCCTGTCCAGCTAGCTTGCTGAACTTCAGAGTTAAGGGTAAGAGCCATGTCATTCTGGAGATCTACCTTTCCAGACAGCAGGAATGGAAGGGCAAGCTTGGTGTTTGCCCTGTTCTTGGTGTCAAATATAAGCTCATTAGGTGTGATGGAAGCCACGGCAGTGCTTGAGAGAGGTCCCTCCACTCCTCCGGTCAGCTCTGCGCTGTGAGAGGCAGTGAAATCAATTTTCATGTCTTCAACCTTAGCCTGGAACTTGACATCTGCAACACTTCCCTTCATGAATGGTGTCTCTGTCTCAACCTTGCCACTGATAATTAGGTATCGGAAGATGCACATATCAGCAACCACATTTTGATTCATCTTGTATTCGCCGCATCCTGTTTCACCGTCGAAAATTACCTTGGCTGTATGGAGATCCATGACCACTTCCATGTAACTCTTGTGGGATCCCTCATTTGAGATGTCCTGAACTGCATATTTTTCATGAGCAAGATTGTTGAAGGTCAGACGCGCAGTGCCATCCTCAAGCTGGAAAAGGGTCTTTTGATTTATCTGTGCTTCAGTGAAGATTTTAAGGGGTGGCATGTTGAGGTTTTGTTTGTAGTTAGTTTCTGCAGTGGCGGTAAATCCATTTTCCATGGCCAAAATTGCTTTGTTGGCAAGCTCTGCAGCATAAAGCTCAGTTGTGACCTTTGCAGTAGTATCAGCAGAAGCCTGAGCTGACAGGCCATAGAGAGTGATGGTTCCCTTGTGGTCAAGTGTGAAACATGACTGGTCAACATTGATGTTCTCAGAAATGGACAGACGACTCATCTTGGGCAGGGCAACGTGTGCACTGGCATCGGTGGTGAAGTCAAGGATTTTCAAAGTAGATGTAGCCTGTGAGTTAAGGTTCATTTTGAACTCTGGTGTGACTGATGTAGTTGTGGTATTCTCCAGATCAGCAGTGGTCCTGAGATTGTAATGAGGAGATGTCACCCTGAACTCTCCGTAGAGCTTTCCAAAACAGGGAATTTTGGTCATATCTGTCACCTTCTCTTTCAGCTCCATAGTGAATGTGTCATAATCAAAAGATCTGATATTCTGGACCATTGACATGAAATAATCCCTCACGTCTTCAATCAGTTGTTTGAAGTCGAAGGAATAAATTTCATTGACAAGCTGCTGAACAGGTGCCAGAGCCTTTTTGAGCAAAGGCTGGAAGTCAATTGATCTGAGAGCAGCAAATGCCGACTGAATCTTCTCCCTCACCTGATACAGCTTCATAGTTTTAACAACCTCATCCATGATGGCCTCAATCATCTTCTCAACCTCGTAGTTGGAGAGGATTTCTTCAAGTTTGGAGTAAACAACATTGAACTTGTTTGCAATGTCATGTTTCTTGATGAAAGCCATGAAAGTCTCCTTGATGGATTTCAGCACATTCATGACTTTGTCAGTTGGGAACTTGGTTGTCAGGTTGTTCAAGACATTTTCCATTGAGTTAATAAACTTTCTCAGGTCCTTGACAAAGAGTTTGTAGTCGAAGTTGTCGATGACCTCCTTAAGTTCCGCCACTTTGTTCTGAAACTTGAGACTGATTTCCAACTTGTTGTTAATTTCCTTCAGCATCTCAATGCTGTTGTCCATCATCCTCATCATAGTGATCTTTACGTTTTCAATGACTACAGGCAGGTGCTCAATGAATGGGATCTGGACAAAGTGGCTGTCGCTGTTCTTGTCATATTTCACAAATCCAGAGATGGAATAATCTTCACTGGCCTCAGTAAAGAGGGAGGTTGACATTGCTCCTGCCATCTCAATACCCATTTTCTCTGCATTATTATAAGCGCTAATTTCTTCATCGAAAGTGTGCTCGTTTACTTTGGATTTCATCTTCAGTGTGACACTCTGCTCTTGCAAGCTAAGCATGCTGTTGAACTTGTTCTCCATGTTGGTCTTGATAGGTGATGTGCCTTCCAGTTCATGGTTGGATGAAGCTCTGCACTCAAATGAATGTGTGAACAGAAGAGGTTCTGCTTTCAGGAGGAATTTGCTGTTCAGCTCGCCGCTCTGTTGTCCATTCAGATACATTGCACCATCTGAGTTGAGAAGGGCATCGATGGTCAGAGTGAAGGGTGCTGCAACAGTTTTGACTGTGCTGTCCAGACGAAGATATGGTGAGTTTAAGCTAGCGACATCGTTGAACTTCATGGTCAGACCAGCAATCTCCATATCAGTGGTATGTGTCATGTGAGATCCCAGGAGTTTACCATTTGTATTGCACTTTGCAGACAGGACCATGTCAATAAACTTGATTTCATACGTGTGCTTGAGCTCTTCCTCTGAGAAAACTCCCATCGTTGTTCCAGTTAGCTCCATGTTGTAGGGCTGTGCCTTGAACTGGGCATCATTCACAAAGTTAATCTCCATGATCTTCAGGTCATTCTTTACAGTAACTGAAGCAGTGTAAGGCACCATGTTGACTATGATGTTGTGCATGTAGGAGTTCCTCTCATCAAGAACGTTGTCAGTCTTGGAGTGAAGGCTAAAAGATTTCAGCGCCAGGGACAGTGTGTGGGTATTTTCAGTCCTCATTTCGTTGAAAGATCCTTGCATGTTGTTGGAGACAACCAGGCCATCTTCATTCACTCTAAGGTTCACTAAGTTCCTGGCGTTGATGTCATAGAGGCTACCCTTAAGGATGCTGTTGAAATAGGCTTCTGTGCTTGCAAGCTTACCCTCAACATTGAGCTCGGCTTTATTGTCTTGAATGGCTCCCTTGGTGGTCAGAGACATGGTAGCACCGGAGGTATCGACTCCACCATGGAAAATATTCTCAAAGGTCATTGGGCTATACTGGGCAGTGGTTGTACAACTGGTTGTCAGGCCATTCGTGTTCATGGTCAAGGTTGCCTTGTGAGAGGCGAGGCTTGAAAAGATGTTCATCGAGGCATCTGTGTTTACCTCCAAACCTGAGGGGTTGATGGACCCAGTGATCAGGGAGTAGGCACGGTTCACTGTATCATCAGCTTGGTTCTCAATCCTGAGAGTGGCCTGTCCTTCGATGGAAGAGAACTCCATCTGGCTACGAACCATTCTGTCATCAGCCTTGGTCACAGAGTCAGACTGGATGGTAAGCTGGACATCCTTGTAGCTAAGGCTCATTTTGGTAGTGTGCTTGATTGGGTTGCTGTTCATGTTGGTGTTAGACTCAATCAGAAGTTCCTCATTTGCATAAGATGCCTTGACCTTGTTTACAACCTTCAGGATTTCAGAGTTCACTCTCAGTGTACTCTCCAACCTTGCTTCTTTCTTCATTGGCTCAACAGAGAAGGTGTGCAGATAGGTGGTGGTAGCAGTCATGGGTCCAACAGTCACACTTCCGTCTGTGTTAATGTCTCCAGAGAGAATGTTTGCGTCGACAGTGAACTGTGTGGTAACAGTCAGAGAAGTGTCTAGACCCAGAGGGGAGACAGCATAGATGTTGTATCTTCCTGTTGTTAGAACATTGTCTGTGACTGCAATGGTCTCCAGCAGATTAAAACCTGTTTCCACGATCATGTGCTTCAGGGAGCCATCAACGGTCAATTTCATGGTTTTCTCTTCCGTATCTGTGATTTTTGCAGCTCCTTAAAAACAAACAAATCAGTAGAGATAGTAATTAGTATCAACTTTTGTGTTAATTTCAGGTTTGTTAAAAATCTAAGTGTATTTAGTAAAGAATAAAGATCAAATTACCCTCAGTTGAGAAGGAGAGAAGTTTGACTGGACTTTCAGCCATGATGCTGAACTGGGCCAGGTAGCTGGGAGACTCAACAGTTTTGTTTCCAGCAGAGACTGTGGCTTCCCAGTTGTAATAGTTACTGTGGAGTTTGGCAGACACTTCGACCATTCCCATCAGAGGCATGGTGAGATCATATTCAGAAGGAATGGTAAAGATGGGGATTTGGATCTCCTGTGGGACAATATTCATGCCCACCTGAGGCAAAGAGATGTGAGGGGAGGTGAGCCTTGCAGGTATCCTTAGCTCCTCAGATGATTTACCTCCCAGAGGCAGAGGGATAGTGACGGTCATACGGTCATGGTTGAACTGGTATCTAAGTTTTCCGTCCCTGGTGGAAGGATGAAAACAGAATATTTGTTTAATTTAAAAGAGACATTTGATCTTATTTTAAATATGTGCCTATTTTACAAGTAATCAGGAAAAAATGCAATTTTCTTATAATCAATATGTTTATCTTAATTCATCTATTTGAATATGTGTTACACTTACAGGTTCATGAAGAGGTTTTCAGGCATGGCGGGCATTTCCACATCTGCGATTCTGTTCCTCAGAGTCTCAACATAGGGAACATCAGCTTGGATTTTGTCCATCCAGATGTTGCCGGCCTGATGAAGAAACACCACATTATTATAATGTAGTCTGGGAAGAAGAAACTAAAAGCAAATAAAGATAATATAGAATAGATGAAATTATTATATTCTGTTCACCTCAACTGCCTTGTTTAAGATGTGACCCAGTCTCATGTCAGTCTTGACAACCTGCTGCTCCATGACGTCATCAGCAAACTGCCTGAGCCAGGCCTGGAGGGCCTCAGTGTAAGGCACCAGGATCTTAGTATCAGCATTGACATTGGACAGCAGCTGGACCTCAGCATGGTCTTCACCTGAGATTTTAGAATTTTAGAAGAATTTAGGGTTAGACTTTTGTATTTTCGACAGTATTTGGACAAATACCTGAAATGATCAGTCCATTCTAGTATTTTGTAGAAAAACTTACCATATTTGAATACAACTGCCTGAATGGAGGAGGTCTCTGGAAGCTTGACATCACTCTTGATCTCTAAGGTGAGCTTGTCAGTGTTGCTCATTGTTGCAGTGATGGCAGCATCAGCCTTGAGTGAGGGGACTATGAGTTGAACCTGCAGCATGCCATCAGTCACGGCCTGAAGCCTGAATACAAAAAAAAACATGATCCAGTCAGTGCCTGTAATTAAATAAAGGCCGTTGAATATTGAAGAGAGTATCAAGCTTGGGTTTACTCACTTGGCACGGCCAATCAGAGAGAGCTGGGGCACGTTCTTGTTGGAGATCTCGAGGATCATGGATTTGCCTTCGGCACTGCTGTCGGCCATGCTAACCTTAACACCGGCTTCAACATCAAAGTCGGGTATCTGGACTTCAGTGGTGAAGACGTTCCTGTTCCTGTTGTATTTCATGGTGGCTGTGGCCTCAGTCGGCTGATCACCTGAGGTGACAGAGTAATATAAAGTTTAACTTGATTACTTATATATCCAGTCTGTAGATGGTTATGACTAATAGAAAAAACATCAGAGGTGTAAAGTTTTATCTAAGTATGCTGATCATACCTTCAGCTCTCAGGGTCATCTTCAAAGAATCAACCTCCTGGTGGCCATCTTCTCCTTCACTGAGGAGATTGTAGGCGATGGTGGCTGTGTACTCAGAGATCTCTTTAGTAGGCTTGATGTCCACATTAAACCTAGAAGGAAAAGTCAAGTCTCATTTATGAGTGTTCATTAAAAATCTTAATGAAGAAAAACATAAAAAAGCATTTCTTACACAATATCAATATCATTTGAATACTTTAACTAAGCAGTATGAATACGTACAAATCCAACCAATATATTTCTAATATCTCCCCTTCTCCATAGATATAAAATATACTACTTCTTAAATGTAAAGCGGAGCTGTGTTGGCAAATCAGACCTTTATTCAACCCATATATTTTTCAGCCCAACATTCTTTATCACACTGAATCGTTTCCCAAGGCTAAGGCACCAATTGCTTCAGACTCATGAATAATAATCATGTGGCATGCTGCAATCTGTGATAAGACTGTCAAAATAATCACACGTTCTCCAAACTTACATAGTCTCTCCATTCAGGGGGAAGTAAGGGGCATCGGCCGTGCCAGGGAGAGCACGAGCTGTTTCGGTGCAGTAGCTGAGCCCAGTGAAGAGAGGGCTGCATTTTTCATCACTCAGGGTGTGTGGGATCATTGTAGCCTTGCCGGAACCAACAATCAGCACTTTATTGCTATTTAGAAGAAAGAACAGTAAAATTATTTATATTTTCTAATAACTTCTTTTATGTAATAATAGTACCACGTGTTGTAACACTTGCACTTGCTAACATTTATGCTAGAAGCTCTGAATGTGGCTGCAGAAAAACAAATTCTTCTAGCTTCTTAGCACATCTGCTTATATTCGACAGCAGGTACACAAAGCAGATATATATACAAAAACACAACAAAAATGAAAATATTATATATGAATGTGTTTTATGTTATTTCTTACCGGAATCTGAAGAGCTTTGTGGTGCCCTGTGGTGCGGGGATGGAAAGCTTGACCTGGCCCTTCTCCATGCTAATCTTAGCATTGAGCGTGCTCTCATGGTACATGTTGGTTTGCATCTCAACAGCGGAGGCAACCATTTCGGGGACATGGACTCCCATCTGAGTCATGAACTCAACTCCAACGGAGGGCATGAACAGCAGCTCCTTCTGTGAACAAAAGCAGAGTGTATGGAATTAAATTGGCTGTAGAGGCATGGAAAAATATCAAACAACACCATCATACAAACCTTACTACAATTTTAAAAAATTAGCTAATTGTACTACCATTCATATTTAATTCTTGGTATTAATATCAAGGAATAGTACCATGTTTGGAGCAAGGCGAAGGCCTCCCTTTGCACCAGGAGTGAAGGTGCCGGTCATAGCGAATGTCAGAGGCAAACCAGCTGCAGTAGACATCATGAATTTGTTGTCCATGAAGATGTAGTGGGCAAAGATCTCGTTGTCAGTTCCGGACATCATTTTAGACAAAGTCTGATGGAAATAATAAGTTATTTTAAATGATCTCTTGTTGATGTGCAGAAAAAGAGTTGTAGATTGTTGGATAGGCGTCATTGTAAATGGATAACTGGAGTAAAGATCAGTACCTGAGCAGGAATGAGCCTGGCCAAAATATCTGCATACATCACTGCGTTGTCAGCAATAAACTTCAGGTCGGTGGCCTTGATGAAACCAAGCTCAGCTCCCATGATCCTCAGGTAGGCCATGGCCTCTGGAGACTCTTGATTCTGCAGATCTTTTACCAGCTTGTTGAAGTTGCGAACAATTTCTTTCACAAGGTTTTCAGGGACCTAGGGAAAAAGTTCCATTCCATTAGTTGTGGTGGTACCAGTGGAAATCAGGGAAAAACATTGACTAAAGGGTGTTTAACAGAAGTAATCCCACACGAGATTTACCTTCTGTCCTTCTGCTTTGAGGGGAGCAACCAATTTTTCCAGAACTTCCTTGATGTTTGGTGACATCATGTCTTCGGCCCAGTACAGAGTCTTGGACAAAGTGTCAGGGAAGAAACCGTTCTTTCCAAAGAGAGCATCAATGGTCGGCTCGAAGCCTTTTCCCTCCATGCCAATCTACAATGCAAAGTGAAGCAATTAAATAACTAGATCGATAACAGTGGGTTTTACGATTTAAACCCAAAATTTCCTACTGAGAATCCATTACAACAAATAATGATTATATGAAGAAAAACATAATTGTTGTTTTTTTACTGTTATTATATAGCATTTTCTCGACCGGTGTTTCTAGTAACTGTAGAACTACAATGTGACACAGCAACAAATGACTGATTATTGAGTATTTTACCTCCAAAATGTCCAGGTTGAAACCGAAAGCGTTCAGAGTAGTCTCCAGCAACATCTCTCTGGGCAGCTGGTTACTGGGATCAAAGATAATGTTGCCCTGAATGGCGGCCTTCATGTTGTCATCTTGGGCCACATCCAGCTTGTAGCTGCGAGACTTTGTGGTGTAATCGTTGTGTGTAACAACATCAGTGTCCTCCAGGGCATCAATGATGGTCTTACCGAGCCTGAGATTAAAGAAGAGACGGTAAAACAATCAGCTGAATATAAATACTTGGGTTTGTTAAATCAGGAGAGTATTTACACAAAATAAATCCTGTCAGTTTAAAGGTTCTCTATTCTTACTTCTGGGTCTGTGGATCAGCGGAGGTAATGATGTTGTAGACGTGGGAGGTCACAAAGGACTTGACCTGCACGTTGTTCTCCTGCTTGATCAGCTTCTTCAGCATTTCAATGTCGCTGGGCTGGGGATTCCTCATCAGAACCAGGTATGCTGCCAGGCGCTTCTGCACAGCGCCCTTGGGGTACTGGCAAACCCTCTGGAGGTTAGAGCGGATCTGGATACAGAGACAAGAGTAATATGTTTGTCACCCTAATTCAGGAATAATTATACCTTAAAAAGAAAGGAATCAGCGATATTCTCCAGATAGGGTTCGTTGTATTATCTACCTCATCTGTCACAGACATGCGTCTGAAAGCCTGGATGGCGGCCAGCTGCACAGACAGTGTGGTCAATGGCTGTCTCATGCACTTGAGCAGGGTGTTCTTGATTGTGGCATCAGCATCCTCCAACGCTGCTCCCATGTTACCAACAACCTGAATGGAAGAGTGCGCACATTTAGAAAAACGCATGGAATGGGAAATCACCACTAAAAATGTTGTGTTTGGAGAGATCACAACAAGTTCCTTACCCTCAAGGTCAGGAAGGTCAGTTCTTTCTCTCCACTGCAGTCGGGGCCCAGAAGAGAAGCCAGAAACTCAGACACAGCGACGATCTCGGGGGTGACTCCCTCTCTCTGGTGCAGTCTAGTGACAAAGTTACACATCAGATACAGGAAGTCGCTGTATTCAATGACTTTCTTCAGATGAAGAAAAAACATTTAAAATATGATGGGATGTGGGTTTACTTACTTCCTGGCGACATTGCTCAGAGCATACATGATGGGTTTGCTATTCTTGTACTGAGCCATTGCCAGCATGTCCTTAACCAAGAGGTGGGAGGGATTAGCCAGCATCCCCAGGGCGTAGACAGAAGCGTCAACCTCGAGAGCACCTTCGTCAAAGGTCCTGAGACCCTTCAGGATGGCACTGGTGCACTCTGGGGTACCACACTGGGCCAGAGCTTGGAAGGTCAGCGGCATGGACATGTCCATCATCTCAATGGCAGCAGATCCCAGGACCTCAGCATTCAGGCCTCGGAACTGAGACACCAGTTTGCGGAAAAGGCCGGCGCGCTCCTCGCCCTGCGCGGTCTGGGACAGGGTGCTCAGCTGCTGGAATGTGGCGAAGGCAGCCTCTTTGGTCTGGATGGTGGACTTTTCATCAGAAACATCCATGGGCAAGGACTGAATGTTGCCCTGGTCTGTAGAGAATTACAGTGTAAACAGTGAGAAAAGAATGTAGGACATGGACACATTTGACACATTGTGATGTTCTAGAACATGTTATAAAAACTAAACCACTCACTGGCTTCAAAGATTCTGTCATTGATCTTGGAAGTTTCCCTCAGATTCAAGGTCTGCTTCACCGAAGCAGAAATTCCATATTCATTTCTATTTATTGGAGACAGAATAAAACCCGGAATTACAAACTGCAAAAATAATAATCTTATCTCTGGACAAAAATGCTTAAATTTATTTTAAATTTAAAGTAAAAAAAAACACAGATGAAATATACAACATATAGTGCCCAATCTAGAAATGGTTCAGTATCAAAATCAAAATTTGATACCCCTCTATTATTTAGCAGGTTCTTCATGCTGTTTGAACTTACTGGTGGGACATCGGCAGGAAGAGATGCTTCTCTGTGCAGGTGCCACTGGTCATGTGCTTCTTCTGGTTGTCAAACTTGTAGTTGCACGTCTGGGTGCTGGAAATCATCTTGGACATAGGGTAGTTCTGATGGGAGAGAGACAGCAGGTTTTTTATTAAAGAGTAGGAGAAAGCGTCATCATTTTAGAGGTTTGATTTAACAACTATGGAGTCTAAATGTGTACGTACGAAGTGCCTGTGATTATTTGTTGTCTGGTTTATTTGTTAGCAGGGTTATTTAAAAACTACAACACTAATTTCCACCAAGCTTAGTGGAGGGATGGGGACTGAGTGAAACGTGTGGATGTTGATGAAGGGATGAATCAAGGATTTCATTTATTTTTTACTCTACTCGACATTCTAGTTGAATATACTGTATATCTTTCATTCATTTATTTATTTTCTGTTTCTCCAATACTTAGTGAATATATAGGTCCTTCTACTGATCCTTCAACTCTTAAGAACTGTAACAGTGTGTGATGATGGCGGCGTTCGGTGGTTACCAGGCCAGAGATGAGGGCCAGGGGACTCGTGTCCTGCCTGCGAGCGATGAACTCGTCGCACTGGGAAAGATCCCGGGTGATGGTCACATCAGTGGCGATGTCCTCCCTTGCGTTGACGGTGAAGTCAGTGGAGCAGACTCCGTGCACGGTGGGCTGAAAACGAGGAGAGGTTGTTATTAATACTGAAGAAAAAAAACACACAGTCACAGGAGCCTGAGTGGTAAACACGGCTCTTGTCCGGTTTTGCCCTGACTCGGATTATCAATCGATCAGACCGATTACCCCCCATGGTGAGAGCAGGTGATGCCATTAACAAGATAAAGTTATCTAGGACTTTGACCTGCTCTGAAGGTTGTCTATGTGGGAACATGATGTTACAGGAGTGTATTTATCACCTGTGACTGGGGCAGCTTATCTACTCATTGTGCAACTTTTTTATCTATGCATGACTCTTCTACACAAACAGATTCCTCAGGGATTCGGGCCTGACCTGTTGGTAACCATGACAAACACAAAAAAAAGGCAACAGAACAGACAAACAGGGGGAAGTTACCATTTCCTTGTTCTTCTCCTCCTCCATCACGGGCACGAGCAGAGCAGAGACGATACCCCTCTTGATGTTCAGGATGTGGACAGCCTCGTTGTCCTCAGCGTAGAGATGAACATTAGTCAGGCCTTCGACTTTGAGCTTCAAGGAGTTCCTGTCGACGTGGAAAGAGCCTTTATGACCTGCCCTTTCACTCTTTACATCCTTAATAATTGTTCTTGCTTTTCGGACAAATAACACAGAGGATGAATAAATCTTTCTTACAAGGCCATGGCAGCCTTGAAGGCCTCATTTCCAGCTGCGGGTGTGTAGACTGCGTGTCCCTGCTCATCCACATGAGAGATCTCGCTCAGAGAGCACTCTGTGGTGCGCAGGATGAAGCTACAGGTCTGGGGCACGTCAATCTCAACCTTTACGGCACATAAAAAAAACATTGTTAGTACAAGTGTTTTACTATCTAAGACTAATATAAAGTTTATTTTCCAGTGTTGATCAGGGCAGGGAGACGTACCATGCAGGAGACTTTGGAGCCGCTCTTATTGTCAGTAGCTCCATTCACGCCGTTAATGGTCTCAGCTTCATAGTCGTACTTAAACGACCTGAAGTTCTTGAATCTTTTGGCCACTAAAAAGTTTTTTTCATTTGAAAAATGAGTCAGACAACTGTAATAGAAATGTTTTCTGGATATAGTTTTTAGAACACTAATATAAAAAAACACTTTATAGAACTTTTAAAATTTGAAATGAAACAGCAGATTTCACGAGTTAAGTAATTTGACATGAAACAATCAACTCACATTGACACACTGGAGATTGTTCTGTCACATCTTGCTCTGTAAAAGAAGGAAAACATACGTGCTTGACATAATGATAAAAAAATAGTGTAAAATAGATAAATAATGATCCTATACTTGAATAGTAAATAGTATGTTGAGATCCAAATACGCTGATTAACAGTACAGAAAATATTCACTCGTCACAAACAAAAAATATAAAACACTTGAAGTCTAAATATAAAACTAAGTCCTTAAATCCTACAAGCTTGAAAATACAAAGACAGTACTCACGGGCTAGTGTGTATGTTCCCAGCAGAAGCAAAAGGCAGAGCTTGGTACCCTCCATGATGGGCATAAAAAAAGCTCCCGATGCCTTCAGGAAGCGAGAGTCTTCCTCTTTCAGTGAAGACTACTCCTCGAGCTCTTGGCTTTTGGCTTTTATAGTTCTCCAATCTTAAGTGTGTGATCACCAGGACTTGGAAATGTGTCGACCTGGTTCCAAAGTCTGAGCAGTCCTTGTGGCAGGCCAAAGGTAAAAACATTTCACAAACCAGGACTGAGTGACTCCGTCAGCACAGGGTGGGGGTGGTCTGTGCGATTAGGATCGATCACCTCCTCTAGCCTTGCTTTGTTTTTCAGAATCAGTCAGAGAGTGATCCTGAAGTCTTTGTTAATAGAAACCTGATTCGTTTAAGTTGTATTATTTAAGAAAATCATGTATCTTTATCTTAAAAACACATTTTGCAATCAGATCAATGCCATTCAATAGCTAATATATCCTCAATCACTAACTTTGGTTGCTTGTTTTGCTCAAACGGGCTCGATACACTTTGTAGATAATTTAGTTTTCAAAAAAAATTTTTTTAAACTGTTGCCATCAAGTCAAGTAGTTGTTTTAATTTGACCAAGTTGGGATTTCACGTTGAAAGACACAGCTTAAAAAATCCAAAAGGAAAAACAAATCTCTCTTCTGTGTTTTATTTTAAGTTTCGAGCTTTAAAGTTACACTGTTTTATCATTTTAAACATGTACAAGTACATGAAGTCCTCTTACAGAAACTCAATCAACCTTTGACCCATGAACAATATGAATCATATCACCTGCTGCTTCAGTGCGTTATCGCCTCCGTGCACGTACTGTATTTCTTTCAGGCTGTTTTATCTGGACAACCACATCAGTTATAGAAGTCTATTATTCATTAAATTAAATCTACCCACTATGCCTTTTTGGAAACCCTTAAACATAGTGTCTTCAGTTATATTTGAGCTTTTAATGCAATGAAAAGTAAAACGTGTCTCCTATGATCAAGGCCTCTCACAGCATATTGTACATATTAGAGACACTGCTGGAATGTAACTAAGTACATCCACTCAAGTACTGTACTTAAACACAAATTCAAGTCATATGTATTTGAGTATTTCCATTATGGGACAACGTAAAAATACTCATGTCTATTTCCTAACATACAGTTATACACAGTATATAACTTACTGTGTTGACTTCTCTTTCTTTGTCTTGATTAAAAAGCAGTGCCTCAGCACTGGTATCTTAACGCTCTTCAGTGACCTTTCACCTCCTCACAGAAGTCTGTGAAAGGATCAGGATTACAAAACAAGTGAACTCAAGATAAGTTAATCAGGCAGAGGTTTGACAGCTTGACTTTACATAAGAGTGCTTCTTGAGTGACAGAGGAATTCTGAGGTTTTCATCTACGCTTAATGAGTAGATCTGACAATCAGTGTCAATCAGTCCGGTTGGCGTAAAAAGCAGAGACAAGTTGGATCTTCTTTAAAAACATGTTTTTGATGTACGTTCTGTCATCTTGAAAAATCCATAAATAAGGTTACACAAAAAACCTGAGCATGGAGGTCAGCTGAGAAAATCAATGCCACATGTCACATGTGGTGTCATTGTGTAGCTGATGTCCTCAAAACCCCCTGTAGACATGAAGCCTTTGACTAATGAGCCTAAACTCAAAGATACAAAGGGAAAGAACTGACACAGATGATTGAATCAGAGAGCAGGAGACAGGAAACAGAAAAATTAGCCAAAAGGAAATGTAAATATCAACCATGTAGAATGGGTCTCCCTGCTCTTGAGGACATTTCTCAATTTCTAATTGAGTTCCTGCTTCATTTTGAACTTGTGTGATGAGCAGCTATCAGGGGAATTAACCTCAGGCAGGCATAGATGTCACACATTGCATCTATTCCTTCGTTTGCCTTTGGAAAATGAATAAAAAATGTAATATAGAGTCGTGGCCAAATTACACATTACAGTGATTTGTAGAGTGAATGAACGAATACAACACAGCAGCAAACAGACATTTAAATAAGTTGAAATGTTTATTTTTGTGTTGCTTTTTATTTCATGACCTTAAAAGTTAATAAGTACTGACGTCAGGGAAGCCAAACATTTTCTGCCACACTGACACAAATTAACGTAGCTATAATTTGATATTTTTTTCATGCCTGATTGCTGAAGAGGTTGTATTTCTTTTTTTTGCACTTAAAAAAAACAATAAATGTGTAATTATATTTCATAACGTTTGCACACAGAACAGTTTCCAGTATTACAATGTGGCGAATCGTCCCTTTTTTAGTGGTAATCAGATTCAACAATTACCTACGGGACATTAATGACAGTAATGATCCTCCACAACAGGTCACTGGGACATATAAATTGAATGCAACCATTACTAATGTCATTCATTAGACCCGTGCTTTTACTAATATGACGTGTTGCCATAGGTCTTTCATTATAGGCTGTTACACAACCACATTAGAGCTGTAATCTAAGCACTGTAGTGTCCTAGATGCCTTTAACTTTGCAGAGGTAGGTAATTGCAGGACGATTGTGAGGGGCACTATTGTCACAGTTTTTGAAACAGAAGTTCTCTCCTGGCTTATCTGGTTGTTGTAAGTGAATTCATCAGGGTGCTAAAAAAATCATTACATGACTATTTAGAGAAACGTGTATTCGAGCCGCTGCACATTTAGAGAATACTTGTTCTTTCCTTAGCATTGAAAAGAGACAAACAATATTTTTTCACACTGTAAAACCATTGGAAATATGAGAGAGCTGCCATGTTATCAGTAAGTGAAGGACCCACATACTGTAACTTGCTTTCATCATGCATGCTGGGAGTGATTGTTTTTATTGCCGGCAATTTAAAAAAATGACTGGGTGACATAAGTTATACCACTTGTTTGGGCATACAAACAGCTTGAAACAGCTTGAAACTGTCTGAATAGAGTGTAATCAGGATCTTGACTTTATAGTCCCCTCTAATTGAATAAGTGCAGAGCGCAGCTGGCAGAAAACAATGCCCTACATCTCATGCAGCTGGTATCTACTGGTATCTCCAGGAACTGCTTGATAACATGTTCCAGTGCTGTTAAAGAAAAACAGTAATGGGTCAAAGGTTTCAGGCTCAATCCGGAGTTTCAGCTCAGACAAGTCTATACAAGTCTTGTTTTCATTTTCATCTGGACCGCGTTGAAGGAATTAATAACTTGCTGCCATCTTCAGACAACAGATGCTCGTGGGAATAGTTCAGCACAAACAACAAGGGCATCAGCTGAATATACCAGAGATCCAGTTGGTTTAAACTATTAGTATCAAGCTCATTTTGAGTTTCTTGTTTAAATTACAATTTAATCATTTCATTTATCTGGAATACATTGTTTTTGTAAGTACCATAGACTCAGGAACTGTCCAGTTATATAGTATGCAGGGCTAAATCTATTAATACAAATTCCTGTCTATTTTTTGTTGAACATGTTCACTCTGGGGAAAAATGAATTCATCAGCAGAATAATAGTTTTTAAGGCAGATGTTCTTGTGACCCCCCCTGGTTGCTGGATGACATTACACTTGTTTGTCCATAGGCTTCTTCATGTAGCTGACATTCACTGAGAGCAACTGTGCAAATGTAGATTCAGGCTAAGTGGTCGTACATTTTCTCAAATGATCCCTTTGTCCACAATTATACCCTTTAAAATGTATTTTTAATTGACATCAGTGAATAAAGAGTAAATAAGACAAATAAGGAGTAACTGTGGCAAGATATTCAGTAACTGAATACAGCATGTACATTAATATCACCCCATAGAGCATAGATGCTGAAAAAAATAAAAGCTGGAACTCAAGACTGAAGTTTTATTGTATATATTTTAAAATATAATGGAGTTTCATTACTTCTAAGATGCTGTGAAGTGTGTACAATCTCTCTCCTTTACTCATATATGAATCAATGATATATAAATATCTTGCCCGGGTTATAACATACAGTTGTGCACCCACCTAATTTTAGTTTTATTGTTCTGTTATTTGCATGGTTTTTATTCTGACCTGGTAAAATGGTTTAACCTGAAGTAACTGTGCATTCAGAAATCTAGAATTGGTTCCAGAGACACATACATTAGTGTCCTTGGGGGGGGAAATGAAAGACAGCTGTGCATGACTTTTGAGTTCATAGATTTTATTTTACACAATCATCAAAATAAACCTAGAACGATTTGACATGCAAGACATAACAGGTTATTATGTGCTGCTGTCACGTGTAATACCATTAGTGTACGATCATTCTATTTTCAATCAAAACGGAACAAGACATTATTTCTAGAGTTGTATTTGCTTTTTAAATAAAGTAGAATAAGTGTTCAACACGTCCACCTGTTCGTTTAGATAATCTGGAGTAGCATTTCAAACATTTAGCCAGATTGGAATCAAAGATTAATCGAAAGCCTTGAACCCTTAACTTTTACGTACATCCTGTACTGAGCAGGAGCATCCTGAAGATAATCAGTAACAGTGGATTTAAACTGATTCACTGCAGATATTGAAATATCCAGAAAGTTATCAACCATGCTTTTTATAGACTCAGTGTTCACAGATGTGGTCGCGTACTCAGTGATAGTTTTCATTAACGTCACGTATTTCTCATAGAGAGCATTAATGTAGACAGCAATGGAATCAAGGCTGTCCGACGTTAGGCTATTGTCAACAAAGTCCTGAGCTTTGACAACAACATCTTTCAGGGTGTCTCCCAGTTTTTCCAGGACAATGTCGATATTCTGTGGGTGCTTCAAAAGATCCAGAATAGGATTAGACATCATCTTCATTCTGTCCCTCATCTGCTCAAGTATTTTGGCTCCGGCCATGACATCCCGAAGGGGCATAGTGACCTGGATTTTACTGACCATGCCAATCATGACATCAGAAGCGTATTCTGCATTAACAGCAACACGGTGCATCGTCCTCTCTAGCATAGAAGTAATTTTGTCATTCAGGTTGTTGAGCACTTCGATGACAGTGGTTACCCTGTCCGAACCAGGTAGTTGGACCCGGGTCTCTCTCAAGAACCTGATGGTTGCGTCCAAGAACATCTGCATGGTCTTCTGGTACTGAGCAACAGTGTTCCTAAAGAGAATAGACACCTGGCTCATATGTGGGGCGTGGTTTGCAATGTTGTGGGCTTCCTCAGTGTAGAAAATAATATTATTCTTCAACTGAGCAGCATGACTGAACAGCTGGTATTTCTCAGCAAAGTTAGACAAACAAGAAGTGATGGCGGGAAGTTTTTCCTGCAAAACCCTGAGCATAATGCTTGGGGCATCCATGTTGAGGGACAGCTTGAGATTCATTTTTTCAGCATCCTTGATTGAAGCTCTGATGGTGAGAAGTTCAACATCCTTCCCAGGTTCAGACTGTTTAACACAAGAAAACAAAAACAGATGTAAAATCAACGTGTATTTGTCTGAACGCAAATAGATAAAAGCAACATCAGATCCTTACGGCATAGCGACCATAAAACCTGGCGTTCATCTGGGATGGGACTCTGCCATGGAAAACAAGACCCAAGAGGCCTGTAGATGGAATAGAAATTGTGGCACTGGATCCATCTTTGAGAAGAGCCAAGCGCAAGTTCACATCAGTGAAGGCAGCGCTGGTAATGTCCACATCCAGTATGAAATGGGAGTCACTATAGAGACAAACAGGAATGTGTCACTTCTCTCTCTCATCATATTTGCGTTGAGCTAGAGGAAGTAGATAAATTACAAAGAAATGTATATACACAAAATGCTTGTTTAAACAATTACCTCATTGTCTGGGAAAAAACATTTTGAAGGTTCACTGTCAGGTCGGTATGGGTGAAAAGACACTTTCCATTCAGACTTAGGCCAGCATTTTCAAAGGTAATGGTAATGGTAGCTGTTGAAGAACAATTATTTAAATTAAACCTTATAACAATAAATTCTGTAAAGGAAAAAATACCTAAATGTAATTCATTCAATGAAAAATAACTTACAATCCAGGTCGTATTCCAAGAAGACAATCACAGAGGTGGCAGAGGACTTAAAGGTGACTTTGAAGACTGGAGCATTGCCCTCGACTTCTGCTGCCAGGTTTGTGCGGTACAATGGGCTGATGAACTTGGTGTTGGTAGAGATCTTCTGCTTGTCAGCTGTTACTTCAGCAACAGTTTTCTCAAAGATGGTCAGCTCACCCAGACTGCTGGGCTGAGAGATATCGATCTCAATATCGGCAATCAAGGAAGACCCTGGCGCAAAGTCAATGGTTGCCTGGGCAATGTGCTTCCCATTGGTGTTGAAACTGAACAGGTCTGCCTCATTGTTGCTAGTATACTTCAGCACTGCATACACTCGGCTCAGGGAGGCTTCAACGGCAAGATTTTCATTTACATCCATTCCAAAGAGTTTGTCTGTGCCATAGTTAAGTTTGGCATCAGTGATAATCTTGGAGGTGGAGCGAAGGCCATCATCATTCAGGTACAGATTGAACTCATTATCAAGGATTCCCACAAGTAAAACATCCTCGTGCACTGTTCCATCCATGTTTGCTCTGGTGGATGACTCCATGGAAATATACTCAAAAGCTCCTTCCAGCTTCAGACTGTGGTCAACCTCTGCCTTTCCAACTGCCTTGATCATGGGGATGTTGAAATCAGCCTTCACCCTCAAGGTGGAGACAGCATTTGCTTTGGTTTTGGTGTCTGCAACCAGATTTTGGTTTGCCTCCAGATTGAGAATGGGCAGGGAAATCTTTGCAATAGTAGCCACAGAGACTCCAGTTTCAAAAGTCTCCGTACTCACAGTGATGGCGCTGTCATGAGTGCCTTCAATGTGACGATGTTCAAGGGACAGGGAGTTGGCCAACTTGAGTCCTTGCTTGGTGGTCAGACTGGTGGTGCCATCGAGTTTGGCTTTTAGAACCTCAAACTCAGAGACTGTGGTAGCTCCCAGACGGAAGACAAAGTCATCTTCAGCATACAATCCAGAATTGACATTCAGATTGATAATGTCAGACTTGAAGGACAGCTGTGTGATCAAGTTACCCACTGAGGGAATGTAGATTAGACCCATCATATCGACCAAGGGGTCTACTTGGCTTTTTTGGTAAACAATCTTGCCATTGAAATCAATTTTCTGCTCAGTGGTAGTTAGAATGTTTTTCAGTCCAGTTTGTTCATACAAGTCAAGGTCGCTAATCGCTGGGGTATGGAAGTCAACAAATGGAATATCCATCTCAGGAATACTGATGGGCCTAGTCAGAAAAGCAACGTCTGCTTCCCCTTCTACAGAAGTAAGAATGGCTAACTCCCTCTCATTGTTCTCCATAGAGAAGTTCCAGAACAATTTGTGCTGATTAAGACGGGCCAGAGCCACAGTGTTCATATGCTGTTTGTCAGGCCTGAAGGTTGCTGAGTAATCATTCTGCAGATCGATCTTGGCAGTAAGAGCATCATTTAAATTGAGCTGCGTGTTTCCGTTATTCTGAAAGATAAACACAACCTCCCTGGTACCAACAACAAAATCAATCACATTGTTGAAAGATCCACTGACAAAACCAGTCACATCTGTAGTCTGTGTAACCTTCAGTTCAAGCTTCATGTCATGAATATTGGCATTTACTGATCCAACCAAAATGCTGTTTTTTATCGTGGACCCTTCTACTTCAGAACGAAAATCAGACTTGAAATAGCTGAACATGAGAAAGTCAACATTCATGGTCTGTTTCATCTTCAGAAGGAATGTATCTGTGTCACTACTTAAGGTGAGCACGAGCGTACTTGGATTGATTGTAACTTGCAGATCACTCTTATGAGTGTTGCCGTGAGAGTTCAAGGTGGTAGTACCCTGGTTTCCAACAGTTATTGTCACTGATGTACCTTCCTGACGGACTTCACATTTCTGTGTAACAGATGTCTCACTCGTGAGGTCGATGATAGGGAGGCTGAGAACATGTTTATAGGATGTGTCAGTACTGGCTGATAAACCACCCTTGGTGGCTAAGTAAGCTTCGTTTAAAAGCTCAGCATTGTAATGTGCTGTGGTGGCCTTTACTGTGGTTTTGGCTGACGCCTGGGCTGAGAAGTCAGAAAATGTTACAGATGCATGATGGTCCACTGCAAGAAAAGCATGAGTAAATTTAAGGGTCTCAGCAGCAATCAGCTGATGGTCCTTGGGAGCAACAATGCGGGCAGTTGAATCCAGGTTGAAGTTAAGGATTTCAAAACTTAGTGATGTACCTTGGGAAGTCACAAAGCCTGTAAGCTGAGGAGTCTCATTTATGTCAAGAGACGTTTGAACCTCAGCAGCATTTCTAATGGAGTAGATGGGGGTATTCACTTTTATCTCATAACTCAGTTTACCAAAGCCTGGAATTGTGATGTCACTGGGAATTAATGGCAGCTTACTTTTCGGGAATTGGAGAGTTTTGATAAGTTTGTCTGCCGGCAAAACAGGCAGAATAGGAAAGGAGAACTCGGGTAAAGTGATCACAGGGAGTGAATATTCAGGAATGCTAGGAAGGTAGTTCATATTCAGGTCTCCAATTAAAGCATCAACATCAAACATTGTCATCTCAAAGTTCAGAATGAAATCGATCAAGGCAATGAGCCTCTGTTTTATGTCATTCATTGAGATGGTTGTCGCTTGTATGGTATGCAACCCCAAGATTGTGAACTCTGGGATGTTCAGCTCTGTTGGGATTTCAAACTGGTGAAGATCACTCATGGTGAATGTCTTGGAAGGCATGACAAGATCAGTGAGAGGAATTCTGAAGGATTCTATGTTTAGCTGGGCTTTCTTCAGTTCTGTAATGAGGCCATCAATGATTTGCAAAAGCTCACTGACAATCTTTTGGTCAGGTGCCAGCTTCTTAAAGATCTCAACCATATTGGTGAACATCTCAGTGGCAAAGATTAGGAGGTCAGTATAGCACTTACTTGCCAACTGCAGATAAGAAGCAATTTCAGCATTGAAATCCAGGTTAGAAATTTTCTGTTTTATAACTTCTGCAAATACCTTCAGATTATCAAGAACAACCTGGTCAATGACATCTTGAGCAGCTTTCACACTTTCTGAAATATTGATTTCTCTCAGCTGTTCCACGGAGCCTCTAAGAGACGATAAGACAAAATTGGCTAAATCGATAGTTGCCTCAAGCTTCTGGGGGATTTCAAGAGACCTGAGCAGATCATTCACATGAGATGTGTACTTGGCAATAATTTGATTGACATAATCCACAAAGTCATTATAATTGAATGACTTCAGGTTCTCCTCAATAATAAGGAGGTAGTCTTTTAACTGGATAATTATATCCTGAATCTCAGATGATTTTAAATAGTTGATAGAATCCTCAAAGTTTTGCATAAATTTGGAAGGTATATCTGCATCCTTAACCATCTTGAATACAGCTCTGATGGATTCCTCAATTTTGGTCTGCTCGATGAGCTCCATAGCTTGTTCCAAGGCAACTTGAACCTTTTTGTCTAACTCGAACTTTAAAGTCAACTCTCTCATCTTGGCATATAAATTGTTGATCTTGCCTATGATATCAAAGTCCTGAATCGTTTGCCTTATATAATCTGTTATATCACTGAGAATCTCTGTGGGAAACTGACTAGTGAATTCCTCAATGTGAGCTCTGAAGTCCACATATTCATATGTAATGTAACCTTTCAATTCAGCAACAAAGTTCTGCAAGTCAAAGGTCTCAACCTTTTGCTTAATCTCTGACATGATTGTCTGTAGCTTAGCTTGGATTTCATACTTGGCATCAATGTCAAGCAGGAAGGCAATGCTGCTACCCTTCAGTTTTTCCAAGTCAAACTGCTGGACCATCTCTCTTACGGTGTCAATCACATACACAACCAGAGCCTTGATGTCATATTCCTCGTTAAAGGCATTCAGATGTTGCTGGATACTCTGAGCAAGTGTTTCAGGGAGGCTGCCACTAAGAAGTTCTTCCATCATACCAACAAAGTGTTTGATGTAAACAGTGAGATCAGCCAGACATTTTTCAAAGGTAACCTTCAGGTTACTTAAAGAAGCCTCCACATCATCCATGGAAATTGCATATTCTTGGCTAAGATCAGTGAAATACTGCTTAAGTTGGTTTACCTTGCCTTCAATATTCAATTGGGAAACAAAGTCACTTACATGGTGGGGAAGAGCCTCAAGTTTAGCCTTTATCTCCTCGTTGTTGATGCAGTCATGCAGTGTCTCAGCAACATACACGATGAAGCCTTTCATACTTTCCAAGAAGGCAGGGAGATTGTTAAAAAGAGGGATCTGAATGATGTGACTGTCTGTGTTCTTGTCGTACTTGAGGAAGCCAGAGACAGTGAATTCCTGGTTGTCTGTGGAATCTGTGTTGATGATGTTTGTGAGGATGGTGCCAGAGACCTCAATTCCAGTTCTCTCAGGGGTATTGTACACACTCATGTCTTGATTGAAGACATGCTCATTCATTTTAGATTTCATTCTAAAACTGGTCTTCTGCTCTTGGGGTGTCAGAACAGTGTCCATGTTGTTGTCAATTATAGTCTGGAGGGAAACATTGTTTCCTAGCTCCTGAGTTATTGATGCTCTGCAATCATGTGAACTAGCAAAAGCCAGAGGTTGAGCTTTCAGGAGGAACTTGCCATAGAGCTGAGCACTGTGCTTTCCATATACGTTGATGTCTCCATCAGCGTTAACGACAGCATCAAGGTTGAAATCAAAAGGAACAACGCTGCAGCGGATGGTGTGATCAAAGCGCATTGGCTGTGAGTTGAAACGGGCATCGTTGGAGAGCCTGGCAGCAAGACCAACAACTTCCAGCTCGGTGTTCTGGTTCATGTGGGTTCCAAAGAGTTTTCCAGTGGTGCTACACTTTGCATTTGCAGTTATATCAGCATACATCACCTGATAGATGTGCTTGATCTCTTCCTCACCATAGATGGCTTTCAGGCTTCCGGTCAGGTCCATCTTGTACAACTCTGCGTGCAGCTGAGCCTCATTAATGAAGTTGGCAGCCAGAAGTCTCAGGTTGTTATTAACATTTGCAGAAGCGGTGTAGGGTTTCATGTTGATGAGGATATCATGAGTGTAAGAGGCATACTCGCTTGCTGTGGCCTCAGCCTTTGAGGTGAAGTCTAGGCTAGAGAGAGTAATTACGAGAGTGTTTGCATTGTCAACCTTGACATCACTCATTGCAGCCTTGTTGTTAATAGATAAAGTAGCTCTGGAAGCATCAAGCTCAGCATTGAAGCTGTTTTCTAGGGACAGGGGGCTCTGCAGGGTGGTTGTTCCACTTGTGGTCAAACCGTCCTTGTTCATCTTCAGAACAGCCTTGTGAATCGCCTCATTCTCAAGAAGTTTCAAGGTGGCATCGCTGTTTACAACCAGACCATTGACATCAAGAGTGGCAGTCAGCAGAGAGTAAACACGGTTTTCAGTCTGGTCGGCATTTGTCTCCATTCTAATGACGACTTCACTTGCACCAGCTGAGGCTTCAGCCTGGTTGCGGATCTTCATGCCGAGAGCAAGGACAATGGCATCACCTTTCACTGACAGCTTGCTTTCTTTGAAGGAGAGCTCACCAACATGTGTCAAGAGGTTTTCAAAGGCATTGGTGTTAGACACAAGAGAGAATTCACCATTGGCAAGGGATGCTGCAATTGTGTTCTGAGCATTGATAACTGTGGAGTCAATCTGGACAGTAGAATCAACCTTTGCTTCTTGCCTGAATGGGAAGATGGTGAATGACTGGGTGGAGATGGTTTTGCCGTACATGGGTCCAGCCTTGAACATTGCATCAAACTTGCTATCAGCAGAGATTTCCTCAGTGTTGAATCCAGTCATGCCTGTGTGCTCTAGTGCAACATTGAGCCCAAATGGACTTGTGGCTTCAATCTTGCTGCTTGATTTCAAATTGATTTTGTCAGCGAAGGTTGCGTCTTCAGTTATGCTAACACTGGCTTCAATGAATTTATGGACCAAAGAGCTTTTCAATTGAGCGTTAATGGAATCAGTGGTCATCAACATTCCTGAGCCTAAATAAAAGACAAAAGAATAAATGATGCATAGTGTGATTCATTAGCTAATATGCAATTTAACAAATAGAAATATGCACAATAAAGTGTATCTTGGATGTAACAAATTGATAAATATTTACTCAGAATTACCTTCAATCTTTATTGACAGGACGTCAATTGGGGAAGTTCCTTTCACGTCAAACTTCGCTGAGTAGCTTGGTGTTTCCACCACATCTTTGCCAGCAGAAAATGAGGCCTCTGCATCATAAAGGTTGCTTTTCATCAGAGTTGAGACCTCAGCTTTGCCGAAAAGAGGAATAACCAGAGTAAGACTCTCAGGCACAACAAGGTCTGGGATTGGAATCTCCATGGAGACAATCTCAAGACCCAACTGGGGTAGAGATACACTTGGGGTTGTTAAGACCGTTGGGAAATGAAGCTCTTCTGTCGACTTTCCTCCGAGAGGGAGAGGGATGGCAATGGTGAAGTGCTCATTGTTGAAGTAGTACGAAGCCTTTGCCTCACTGTAAACAGGACAAAAGTTAAATAAATTAACGTTCTGAAAAGAATACATCTCGGATAGTTTAAGTATTTACCATGAAAGTTTCCACACTTACGTGTTCAGGAACAATGTGTCTGGCAGGGAGATCATAGGCATTTCAGGAACTCTGAAATTCTGAATGTAAGGGATGTCAGCACCATACTTTTCCATTTGGCTGTTTGCAGCCTAAAAAAGGGAAGAAACATAAGTTTTTCAGTTCTTCTTCACTTTTCTTTTTAACAAAGAAACTTTTCTTTAAGAAATCATTTCTGAATCGAGACTCATACCTCCCTAAATGTCTTTAAGATGTGACGGACTCTCATGTCTGTCAGTCCCACTTGTGCGTCAAGCAGCTGGTTGCCATACTTCTCAAACAAGTCAGCATTTTGCAAGACCGTGGTTTCAGTGCTTACATCAGATGTGAATGCAACTTCAATCTTGCTGGCATCTGCAACCGAACACATCAATTACATATCCATCATTTTGTACTGTTCCTTGTCTTATGTTGCATGTTTGATGTGATTCAGATTCAGATCAACCTGTCTCAGAAGTAACAATGGAATAAAACGTTATTGTAATAGAGATATAAAGATAAAAGGGTAAATTCAATTACCATATGTCAGTGCAATTTTCTGCTCAGCGGTGGCATCCATTACTTTGATTTCACTCTTAAGCTCCAGCTCCAATTCTTCACCACGCTTCATGTGAGCTGTGACAGTGGCATCAGCATTGAGTGAGGGGACAAGCAGCTGGACTTGCAGCATTGCTTCCTTCATTGCCTTCAGACTGAAATGTGTACCAGTTGGTTAGTGTCATTTCAATGACATGAGTAACATTAATGTTATTTGATGAGGATTAATGGCTGATTTCTTACTTGGCACGGCCAACCAGGGAGAGCTGAGGAATGTTCTTGTTTACAAAGTCCAGAGAGATTGAATGAGTTCCTTTGCCCTTGGTGTTTCCATCGACAACACCCAGCCTGAGTCCAGCCTCTACATCGTAGTCGGGGATCTGTAAGTCAGCTGTGACGACATTTCTCCTTCTGTTGTACTTCAGCATTGCTACGGCCTCAGTGGGCTCTGCACCTGTTGTTGGGGAACCAAGAGAGAATTTTTTTTAGCTTGTGGGCCATTTCAACCATGGAACGATTTGATCATATTGTCCACATGTACTACAACTTACCTTCAGCCCTCACAATGAGCTTCACAGAGTCAACTTTCTGCCAGGCCTCTTCTCCCTCCCTGAGGAGCTCATAGGCAACAATGGCTGTGTACTCAGTGACTTCGCCAGTAGGGTGGAGCTCCACAGCAAATCTATGATGGTTCATTTAATATTTTTCCGGTTAAACAAGTGAATAAAAGAGATTATTATTTGTCAGTGTTTCAGAAAATGTTGCTTACTTGCTGTCTCCAGTGAAGGGGAAGTAGGGGGTTGTCTCTTGAGAGGAAGCATCAATGTACTGCAGAGCGGTGCAGTATTTAATTCCAGCGAAGAAAGGAGTGCACTCACTCACATCAACCTTGTCCATCACTGTTGGGGGGATGGTCATCACCTCTGATCCAGTCACTGCCACCAGGGTGTTTCTGTGTGGGGAAGTTAAAAAGAATGTGAGCATAAGTTTGATGTTTATGTTTTTAGTCTGAAAAACATGTATTTGCTCACACTGAGCCCAACAGGATTAATCACAAAGTGTGGCTGTAGAGGGCGATGTTGCTCATTAAAAGTTACCCTGTGTAATTTACAATAACCGTTACTAAGTGTTGCTTTACAACCAAAAATAGACTGTGTAAAGTACATTGTCCTTCTAGCACTTGGTTGTTATGAAATCTCGATTTCTTCAAAGTTGGATTTACTTCAAAATGAGACACAATCTTGTTATATGATCATGGCCAAGAACGTCTACTACTGCTTACGTCATTTTGATGAGCTTTGTAGGATTCACTGGAGCGGGGATGGTCAGTTTGAGTCCCTCATGTCCCATGGAGATCTTGGCACTGAGTCCACTCTCGTGGAAAATGTTGGTGTGCATCTCTAATCCAGAGTCGACATATTCAGGGATGTGGGATCCAACCTGAGTTACAAACTCAATGCCAGCAGAGGGCATGAATGCAACTTCATTCTGTGTGGAAACAGGAGAAACATGAATTGTTGTGTTGATGCTTTGAAATTTAAAATATTTGAGTAAGATTTAAGCAGATTTAGGGATTTTTACCATGTCACGAGCAATGTGAAGTCCACCCTTGATACCAGGGGTGAAAGTACCAGACAGTGCAATCCTTAGAGGCACACCAGTTAAAGTGGGCAGGAAGAATTCATTGTCCATGAAGATGTAGTGGGCAAAGATTGTATTGTCAGTCTTGGTCATCAAAGCCTTCATTAGCTGAAGCAAATAAAAATACACAGGATATTTATATCACAAACTGTTTATAAAACATACAATTGTTTAAATGCTCTTTAAAATAAGAACACTCAAATTCTAACACTTCCTTACATCACCAGGGAACATCTTCATCATGCTGTCGATCATCATTGCAGAAGAGTAGGCCATCTCCTGAATTTCCTTGGTCTTCAGATATCCAAGCTCATTTCCCAGAAGTCTCATGTAAACCATGGCCTCAGGAGACTGAGCAGACTTCAGTTCTCCCACCATTTTGTTCAGGTTGCTTCCGATCTCCCTCATCAGGTTCAGAGAGGCCTGTGCATGTAGAAGTTCTTACTGTTTTCATTTCGGACATTTATAAAAATACAGTTTCATAACTACTTTTAAGATACCATTAACACATACAAAACAGATATCTCACTATACCTGTCTCTTCATTCTGTCCTTCTGTAGGTTTGGCAGCATGTTTAACAGATTCTCACTGACTCTCAATGGCATGTTGTCAGAGACAAAGTACATTATTTTCATGGCAGTGTCAGGAAAGAATCCATTATCTCCAAACAGGGCTTCAGCAGTTGGCTCAAAACCTTTGCTCTCCATTCCAATCTGTGAAGATTATAAATGAATTACACCTACTAACCCAACGAAACTCATCTTTATATGTCTCATGGCACAAAATGTTTACCTCCATCATGTCCATTTCATAGCCAAAGGCCTTGAGAGTCATCTCAAGCATGACTTCCTTGGGCAGATAGCTGGTACCCTCAAAGATCATGTTTCCCTCCACAGATCCCAACTTGTAGTTGCGAGAGAACTTGGTGGGGTCCATAGTGGCTCCAATCTCATTACCCTGCAGGGCATCACGGATCATCTGTCTCAGTCTGTTGGAAATCAAGAAACATATTTCTGTCAACCACTTTTTGGTGATTTTATTCAAGTTGAGACGACTATGTGTAGTTAATGGCAGCAATTAAAAACTTTTATAAACGTTTAACCCACTCTTTAGTCTCAGGCTCAGTTGTGGATAAGATGTTAGTGATGTGGGAGATGACAAAGCTCTTGACTTGTTGGTCTTGCTCAAGGGGCAGAGCATCCGCCAGCTGAGCCAGTTCACTTGGCTCCGGGTTCTTCATAAGTACCAGATATGCAGCCACACGCTTTTGCATGGGGCTGGTACCGTCCAGAACGACCTGCATGAGAATCTCTCTACCCTGTGACAAAAAGAAGTCAATAAAACCAGTATCAGTATGTACAAATAATAATTCTAATAAGCCCTCACACCAATTAATCAATTTGTCTTGCCTCCTCAGGGACGGGAATCAGCCTGAACGCTTGGATGGCAGCCTGCTGCACAGCCAGAGAAGCCTCAGGCTGGTTCACACACTGCATCACAGCCGCTCTCAGTGCAGGACTAGCAGCGGACATAGCTGGAGCCATATTTCCAATAACCTATAATCAAAGGACATGTGAACTTTTTGCTCATTGGTGTTGGTCATTTTAATTTTGATCAGTCTAGTATGTTACCCACTCTCAATAACATGAAAGTGGTCTCCTGGTCACCGGAGCAGTCGCCCAGCTGAGAAGCCATAAACTCAGCCACAGAGTAAATCTCAGGGATCAGATTTCCTTCAGCCTTGTAGAACCTGTTGAAGAGAGAATATGAAAGTATTTTATTTTTAAAGATGTTGGTTCTATTTTACATACCGGATTAAGTAAATAGTTGCTCGAATATTATTCAGCATGAAAGTGCGTTAACATCACTCACCTCTTGACGATATTGCTCAGGGCATACAGGATGGGCTTGCTGGTCTTGTGTTTGGCCATCTCGAGCATGTCATTGATCAGGAGGGCAGAGGGATTGGACACGAGTCCCAGAGCAAACACAGCAGCATCAACCTCGACTGCAGAGCTGTCGAAGGTCCTGAGGATCTGCATGATGCCACTGCTGCACTCAGGGGTTCCACACTGGGCCAGAACCTGGTAGGTCAGGACACGAGACACTTCAAGAGCCTCTGGAATGGCGGGACTCAGGGTCTCGGCCTTCATTCCACGGACCATGGTGACAAGCTTGTGGAAGAGATGGGCCCTCCTCTCACCCTCGGCCTCGGGCAGATTGGTCAGTTCTCTCAGGAGGTTCAGACCTGCATCTTTATCCTGGACAGCACTCTTGTCCTGGACAGCTTCCATGTGAAGACCCTTGACGATGCCACCTGTTATACAGAAGGAAACGGTTAGTATTAATTATTCACACATTTAGTATATTGAAATAAAAAAGAAGAAAGTGCAAAAAAATATGTTTACTGTGCTCGAAAACTCTGTCATTGTGAGGAGAAACCTGAACCAGAGTCAGTTCTTGCTTTCCAACGTTAGTAACTCCATATTCTCCCCTGTAGAGATGAAATGCATTGATTAAAGGATTGTAGATACCTCGGGTAATACTTATCAGGGCATGTACTTACATGAGTAGTTCAGAGTGATCCATAAAGATTGACTTACTTGTGTGAGAAGGGAATGAGGATGTGGTTCTCAGTGCAGGACCCAGAGGTCATGTGTTTCTTCTCACTGTCAAAGTTGTAATTACATGTCTGGGAGCTTCTGACCAACTGAGCAAGAGGGTAGTGCTGAAGACAGAAAAAGTATTGTCAGCAAAAAAAATTATCTTTTCAAAATCAAACCCTCTCATGTGTCGCTGAAGTATCTTACCATGCCAGAGATAAGTGCTAGAGGACTGGTGTGATCTCTCATCGGGACAAATTTGTCACAAGTGGACAGATCCCTAGTGAGGCTAATGCCAGTTGTGCTGTCCTCTGTAGAGGTGATGGAGGAATCTGTCTTGCACATGCCGTGGATAGTGGGCTAAAATGGGTGTGTACAGAGATGTTATATTATTTTCTGTTCTTAGGGTGTGAGAAGTTGTTTATTCTTTTTAATGTAGGTTTACATTTGAAGGGTACACTAGTAAGAGACATACCATTTTCTTGTTCTTGTCTTCTTCGACCAGAGGAACAGCCAGGGCAGAGATAATGCCTCTCTTGACATTCAGAATGGTTGTTGTCTCACCATCTTCAGGATACACTCTCACATCATATACACCCTCAACCACAAACTTCAGAGGATATCTAAGTGAAAGAAACTCAAGGTTTACTCTTGAAAGTTCAGCAAATGTTTTTTTCTGCATAATTGGTGTAACACTTAAAGGTCCAGTGTGTAAGATTTAGGTGAAAGGGGATCTATTGGCAGAAATTGAATATCAAATAATCCTTGTGATGTTTTCACCAGTGTGTTTAATCTAAATTATACAAATTGTTGTTTTCTTTATCCTAGAATGAGCCTTTATGTTTAAATACTTTATATTTATATCTGGAGCATGTCCTCTCCACCGAGGCCGCCATGTTTTTTTTTAAGGTAGTAAACTAAACACCTTTTGAGTTTTTATGACAACTTAAGTCTATCACAGGTTCTCTTTCGTGTTTGGAAGGGGAGGGTGAGGTGAGGGGTATTCAGCTCCAACATGAAACTTCACCACTAGATGTCACTAATCTCTACACACTGACCCTTTAAAGGAAAAATGTGTATGTAACATACCTCTCCATTTCAGTAGCAAAGTTGTGAGAGCTGGACGTGGGACTGAACACAGGGTTGCCCTCTGCATCCATGTCAACCACTTCACTCAAGCTACAACCAGTGGTGCGGACGATGAAACTACAAGTCTGAGGCACTTCGATTTCAACCTGTTTTAAAACATATAGTTCAGCTTTACCCTGTGTGATACAAGTTAAATGAAAATGTGTGTGAGAACATTAAATGTTTGTACCTTGCAAGTGGCCATAGGTCCATTCTTGAGATGTGATGCACCATTGATAGAATTCAAAGACTCAGCTTTGTACAGGTATTCATATATGTGGTAGGGTTTGTACCTCTGGTTCACTTTTAGAGAAGATATCGATTTAAATATTACAGTTCTATAAACTTACAATACAATTTACAGTACAAAGAGATTCTTGAAAATATTGGCACAATACAATTTCTAAAAACATTGAAATCAAACTGCCATTCACATTGCATGGTGGTTTTTAAATTAACATATCATATCAGCATATTGAACTTACACAGGCAGGATACATGCTCCTCTTGGGCAGCTGTAAAAAATTATCAAGATAATTAGATTAAAAAAAAGCAAAAGCAACATAATGGAAATAAAATAATAATACTTACAGCTTGAGGCTAGCGTGATAAGGAGAAAGGAAAGGCAGAGCTTGGAGTCCCACATGATGGGCTCGCTGCGTCTCTCTATTTTGAGAGACTGACGCCTCAACCTCTGCAAAGGCCTTTTATACCAATGGTGGTCTGTAGGAAGAGGAGGTTGAAATTACATACAGTACTGTACCAACTCCAAAGTCCAGTCTATATGTATGTGTGGAGGGCCAAAGGCAACTGGCTTCATAAAGCTTCCCCACGAATATGATTACCAGTTTCAGAAATTGTGTTTTTATATCGAAAGGTTTGAACCTATCTTCCTAGATTATTCAACTATAGTTGGAATTGAGCAGAAGTGCACACTCCCCTTCTGACTTTGTAAAGTATAATTGTAAGAACAATTGTAAGAACAATAATTGAAGGCTCTGTCTTATTAGGTCACAAAAATAGGTGTGGTTGTGAGTTTCTTTATTTTTTCTCTGTTATCCAAATGTTTTTGTTTTTCTCGATTTGAGGATTTTTATTTCATCACTGTAAAGTTTAAGAATATTGTAGCGTCTGTAAATTATTTCAATTTTGATTATACTTAAAATCTTTCTAATAAACAAACAAAAATTAATGATTTAAAACATTCCCAGCATTTAAATTTTTTTTTAATTTTACCATGAGGTCAAGAACCATACATTACATAACACTGTTGAAATGCTCCTTTAAAAGCACAACCAAGAAAGTGGGGTAATTCCTCCTGATAAGAAGTTGTTCAGCTGAGCAGGTTGTTATCAAGCATCTTGTCAAAGCAGCATTGGACTACAGTCTCTGACTGCTGTGTAGACATGTGTAGACGTGATTTTGTACACATGAATTTATCTTTCACACTCTCTGATTTCACACTCTCCCTGTTGAATGACAGACTTACAGCAAGGCCACATAATTCATGGGGAAATCATCTTGAGGCGACTCTAGAGAGCATAAATAGCATTACATAACACAACCTAAATCCTAAAAACTACTGCTATAGGGACATAAAGGTTAGTTTCAACAGCTATTTGTTAATTTTAAATATGAAGGTTTTAAAGATCTTCTTGTAGTTCATAAATCTTTGAACCTATCACCCTCAATCATCTTACTGTGATAGATCCTTATATTTTTCTACCATAACTCTGGTTTATTCATAAAATACATCTGTACATCCTATCATACTGGTTTGAAGTGGGTGGGCCACAGTTGTAGAACAGTCTGTCATGTACTTATCTACTAATCAAGATCAAGCAACAAGGGTCAGGTTAGTCAAGGATCTGAGAGTTGTTGGGTTGTTTGCTTATGTCGCAAAAATCACTCTGTCAAATCTGATCAAACCAGTACTGAGGTGTATTGTGTGACTTTTAGAATGTTTCCACAATCGCTGCTGTAAAGACAAAAGAAGATGCTTAGTGTTCCTGGGTTTGTAGTGAATCTAAGAAACCTTTACATCCTGTTGAAATGTTTATGTGTATAGTTCGGCATATTTCTAAAAACATTCAACCAGTGTTGACCTTACTGGGTTTTCAAGGAAGAAAGAGCAGAAACAGATTCTTAACACTTTGCTGTGTGTAAGAGCATCTAGAAAGCATCCTTGGATTTTAAAGTATTGATGAGATAGTTACTCAAAACCATAGTGATCATTTTTGTCTGACTCTCCACTGTTAGCAGATGATTATTATGATTATAGCAGATGATTATTATAACCCCCCATCTGAGCCTACAGGTGGATGCTGGGGTGGTGGAGAGAATGAAGCAACTGGTAGCAATACTGCAGCAGCAGTGCGAGCAATAGGGGATGATGGAAAATTTCTCTCTGCTCAGATAGACCATAAGTTAAGGTGGGTGTGTATTAGAGATGGTTGTGGAGAGTGAGGTATGTCACATGATGTATGTCACATGATTGGAGCAGCGCAGCTCGAGTTGGCTCCCTGAAGTAGCTCGGAGGCGTCGCTCCATCCCTCATGCAGATTACCATCTAATTGAAATTGATATGTGTATTACATGAATAAACCTGTGTTAAGTAATGAATTTGACAACTTCATTGATTTGTTGTGGTCGGATACAGCTGACCACAGTAAACAGTAGATGTAGTGTAGTTCTTTGTGTGGTTCAATCATTAAATCTAGTCCTGTGCTCTTTTCCGTTCAAACAAAGAGGCATCTTTCTTTATGTCTTTTCTCTTCTTCTTTCCTTATAAATAACAAAGTATCAGGAGAGATTAACTTATCTGATTTGGCTGCTTAAAGAAAAAAATTGCTTTAATATTATTTGGGTGTTGGGAAAAAGGGTCATTATCTAATCCAAGAAGGCTTTTCATGTCAAACTGGTTAGGTTTTTCATGTTGGCCCATATATTGTAAATTGTGACTTTGTTTACACCACCACATTAGTCCACATGATTCGATCATCAAACAATAACAGCGTACACGCTCACTAATCTTTGGAAAGGATGGAAAAGTCCTGAAAAGCCCAATTAATTGTGTGCGAAACGCGACTCCAGCTCCCAGCCTGTTGCCTGCTCGGCTTCACCTGAGCTAACAGGCTAACAGGCTATCTCCCGTCAGTGAACACGACCTGAGTCTGTGGAGAGGTTTCACTCACAAATGGGATGAATAATATGGTTTGATCTTCGGCTTGTTCTCCTGACAGAGAAGCTAAAGACGTCTGCGCTCCCGTTTCTGTGGTAAGTCAAGTTTAGTATAGGCGAAATCTTTGTGTCGCGCTGAGCGTTAAAGCATGTGAAATGTATTTGAAATATGATTTCTGCTCCCTGCTGGCACTCAAAATGCAGCCCATAGTATATCTTACTGGTCTATATAGGCCTTCTGCTTATAATAATAAGCTACCTCTATTTTTGTGACGGTGACATGACGTCATACAAAATTGCCCCACCAGAAATTTCAGGCAAAAATCGCCACTGACTTTATGTAAAAGAAAACTGATCATAAGATCAATTTAATTTCTTCATCACACAATATCTTTGATTGCAGATAAGAGAGAAAAACAATACATCTAAAGTTGCACCCAAAAGTATCATCTTAAAGAAAGGGTGAAGTAGTCCCTGGACATGTCAGGATCATTAAGGCCTGCAGCCATTTTCTTGTAAATGCCATTAGAGGTGCTCTTCCGCAGTTCCTATTCTTAGGATTATCTAAGCGTCTTTTGTGCAAAGACGCTTTTGTGTTGACTTTTTGACCTTTGGGTATACTTTTTTAATTGGCTGTTTGGTGTGTTTAGGGTTCTAAACTGTGTAGAGGTTCAAATGAGTATTGCACACAGATGTTGTCGCTCAGTTTTGTTTCATTGTCTGCTCTGTACAAGTATTGTTTTGCTGTTTGTGATGGATGTATGTAAATGTTTACTGTCAATGCATATGAAGTAGGCCTATAGTGAAACTCTTTGGTAAAATCCCATTGTGTTGCGTGATTTTGTGTTGTGGTTGAGTTTACAATATAGTAAACTGTTTGGTGGATAATAAGAACAAAGACATAGCAAGAGTCAGGAAATTGCTCATTCCCGGTTATTTAAAAATACCAATTCACTCAGTGATGTCGTTTAGAATTCCAGAGACTGAGTTGCTGTCACACATATGAAGTTTTGATGTGAATTTCATTCAACATCATGAAGCAGGAAATCACACTACTACAGATGGTTGTGTTGATGTATTTTATTGAGTCTGGTAAAGTTTGATATGTACACAACAAAACATCAACATTGACATGACACAACAGTTGTTTCAACTAAACCCATTGGTATAAATATGTTTAAAGAACTAATTATCTGTTTTCTAAAGAGATGTTAGTTTTTCAGATGTTAAATTGTTATTGTTACAGCCTCAGTCTGTGAGGGTTAATTACTGATGGAAGGCAAGAGGAAGGTCAAGCTCAAGTTTTCCTTCACTAACTTTAATATAGGCTTGAGCTTCCTCTGAAGTTTGCTGCAGGAAAGCAGAGGCCGAGTTATTAAACTGTTCCACAGCATGAATGAGCATGTTCATGATGTTCTCAAATGCATTGTGGGGATCTACATTCAGATAAATCTGGTCAACAACATTCTTCACAAATGTGAAAAGGTTAAGATAGAGGGCATTGATGTTGATGAACACTGCATCTAAATAGTCAGACTTGATAGAGTCAACAAACTCCTGAGATTTCTCAACAAGAGCCTTCAGGGTCTCTCCAATTTTCACTAGCATTGTGTCAAGACTCTCCATATTTTTCACAAAGTCCACTAGTTCATCGAATACATTCCTGAACGTTGCTTTGATCTGATCCAAGACCTGACCACCAGTAATTGCATCGCCAACTGGCATTCTCAATTTAATGCTGCTGATATTATCAATAAAGGCGTTATAGTAGACTTCCATATTTTCATAAGTAATCTGAATGGTTGCATCTAGCATAGCTGCAATGCTTGTGGTGAGCTTCTTCAGGACCTCAGGAAGAGTGGTCATCTCCTCAGAACCGGGCACCTTGAACTGGGTCTCTCTCAGGACTTTAATGACAGCATCCAAGAGGACCTGGACAGACTTCTGGTACTCAACAATGGTGTTCCTGTAGAAGATTGACAGCTGGCTCATTTGATCGTCATAGTTGATAGCTGCAGCGTAGGCCTCGTTGATGCGGTTAAGAACAGAGTCCTTCAAGTCGCTCATCTTTGTTGTGATCTGGAACTTGTCAGCGAACACTGTGAATGAAGAGAGGATGGAGGGGAGTTTCATCTTGAGCTCAGAGAGCAGCACTTTTGGTGCCTCCATGTTGTAAGCAATCTGAAGGGTCATCTTGTCAGCGTCTTTAGGAGATGATCTGATTGCCAAGATGTCAACATCATCCTCTGGGGCAGACTGTTGAAAAGAGGAAAACAAAATAATATTTAAAATATATTAAGAATATATTTAGCTTTTCAAAAAGGTATGTTAATGATACTCACAGGATAACGGCCGTAGAATCTAGCATTCATCTGAGATGGGACTCTGCCACTGAGCTGAAGGCCGAGGAATCCATTGTGTGGGGTGGATACTGAGCCACTGATACCATCTCTACGAGCAGCAAAACGGATGTTCATGTCGGTGAAAGTAGGACTGGTGATGTCCACATTCAGGGTGTGGTGAGAGACACTGGAAGAGAAAGAAAGCATGTTATATGAAAAATCCAGACAAGTTTTGAACCTGATATTCTTTATTGTAAACATTTATCAAATGATGAGACGAAAGCAGGAAGAAATAAGAGCCTTACCTGTCGTCAGCCTGGCGCCTTTTCCTAAAATATGAAGAATTTTTTTTTATTATTATATCCTTGAGAAGCAGTTTCTGTAACATATTGTGTATTCAAAACAAATCCTGTTACCTCAAAGCCTGGGATGTGGCATGATTGACATTCATGGTCATGTCACTATGTGTCAGAACAACCTTGCTATCCATGTTCAGAGCTTCATCCTCAAATTTGGCAGAAGTGGATGCTGTTGAAAAACAAATTCTTAGGATTTAGTTTCTGAAGATGCTTGGCACAAAAAACATGGAAATCTATTTGAGGGGTTTATTCAACTCACCATCCAGGTCGTATTCCAAGAAGACAATCACAGAGGTGGCTGAGGACTTAAAGGTGACTTTGAAGACTGGAGCATTGCCCTCGACTTCTGCTGCCAGGTTTGTGCTGTACAATGGGCTGATGAACTTGGTGTTGGTAGAGATCTTCTGCTTGTCAGCTGTTACTTCAGCAACAGTTTTCTCAAAGATGGTCAGCTCACCCAGACTGCTGGGCTGAGAGATATCGATCTCAATATCGGCAATCAAGGAAGAGACTGGCGCAAAGTCAATGGTTGCCTGGGCGATGTGCTTCCCATTGGTGTTGAAACTGAACAGGTCTGCCTCATTGTTGCTAGTATACTTCAGCACTGCATACACTCGGCTCAGGGAGGCTTCAACGGCAAGATTTTCATTAACATCCATTCCAAAGAGTTTGTCGGTGCCATGGTTAAGTTTGGCGTCAGCAATAATCTTGGAGGTGGAGCGAAGGCCATCATTATTCAGGTACAGATTGAACTCATTATCAAGGACTCCCAATACTAGGTAATCCTCGTGCACTGTTCCATCCATGTTTGCTCTGGTGGATGACTCCATGGAAAGATACTCAAAAGCTCCTTCCAGCTTCAGACTGTGGTCAACCTCTGCCTTTCCAACTGCCTTGATCATGGGGATGTTGAAATCAGCCTTCACCCTCAAGGTGGAGACAGCATTTGCTTTGGTTTTGGTGTCTGCAACCAGATTTTGGTTTGCCTCCAGATTGAGAATGGGCAGGGAAATCTTTGCAATGGTAGCCACAGAGACGGCAGGTTCAAAAGTTTCACTACTCACAGTGATGGAGCTGTCATGAGTGCCTTCAATATGACGATTTTCAAGGGACAGGGAGTTGGCCAACTTGAGTCCACTCTTGGTGGTCAGACTGGTGGTGCCATCGAGTTTGGCATTCAGACCCTCAAACACAGAGACTGTGGTAGCTCCCAGACGGAAGACAACGTTATCTTCAGTGTACAGTCCAGCATTGGCATTCAGATTGAGGATGGCAGACTTGAGGGACAATTCTATGATCAGATCACCCAGATGGGGAATGTGGACCAGTCCCATCACATCAACAAGTGGAGCAGCTTTCCTTTTCTGGTAAACAATCTTGGCATCTACATCAACAGTTTGCTCAGTGGTAGTCAAAATCTTGTCTAATCCAGTCTGCTCATACAAGTTCAGTTCACTGATGGCTGGAGTCTTGAAGTCAACAAAAGGCAGATCTAGCTCAGGAATGCTGATGGGGGATGTCAGGAAGTCAAGATTAGCCTCACCATCCATGGCAACAATGAGGGCTGCCTCATTTTGGTCATTGTTAACAGTTAGGTTGTAAAACATTTTGTACTGATTCAGGCGAGCCACAGCAACTGTGTTCAAATGCTGGTTGTCAGGCTTGACGGTAGCTGAGTAGTCATTCTGGAGATCGATCTTAGCAATCAGAGTGTCAAAAATGCTGACCTTGGCATTTCCTTTGTTTTGGAATTCAAAGACAAACTCATTAGGACGGGCTACAATGTTGAGTCCATTAGACAGGACTCCACTGACTGCGCCATACAGTTCTGTGTCATGGTTGGCCTTCAGCTCCGCCTTCAAGTCATGAAGGTTGGCGTTTGCAGATGCAACAAGAAGACTGTTTTTGATGAATGGTGTCTCGGCCTCATTGCGTAAATCAACCTTAAAGTATGAGAAGGGGCCCATTTCAGCAGCAATTTGCTGTTTCATCTTTATGATGGCAGAGTCTGTGTCGCCAGAGAAAGTTAGAGTGATAATGCTAGGAGTGAGTGACAAGATCAAGTTGCTTGTGTGTTTGCTCTCTTCAGCATTAACTTTGCCAGTGCCTGAATTGTCAACTGTAAGAGTGAGTGTGAGGCCGTCTTGGCGAGCAATGGATTTCTGGGTTAAAGTGGCCTCACTTCTGACATTGAAAATTGGAAGGGTCACTTCATGAGTGTAGGTTGTATCGAGAGAAGCAGACATTCCTCCTTCCATAGCAATAAATGCTGTGTTCATAAATTCAGCAGTATAGGGAGTAGTGGCGACCTTAACTGTTGTCTTGGCCTGGGCCTGGCCTGATAGACCATAGAGGGATACAGATGCCTGATGGTCAACTCCAAGAGCAAGATGGTCAAACTTCAGAGTCTCGGCTACAACAACACGACTCATTTTTGGGAGTGCAATCTGGGCAGTGGAGTCAAGTTTGTAATTAAGACTTTCAAAGCTTGGAGATGAGGCCTGGGAGGTGAAGAATCCAGAGAACTGAGGTGACATGTCACTCTCAGTGGAGTTCTGGAACTCAGCAGAAGTCTTGATTGTGTAGATAGGAGTGATGAATTTGATCTCACCAAAGAGTTTACCAAAGCATGGGAACATGAACTCACTTGGGATGGTTGGTAGCTTACCAGTAGGAATCTGAAGAGACTGAACAAGTTTTTCTAGAGGAACTTCTGGGAAGACAGGGAATGCCATCTCAGGGAAAGTGAATTCTGGAAGAGAAAGCTCAGGCATGTGGGGGAGGTAGGTCATTGTCAGATCTCCAAAGAAAGCATCAACATCAGGAATTTGGATGTCAAGGTTTACAATCATATCAATAAGTTCAATGATTTTCTGCTTGATGTCATCTAAGGAAATTGTGGTGGCCTTTACAACTTGGAAGCCCAGGATGGTGAATTCAGGGATGTCCAATTGTGTTGGGATTTCAATGTGTTCGAGCGTATCCATGCTGAACATAATGGAAGGCACTACAAGATCAGTAAATGGAACGGTGAATGAGGGCGTGGCCAACTCGGCTTTTTTCAGTTCTCTAATTAGGCCATCAGCGATCTGCTGAATCTCGCTTATGATCTTTTGCTCGGGTAACACCGTCTTAACCAACTCAACAATGCTGGTGAATACATCAGTGATGATGGTTACGGCCGTTGTGTAGTACTTCCTCACAGAGTCCAGACAACTGGTAATCACAGCGTTGACATCCAGATTTGTTAATTCCTGTTTCACAAATTCAGCACAGCTCTTCAGGTTCTTCAGCAGGTTCTCGTCAATGACATCCTGAACTGATTTAATCATCTCTGCAATTTTGATTTCTCTTACACGCTCCGTGAAGCCTTTAAGAGAGGACAAGGCTAAATTGACAAAATCTCTTGTTGCTGCAAGTTTCTGGCCAATTTCAAAATGCCCGATGAACTCATTCAGGTGTGTTGTGAACCAAGCAACAAATTGATTGAGAGATTCAACAGACTCATTGTAATTAAATGAGGTCAGCTGTCGCACAACAGTTTCAATGAACATATTTAGCTTTTCAATTATATCCTTGACGTCAGTGGATTTCAAGTTTTCGATTGCAGACTCGAACATTCGCATGAAATTGGTTGGTATATCTGAATCCTTCACCATATTGACGAAAGCTTGGATGGTTTCCTCAATTTTGAACTGCTCGATGAGCTCGACAGCCTTTTCCATGGCAGCTTGAACCATTTTGTCAGCCTCAAACTTGACGATTAACTCTCTCATCTTGGCATAGAAGGTGTTGATCTTGCCGACGATGTCAAGGTCCTCAATCATTTTCCGAACATAATCTCTTACATCACTGAGAATCTCTGAGGGAATCTGACTAATGAGTTCCTCAAAGTGAGCTCTGAAGTTCATAGATGAAATGTAACTTTTCAGTTCAGCAACAAAGTTTTGCAAGTCAAAGGTCTCAACCATTTGCTTAATCTCTGACATGATTGTCTGTAGCTTAGCTTGGATTTCATATTTTGCATCAATGTCAAGCAGGAAGGCAATGCTGCTGCCCTTCAGTTTTTCCAAGTCAAACTGCTGGACCATCTCCCTTACGGTGTCAATCACATACACAACCAGAGCCTTGATGTCATATTCCTCGTTAAAGGCATTCAGATGTTGCTGGATACTCTGAGCGAGTGTTTCAGGGAGGCTGCCACTAAGAAGTTCTTCCATCATACCAACAAAGTGTTTGATGTAAACAGTGAGATCAGCCAGACATTTTTCAAAGGTAACCTTCAGGTTACTTAAAGAAGCCTCCACATCATCCATGGAAATTGCATATTCTTGGGTAAGATCAGTGAAATACTGCTTAAATTGGTTTACCTTGCCTTCAATATTCAATTGGGAAACAAAGTCACTTACATGCTGGGGAAGAGCCTCAAGTTTAGCCTTTATCTCCTCGTTGTTGATGCAGTCATGCAGTGTCTCAGCAAAATACACGATGAAGCCTTTCATACTTTCCAAGAGGGCAGGGAGATTGTTAAAAAGAGGGATCTGAATGATATGACTGTCTGTGTTCTTGTCGTACTTGAGGAAGCCAGAGACGGTGAATTCCTGGTTGTCTGCAGAATCTATGTTGATGAGGTTGGTGAGGATGGTGCCAGAGACTTCAATTCCAGTTCTCTCAGGGGTATTGTACACACTCATGTCCTGATTGAAGACATGCTCATTCATTTTAGATTTCATTCTAAAACTGGTCTTCTGCTCTTGGGGTGTCAGAACATTGTCCATTTTGTTGTCGAATGTGGTCTCAAGGGAAAAGCCAGTATCTAACTGCTGGGTTACTGATGCTCTGCACTCATGTGAACTAGCAAAAGCCAGAGGTTGAGCTTTCAGGAGGAACTTGCCATAGAGCTGAGCACTGTGCTTTCCATATGCGTTGATGTCTCCATCAGCGTTGACGACAGCATCAAGGTTGAAATCAAAAGGAACAACGCTGCAGCGGATGGTGTGATCAAAGCGCATTGGCTGTGAGTTGAAACGGGCATCGTTGGAGAGCCTGGCAGCAAGACCAACAACTTCCAGCTCGGTGTTCTGGTTCATGTGGGTTCCAAAGAGTTTTCCAGTGGTGCTACACTTTGCATTTGCAGTCATATCAGCATACATCACTTGATAGATGTGCTTGATCTCTTCCTCACCATAGATGGCTTTCAGGCTTCCGGTCAGGTCCATCTTGTACAACTCTGCGTGCAGCTGAGCCTCATTAATGAAGTTGGCAGCCAGAAGTCTCAGGTTGTTATTAACATTTGCAGAAGCGGTGTAGGGTTTCATGTTGATGAGGATATCATGAGTGTAAGAGGCATACTCGCTTGCTGTGGTCTCAGCCTTTGAGGTGAAGTCTAGGCTAGAGAGAGTAATTACGAGAGTGTTTGCATTGTCAACCTTGACATCACTCATTGCAGCCTTGTTGTTAATAGATAAAGTAGCTCTGGAAGCATCAAGCTCAGCATTGAAGCTGTTTTCTAGGGACAGGGGGCTCTGCAGGGTGGTTGTTCCACTTGTGGTCAAACCGTCATTGTTCATCTTCAGAACAGCCTTGTGAATCGCCTCATTCTCAAGAAGTTTCAAGGTGGCATCGCTGCTTACAGCCAGACCATTGACATCAAGAGTGGCAGTCAGCAGAGAGTAAACACGGTTTTCAGTCTGGTCGGCATTTGTCTCCATCCTAATGACGACTTCACTTGCACCAGCTGAGGCTTCAGCCTGGTTGCGGATCTTCATGCCGAGAGCAAGGACAATGGCATCACCTTTCACTGACAGCTTGTTTTCTTTGAAGGAGAGCTCACCAACATGTGTCAAGAGGTTTTCAAAGGCATTGGTGTTAGACACAAGAGAGAATTCACCATTGGCAAGGGATGCTGCGATTGTGTTCTGAGCATTGATAACTGTGGAGTCAATCTGGACAGTAGAATCAACCTTTGCTTCTTGCCTGAATGGGAAGATGGTGAATGACTGGGTGGAGATGGTTTTGCCGTACATGGGTCCAGCCTTGAACATTGCATCAACCTTGCTATCAGCAGAGATTTCCTCAGTGTTGAATCCAGTCATGCCTGTGTGCTCTAGTGCAACATTGAGACCAAATGGACTTGTGGCTTCAATCTTGCTGCTTGATTTCAAATTGATTTTGTCAGTGAAGGTTGCGTCTTCAGTTATGCTAACACTGGCTTCAATGAATTTATGGACCAAAGAGCTTTTCAATTGAGCGTTAATGGAATCAGTGGTCATCAACATTCCTGAGCCTAAATAAAAGACAAAAGAAGAAAAGATGCATAGTGTGAATCATTGGGTAATATACACTTTATCAAACACAATGTGCATAATCAACTGCTGTATCAGCAGAGATCAGTGCATTGTTATATTGTTGCACTGTTACTGAAATAAGTCACGTAATATATCATCAGTGGGAAAAGGAAACTGTTACTTGAATCTGTGCCACTAAAAGTGAACAACATATCACTTACAATGTAAATTCAGAATAACATGGAAATAAAAAGTGATTAATAATTTAAATCTGAATTACCTTCAATCTTTATTGACAGGATGTCAATTGGGGAAGTTCCTTTCACGTCAAACTTCGCTGAGTAGCTTGGTGTTTCCACCACATCTTTGCCAGCAGAAAATGAGGCCTCTGCATCATAAAGGTTGCTTTTCATCAGAGATGAAACTTCAGCTTTGCCGAAAAGAGGAATAGACAGAGCAAGATGCTTGGGCACAACAAGTTCTGGGATTGGAATCTCCATGGAGACAATCTCGAGGCCGAACTGCGGCAAAGACAGGCTAGGTGTGGTCAGAGCTGCTGGGAAGTTAAGCTCCTCTGTGGTCTTTCCTCCGAGAGGGAGAGGGATAGTGATGGTGAAGTGCTCATTGTTGAAGTAGTACGAAGCCTTAGCCTCACTGTGAAAAATTACAAAAATAATATGCATTAAGGTTTTGAAAATAATAGTAATCGACATTTGTAGCATTTACCATGAAATGTTCCACACTTACGTATTCAGGAACAATGTCTCTGGCAGAGAAATCTCAGGCATATCAGGTACTCGGACATTCTGAATGTAAGGGAGGTCAGCACCATATTTGTCCATGTAGTTGTTCGCAGCCTAAAAAGACAAGAGGTTTTCAGTGAATGCGTTACTTATTTTTTCAGCATAAATCTTAAAAACTCTTAATCCAAGACGCTTACTTCGCCAAACTTCTGGAAGATGTGACGGACTTTCATGTCTGCCTCGCCCACATGTGCGTCAAGCAGCTGGTTGGCATACTTCTCCAACATGTCAGCACTTGGCAACATGGTGGTCTGGGTGTTCACATCAGACTTGAATTCAACTTCAAACTTGCTGGCATCTGCAACAGTACACACAGATCAATTAAATCTATGTACTTAAAACTTTGATCTCACGTCACATGTCATGGTGTCATGTGGTGCTACATTTAGGATGTGACGTTGCTATTGAATGAATCGTTTTGACGGGATATTATTCTAAGACAGGCAGGTGGACAATACGTTACCATATTTCATCTCGACCTTCTGCTTAGAGACGGCCTCCTTTACTTTGATTTCACTCTCAAGCTCCAGCTCCAGTTCTTCACCATGCTTCATGTGAGCTGTGACAGTGGCATCAGCATTGAGTGAGGGGACAAGCAGCTGGACTTGCAGCATTGCTTCCTTCATTGCCTTCAGACTGAAATGTGTACCAGTTGGTTAGTGTCATTTCAATGACAAGAGTAACATTAATGTTATTTGATGAGGATTAATGGCTGATTTCTTACTTGGCACGGCCAACCAGGGAGAGCTGAGGAATGTTCTTGTTTACAAAGTCCAGAGAGATTGAATGAGTTCCTTTGCCCTTGGTGTTTCCATCGACAACACCCAGCCTGAGTCCAGCCTCTACATCGTAGTCGGGGATCTGTAAGTCAGCTGTGACGACATTTCTCCTTCTGTTGTACTTCAGCATTGCTACGGCCTCAGTTGGCTCTGCACCTGTTGTTGGGGAACCAAGAGAGTAATTTTTAGCTTGGTGGCCATTTCAACCATCGAAGGATTTGATCATATTGTCCACATGTACTGCAACTTACCTTCAGCCCTCACAATGAGCTTCACAGAGTCAACCTTCTGCCTGCCCTCTTCTCCCTCCCTGAGGAGCTCGTAGGCAACAGTGGCTGTGTACTCAGTGACTTCGCCAGTAGGGTGGAGCTCCACAGCAAATCTACCAAGGTGATTAAATACATCTTGTTAAAATAAGTTCATTTCAGAAACTATTATTTGTTGGTGTTTCAGAAAATGTTGCTTACTTGCTGTCTCCAGTGAAGGGGAAGTAGGGGGTGGTCTCTTGAGAGGAAGCATCAATGTACTGCAGAGCGGTGCAGTATTTCATTCCAGCGAAGAAAGGAGTGCACTCACTCACATCAACCTTGTCCGTCACTGTTGGGGGGATGGTCATCACCTCTGATCCAGTCACGGCCACCAGGGTGTTTCTAAAATTTAAATGGAGAAAAATTTTAATCTGAATTTGGCTATTATCTTAAATTTAAACATGGCAAAAATGATACATACATGACACATACTAACAACTGTTGTACTTAAGATACACACAACATGGATGCTCTCTCTTCAATGTTCCCTTGTGAAACATCATGGTACACTTTGTACTTCAGGTTAGCTAGATTAACAGCTGCATTTCAACCAATGTTGCAGAGAAACTATTACTTGTATAATATTTGAAAGCTTTATGGCTTACGTCATTTTGATGAGCTTTGTGGGATTCACTGGTGCAGGGATGGTCAGCTTGACTGAGTCATGTTCCATGGAGATCTTGGCACTGAGTCCACTCTCGTGGAAAATGTTGGTGTGCATCTCTAATCCAGAGTCAACATATTCAGGGATGTGGGATCCAACCTGAGTTACAAACTCAATGCCAGCAGAGGGCATGAATGCAACTTCACTCTGCATGGACAAAACAGGCCAAATATGAATGCTTGTGTTGATGCTGTGAAATTTAAAATATTTGTGTAAGATTTAAGCACATTTAGGGATTTTTACCATGTCACGAGCAATGTGAAGTCCACCCTTGATACCAGGAGTGAAGGTACCAGACAGTGCAATCCTCAGAGGCACACCAGTTAAAGTGGGCAGGAAGAATTCATTGTCCATGAAGATGTAGTGGGCAAAGATTGTATTGTCAGTCTTGGTCATCAAAGCCTTCATTAGCTGTAGCAAATAAAAATACACAGGACATTTAAATCATAAACTGTTTATAAAACATGGAATTGTTTAAATGCTCTTTAAAATAAGAACACAAAAATTCTAACACTTCCTTACATCACCAGGGAACATCTTCATCATGCTGTCGATCATCATTGTAGCAGAGTAGGCCATCTCCTGAATTTCGTTGGTCTTCAGATATCCCAGCTCATTTCCCAGAAGTCTCATGTAAACCATGGCCTCAGGGGACTGAGCAGACTTCAGTTCGCCCACCAGTTTGTTCAGGTTGCTTCCGATCTGTCTCACAAAGTCCTGGGTGGCCTGTGCATATATTACCAAATTAATAACTCGCCTAAAAACAAGATATTCCACACATTCGCTTCATACAAAAAAAGTTTCTTTGATTACCTGTCTCTTCATCCTGTCCTTCTTCAGAGCAGGCATTATAGTCTGCATCATCTCACTGACTTTCAATGGCATGTTTTCAGATACAAAGAACATTGTCTTCATGGCAGTGTCAGGGAAGAATCCATTCTGTCCAAACAGGGCTTCAACTGTTGGCTCAAATCCTTGGCCCTCCATACCAAACTGTAAAGGTGACACATTTATAACACTTACTATCATAACTAGACACAACTTGTCACGTTTCAAAATGTCTGATGGCACAACATATTTACCTCAATCATGTCCATATCATAGCCAAAGGCCTTGAGAGTCATCTCAAGCATGACTTCCTTGGGCAGATAGCTAGTACCCTCAAAGATCATGTTTCCTTCCACAGATCCCAACTTGTAGTTGCGAGAGAACTTGGTGGGGTCCATAGTGGCTCCAATCTCATTACCCTGCAGGGCATCACGGATCTTCTGTCTCAGTCTGTGGGAAAGAAAAATACATTTTACAATTAAACCAATTATGGTGATCAAATCAGGGGACATAAAAACAGACATTTAAACTTGAAGCTTCAGATATTTTTGCTTACTCTTGGGTTTCAGGCTCAGTTGAGGACAAAATGTTGGTGATGTAGGAGATGACAAAGCTCTTGGCTTGTTGGTCTTCTTCAAGGGGCAGAGCATCCGCCAGCTGAGCCAGTTCACTTGGCTGGGGGTTCTTCATAAGTACCAGATACGCAGCCACACGCTTTTGCAAGGGGGTGGTACCGTCCAGAACGACCTGCATGAGAATCTCTCTACCCTGTGACCACGAGGGTTCAACATGATTAGAATCAGTCATGCAGAAACAATTATTCGAATGAGCTGTAAAACCAATTAATCAATTTGTCTTGCCTCCTCAAGGACGGGAATCAGCCTGAACGCTTGGATGGCAGCCTGCTGCACAGCCAGAGAAGCCTCAGGTTTGTTCACACACTGGATCACAGCGGCTCTCAGTGCAGGACTAGCAGCAGACATGGCTGGAGCCATATTTCCAATAACCTATAATCAAAAGTAAAGTGATCATTATCTTCACTGGACTGAATCTAAATTCATGCAAAGTATTAGTCAGTGCTTCCGTTGCTCTTAATCACGTCATTCATATCCTTGAAGAAACTTGGTTAGACACTTACCCTCAAATACATGAAAGTGGTCTCCTGGTCACCGGAGCAGTCGCCCAAGTGAGAAGCCATGAACTCAGCCACAGAGTAAATCTCAGGAGTCAGTTTTCCTTCAGCCTTGTAGAACCTGTTGAAGAGAGAATGTGAAACAAATATTTTTTAACTTTGTTTTATTTAACACCAGGATGGAAACATTAGCTAAAACATTATTCAGTCATTCCTTTACTCAGTATAACTCATGGTTAACATCACTCACCTCTTGACGATATTGCTCAGGGCATACAGGATGGGCTTGCTGGTCTTGTATTTGGCCATCTCGAGCATGTCATTGATCAGGAGGGCAGAGGGATTGGACACAAGTCCCAGAGCAAACACAGCAGCATCAACCTCGACTGCAGAGCTGTCGAAGGTCCTGAGGATCTGCATGATGCCACTGCTGCACTCAGGGGTTCCACACTGGGCCAGAACCTGGTAGGTCAGGACAGGGGACACTTCAAGAGCCTCGGGAATGGCGGGACTCAGGGTCTCGGCCTTCATTCCACGGACCATGGTGACAAGCTTGTGGAAGAGGTGGGCCCTCCTCTCACCCTCTGCCTCGGGCAGATTGGTCAGTTCTCTCAGGAGGTTCAGACCTGCATCTTTATCCTGGACAGCAGTCTTGTCCTGGACAGCTTCCATGTAAAGACCCTTGGCAACTTCACCTGTGATACACAAGAAACGTGGCGAAACTGAGTTACATCTAAGGATCCTCTTCAAACAGCTATAAATCCAAACAATACAAGTCAAACAATGGAGCTTACTGTGATCGAAGACCCTGTCGTTGTGAGGAGTAACCTCAACCAGAGTGAGTTCTTGCTTTCCAACATTGGTAACTCCATATTCTCCCCTGTAGGAAGAACATATATCCTTAAATATGCCACTCAAGTCATATGAGACAGATCAGTACATAAACCCTTATGAAGGAGCATCTAGTATATGACTTCTCTTACTTGTGTGAGAAGGGAATGAGGATGTGCCTCTCAGTGCAGGATCCAGAGGTCATGTGTTTGTTCTCATTGTCGAACTTGTAGTTGCAGGTCTGGGAGCTTCTGACCAGCTGAGAAAGAGGGTAGTGCTGAAAGACAGAAAACATAATGACGTTAGCATCGTGGAATATTGGAGATTTATGAAGTTGATTGTTCTAATTGTCATTTTTGAATTACAACAACAAAACCATGCTTCTTGTTTTTCCACATCGTTGTAGCTAAAGACAACCATTAGCTTTACACCTAATTTACTTCTCTCAAGTAAATCTGTGATTTTTGATTAGAGATATTCTAGCTCACTAAACGTGGTTGACAGTTTGTCATGAAGCAGCATTTTTCACAATGTTTCCACTTACCATGCCAGAGATCAGTGCCAGCGGGCTGGTGTGCTCTCTCACTGGGAGAAACTCTTCACATTTGGACAGATCCCTGTTCAAGGTGATGTCAGTTGCAATGTCCTCTCTTGCGTTGACCGTGGAATGGGTCTTGCACATGCCGTGGATTGTGGGCTGATAGTAAGAGATAAAGATGATTAGAAGCAAAGTTTGTGTTTTATGTACTTTAAAAAGCTATATAATACTGTTTGGTGAATACCATAACTTATAGATAACTTGGTGTTAAATTGTGATATTAAAATATTTCTCATGATCCGTATTTAAATGAATTTACCATAATCTTATTCTTGTCTTCTTCCACCAGAGGAACAGCCAGAGCAGAGATGATTCCCCTCTTGATGTTCAGGATGGTTAAAGTCTCACCTTCCTCGGGGTACAGTTTCACATCGTACACACCATCAACCACAACCTTCAGAGGGTATCTGAAAGAAAACATAGCGTATTTAAATGTAATTATTTGTGCAATAGCTCCAGAAATACCTAAAGTTGGGCGATAAAATGTAAACTGGACATTGGGGATTTTCATGGAGTCACATACTTCTCCATCTCAGCAGCAAAGGCGTCGGAGCCGGCGGCGGGTCTGAACACGAGGTTTCCCTCTGTGTCCATGTCAGCCACCTCACTCAGCATACAGCCAGTGGTGCGGACGATGTAACTGCAAGTCTGAGGCACTTCGATTTGAACCTGTGGGAGAAGGTAAATGTTTTATTTCTCTTTATCTTTGGGGAATTTACAGAGGATGATTGTGAAAGAATTTCTCGTACCATGCAAGAGCCTTTGGGTCCGTTCTTCAGAGTGGAAGCTCCGTTGATGGCGCTCAAAGATTCGGCTTCATAGCGATATTCATACTTGTGCAGGGTCTTGTACCTTGTGGCCACTGGAGAAGAAAATCAACAATTACAAGGAAGAAGAGGTGATTTATGGAAAGTATATATTATTATAAATGTGAAGAAAACAAAAACACAAAAGTTGAAATCTTATCCCTGAAGCAGTCTTGAATAACTTACACAGACAGGTTGGCACATCTTCGTCTTGGGCAACTGTTCAGGGAATAATGTGGACAATGTAGGTTTTTAGTAATTTCAATGCAATTAAAGATCTCTGATTTCCAATTAAATAACTACATTTGATTATTACATTTCATTTCATTTAGCTCATGCTTTTATCTAAAGCGACTTACAATTAGTGCGTTCAGCCATGAGGGTACAAACCCAGAACAACAAGAATCAAGAAAATAAAATTTTCAAAAATGAAATTATATCAAATAGACTTATTTGTTAGTTACCCCTATGTCCTAGGTCATAATATTATTTCATGGCACATAAGGATAATGGTTTTAACATTTGTTTTTTTTACGAAAGCTATCATTAGTAATGCATTGTATTTAGACAGCACTTTTCACATGTAAAAGACCTGAAATGACATAGATCTATAAGAACAAACTTAGGATAAAAATAAAAGTATGAATATAAAATGTAATTAAAATCAAGATCAACGAAATAAGTAGTTGTTTCTTAATTTCTTAACTAACTTTTAAGATTTGTAAAAAGACGGATGTTACAATGTATTTTTAGGAAATATCTGATTAAATAATTAACAGCACAAAAGTAAAAAAAAGAAAAACTTAGCAAACAGCGGATTCTATACTCACAAGCCAAAGCAGATGTGCTGAGGAGCAGCAAAAGACAAAGCTGTGAATCCCCCATGTTGGGTTTTCGTGAAGTTCTCTCCTTGGGTCTGGCGAGTACTCAGATGAGACTGATTCCTAAGCCTCAGCTCAGGGCTTTTATACCCATGGCCGGGCTCTGTCAGAGCACTGAGAGGCACAGACAACGGTTTGAACGCTCAAAGTCCACCCCAGCCTCCTGTGTGGAGGGACAAAGGCAAAAGGTTCGAAAGGATCCTCATATCTCGGGCTTGCAAAACTGATCATTTGTGCTCAATCTGTGAAATGTCTCCATTTTGCACCATCACAGGTTTTAGACAAACAGAACTCTGGAAGAGATATTTGAATTGATAAGCACATAAAAGCTCAGTCTTATCAGATACTTATGGTTTTACGATACTTTATTACTTGTTATAATTTAGATATCTCATTTGTATAACAATAATTGTATTTACTGCAATTTATTGCTATTCGTTGTGAATATTCATGTGACAAGAAGTGATGGACTGTAGAAGCTTGTCTTGACTTTTAGTCTTTTCACTGTATATCTGGGCCAACTTACATGTCCCAGTGTTTGAAATGTCCACAACCAGGCAGACGTTAATCTTCTGTGAACAAGTCAATCAATGAATTTGATGAGCCAACAGCAGCAGCGTGAATTGGGTCACTCACAGGCGCTGATTAGAGAACCCTGAGTGATCAAGGCGTGCTCAAAATACAAATACATTCTGTAACTTATTTCAATTTTTTTTATACTTAAAATCTTTCTGATAAACAAACAATAATTAAAGATTTAAAACATTCCAAACATTTTAATTTGTTTTATTTTACCATATGTCGAGAACCATACATTACATAACACTGTTCAAATGCTCCTTTAAAAGCACAACCCAGAAAGTGGGGTAATGCCTCCTGATAAGAGGTTGTTCACCTGAGCAGGTTGTTATCAAGCATCTCGTCAAAGGAGCATTGGACTACAGTCTCTGACTGCTGTGTAGACATGTGTAAACATGATCTTGCACACATAAATTTATCTTTCACACTCTTTGATTCCAAAGTCTCTCCATTGAATGACAGACTTACAGCAAGGCCACATAATTCATGGGAAAATCATCTTGAGGCAACTCTAGAGAGCAGAAATACCATTACATAAAACAACCTAAATCCTAAAAATTACTGCTATAGGGACATAAAGGTTAGTTTCAACAGCTATTTGTTCATTTAAAATATTAAGGTTTTAAAGATCTTCTTGTAGTTCATAAATCTTTGAACCTATCACCCTCAATCATCTAATTGTGATTGATCCTCAGATTTGTCTACCATAACTCTGGTTTCTTCACAAATTACATCTGTACATCCTATCATACTGGTTTGAAGTGGGTGGGCCACAGTTGTAGAACAGTCTGTCATGTACTTAACTACTAATCAAGATCAAGCAACAAGGGTCAGGTTAGTCAAGGATCTGAGGGTTATTGGGTTGTTTCCTTATGCTAAAAATCACTCTCAGTCAAATCTGATAAAACCAGTACTGAGGTGTGTTGTGTGACTTTTAGAACGTTTCCACAATCGTTGCTGTTAAGACAAAAGAAGATGCTTAGTTTTCCTGGGTTTGTAGTGAATCTAAGAAACCTTTACATCCTGTTGAAATGTTTATGCGTATAGTTCGTGTTGGGATTTAAAATTTGAGCTTGTCTGTGTCTATGAAGATGTTTATGGAACTGCACTCTCAACAATAAAAGAAAGGAGGGTGGGGGCAGGATCAGTTTGGGTCAGATACATGGACTGCACACAAATTACTTTTAATAACCTTTGCTGCTTGGTGTTAATCATGAATCTATTACTTGTCCTCATTTCTAACTTTTTATATTAAAGCATAGCTCCCTTAGCTTCATTCGACATCACACAGAGTTCAAGCAGCTGTACCAGGTTCTGGGGGACAGAGAGAGTGGCGTTGTTTTGTATCGTTGTTTCGAATGGTTACACAAACAGAACATACAGCGGATAGAGCAGGAACACAATATTCTTTACTCCAATGAACAACACCACTGACCCACAAAGCATCAGCTGTGTCAAGGCTGTCAAGAAGTGAACATTTAGCCTATCAACCATCAGAGGAGGAGCGAAACGGAGCTGCTCATCATATCCTTATTCTAATGCCAAAAGGGTGGACTATGCCTGCGCACCATCGAGGAAGAACCAAGGAAGACTTCCCCTCATTATTGACCAATACTGTTATACCTACTGTTATGAAATATTACTGACTCGGTCTGTTTGATGCGACTCGTGACTGCCCCGGGATAGCTAGAGGGCTGGGGTAGTGTGTTGGGTGCCCATTGTTTTGCTGAACTTTTCATACCTTTTCATTGTTTCTTAATAAATACTTGATTGAACCGAACCGAGACCGGCTCTTCTCATATTTAGGATAAACGAAAACGCAACGACATTCGGCATATTGGTAAAAACATTCAACCAGTGTTGACCGCATTGTGTTTTCAAGGAAGAAAGAGCAGAAACAGATTCTAATACACTTTGCTGTGTGTAAGAGCTTCTAAAAAGCATCTATGGATTTTTAAGTATTTATGAGTGTTGTGTTGTTTTGTGAAATTGATGAAGATATTTTCTTACTTTGCTTGTGTTTGTCAACTTGCATGTGTTTTCTTAAGTTGCTGTTCGTTGAGCTCTCAGGGCCACCGTAATTATCTAATCCAAGAAGGCTTTTCACGTCAAACTGGTTTGGTTTTTCATGTGGGCCCATTTATTGTAAATTGTGACCACCAAATTAGTCCACATGATTAGATCGTCAAACAATAACAGTGTACAAGCTCACTTATCTGTGTAAAGGATGGAAAAGGTCCTGAAAAGCCCAGTTAATTGTGTAATTCTCTAAACCTACTGTATGTAAAAGAAAACTGCTCATAAGATCAATTTAATTTCTTCATTGCACAATCTCCTTGATTAGATAGGAGAGAAACACAATTCATCTACAGTTGCAACCAAAAGAGCAGTGGCGTTTCTACATTAGGGGCACGTGGGGCACTGCCCCACCAGATCCAGATGGCGCTGTTGTGCAGAAAGCTAAATACATCTGTACTTTGTGGCAAAATATATTTTATTTAATTTTATATGCAAAGTAGCGTGAATGTGTGTGTGAATAAACTTGACTCACAAGCATTATAGTCTTGTTTTGGAGTCATTTGATTCGTGTGTGTTTCTGTCTGTGTGCTTGCTCTGTAAAACGCTTCTCTCTTGCCATCCGTCTCTGCTCTGGGGCAACGGACCAAGCTTAAGACTGTTACCATGGAAACACCAATGAGCGTAAACCACACAGGCCGAAGTTAACATTGGGAGAGTGGGCGGAGCTGGGGCACTTTCAGATGTGCCCCACGAAATCTACCTAGCAACTTGACTTGAATAATGCGAAACGCGACTCCAGCTCCCAGCCTGTTGCCTGCTCGGTTTCACCTGAGCTAACAGGCTAACAGGCTAATCCCAGTGAACACTCCCCGAGTCTGTGGAGAGGTTTCACTCACATATCGGATGAATAATACGGTTTGATGTACGTCTTGTTCTCCTGACAGAGAAGCGAAAGAAACGTGAGTATTTAAAGTCACATCTGCATTTTAAGAGCAGCTGTTAAAAGTAGTATTACATCTCCTAAAGCTCTTTATTCTTAGTATTTGGGATGCACTGATTTATCGGCCGAACATCGGTAGCGGCTGATATTCGCCTCGTTTACTGATATCGGCTTATCGGTAATAAACTTGACTTTCACCGATATCATTGGCCGATGTTCATATTTGTTGTAAACCCGCTGGGCACGTGCCGCGGCTGGGGGAGCAGTCGCTCCGTCGCCCTCCTCTCTGCGCCGCCGGAGGCTCAGTGTGCAGCACCGGGAGGTCCTCATCCGGTGGCACCTCACGGCGTCACTGGTGGGGGGGCTTTCTTTCTCTTGGACCGCGGGGCGGTGTCCATCGCCGGCGCGGAAGGCGGGCTGTTGGAGGGGACCGGGTACGCGGTCAGCGGCGGCCACTCTGGACGCGTGTCGGGCCCTTCTCGCGGATCACCTCAGCTACGGCGACCGCTGGGGGAACCCTCCGGCTGGCGCCTAGCAGCTGACTGAGAACTGGTGCGGACCAGGGGAATCCGACTGTTGAATTAAAACAAGCATCGCGAAGGGCCACGGTGGGTGTTGACGCGATATGATTTCTGCCCGACACTCAAAACAGGTAAAACTGAGGAGGGCTTGTTAAGTTATCTTGACTCACGCAGTGTAACTTGGCGTAGAAAGTATGAACGTAGCGTCTGTTTAAGTACTTTATTCTCATGTGCATCGGCTCTATTCATCCGTCTCATGCACAGGTAACAAGGGAATTGACAACATACGTCATACACACAGAACACCGTAACACATCTGATAAACGGGCAATACTGCTACCGTAAATCAATGAGAAGAGCGTTCTCTATAATGATACTTTAACAGGGCTGTTTTAGACAGGGTAAAAAGGTGCTGTTTTAAATTATCCTTGTGGCATTTTGACCAAATTATGTTACAGACATTTCATTAAGATCCCAAGGAACCATTTCAATTTGCAGTAAAATGGGCATAATATGTCTCTGTTAAATAAAGTTTAGTTAAATCAAAGATTGTTTCACAAATCTGATTCAATCTGTGCTCATTAAAAGATAAGAGTGATGAAGGGCTGAAATTTTTTTAAATAGTGCTTTCTAAATAATGATTTAATTATTTTTCTGGCACAAAAGGGTGAATGAATAACAACAAAAAGAAAATAAACAAATATCAGTATCGGTATCGGCTATCGGCTATCGGCCAGATTGTTATTTTAAATATCGGTATCGGTATCGGCCAAGAATTTCCATATCGGTGCATCCCTACTTAGTATTGATTTTGATGTGTTGTAACGTGTTACAGTGAAAACTAATCTTGTCTGCTACATTCAGTTTTTTACATCGTTAATCTTACCCACCACCTATTTCCTAAACTGAATGAATTTCTGCTCCCTGCTGGCACTCAAAATGCAGCCCATAGTATGTCTTACTGGTCTATATAGGCCTTCTGCTTATAATAATAAGCTACCTCTATTTTTGTGATGGTGACATGACGTCATACAAAATTGCCCCACCAGAAATTTCAGGCAAAAATAGCCACTGCAAAAGAGTAATCTTAAAGCAAATGTGAAGCAGTCCTAGGACATGTCAGGATCATTAGGACCATAGGAACTGTCTTAAGTGCAAAGATGCTTTTGTGTTGGCTACACATGTTGATTGTGAGGCATCATGAGACAGTGTAAAAATTTGACTTTTTTACCTTTGGGTATACTTTTTTAATTGGCTGTTTGGTGTGTTTAGGGTTCTAAACTTTGTAGAGGTTCAAATGAGTATTGCACACAGATGTTGTCGCTCAGTTTTGTTTCATTGTCTGCTCTGTACAAGTATTTTTGTGCTGTTTGTGATGGATGTATGTAAACCTTTACTGTCAATGCATATGAAGTAGGCCTTTAGTGAAACTCTTTGGTAAAATCCTATTGTGTTGCATGATTTTGTGTTGTGGTTGAGATTTCAATATAAAAAACTATTTGGTGGATAATAAGAACAAAGACATACCAATAGTAAGGAAATTGCTGTTGCTTATTGAAAAATATCATTTCACTAAGTGATGTCGTTTATAATTCCAGAGGCTGAGTTGCTGTGACACTTATAAAGTTTTGATGTGAATTTCATTCAACATCAGGAAGCAGGAAATCACACTACTACAGATGATTGCATTGATGTATTTTATTGAGTCAGGTAAAGTTTGACATGTACACAATAAAACCTAAAAAATGACATGATACAACAGTTGTTTCTACTAAACCCATTTGTATAAATATGGTTAAAGAAGTAATTATCCAGATTCCTTCCAAACATGTTTTCTAAAGAGATGTTAGTTTTCAGATGTTACACTATTATTGTTACAGCCTCAGTATGTGAGGGTTAATTACTGATGGAAGGCAAGAGGAAGCTCAAGCTCAAGTTTTCCTTCACTAACTTTAACATAGGCTTGAGCTTCCTCTGAAGTTTGCTGCAGGAAAGCAGAGGCTGAGTTATTAAACTGTTCCACAGCATGAATGAGCATGTTCATGATGTTCTCAAATGCATTGTGGGGATCTACATTCAGATAAATCTGGTCAACAACATTCTTCACAAATGTGAAAAGGTTAAGATAGAGGGCATTGATGTTGATGAACACTGCATCTAAATAGTCAGACTTGATAGAGTCAACAAACTCCTGAGATTTCTCAACAAGAGCCTTCAGGGTCTCTCCAATTTTCACTAGCATTGTATCAAGACTCTCCATATTTTTCACAAAGTCCACCAGTTCATCGAATACATTCCTGAACGTTGCTTTGATCTGATCCAAGACCTGACCACCAGTAATTGCATCACCAACTGGCATTCTCAATTTAATGCTGCTGATATTATCAATAAAGGCGTTATAGTAGACTTCCATATTTTCATACGTAATCTGAATGGTTGCATCTAGCATAGCTGCAATGCTTGTGGTGAGCTTCTTCAGGACCTCAGGAAGAGTGGTCATCTCCTCAGAACCAGGCACTTTGAACTGGGTCTCTCTCAGGACCTTAATGACAGCATCCAAGAGGACCTGGACATTCTTCTGGTACTCAACAATGGTGTTCCTGTAGAAGATTGACAGCTGGCTCATTTGATCGTCATAGTTGATAGCTGCAGCGTAGGCCTCGTTGATGCGGTTAAGAACAGAGTCCTTCAAGTCGCTCATCTTTGTTGTGATCTGGTACTTGTCAGCGAACACTGTGAATGAAGAGAGGATGGAGGGGAGTTTCATCTTGAGCTCAGAGAGCAGTACTTTTGGTGCCTCCATGTTGTAAGCAATCTGAAGGGTCATCTTGTCAGCGTCTTTAGGAGATGATCTGATGGCCAAGATGTCAACATCATCCTCTGGGGCAGACTGTTGAAAAGAGGAAAACAAAATATTATTTAAAATATATTAAGAATATATTTAACTTTAAAAAAAGGCAATGTTAAAGATACTCACAGGATAACGGCCGTAGAACCTAGCGTTCATCTGAGATGGGACTCTGCCACTGAGCTGAAGGCCTAGGAATCCATTGTGTGGGGTGGATACTGAGCCACTGATACCATCTCTGCGAGCAGCAAAACGGATGTGCATGTCGGTGAAAGTAGGACTGGTGATGTCCACATTCAGGGTTTGGTGAGAGACGCTGGAAGAGAAAGGAAGCATGTTAAATGAAAAATCCAGACAAGTTTTTAACCTGGTATTCATTATTGTAAACATTTATCAAATGACTAGACGAAAGCAAGAAGAAATAAGAGCCTTACCTGTCGTCAGCCTGGCGCCTTTTCCTAAAATATGAAGAAAAAAAATTCATTATTATATCCTTGAGAAGCAGTTTCTGTAACATACTGTGTATTCAAAACAAATCATGTTACCTCAAGGCCTGGGCAATGGCATGATTGACATTCATGGTCATGTCACTATGTGTCAGAACAACCTTGCTATCCATGTTCAGAGCTTCATCCTCAAATGTGGCAGAAGTGGATGCTGTCGAAAAACAAATTCTTAGGATTTAGTTTCTGAAGATGCTTGCCACAAAAAATATGGAAATCTATTTGAGAGGTTTAATCAACTCACCATCCAGGTCGTATTCCAAGAAGACAATCACAGAGGTGGCTGAGGACTTAAAGGTGACTTTGAAGACTGGACCATTGCCCTCGACTTCTGCTGCCAGGTTTGTGCTGTACAATGGGCTGATGAACTTGGTGTTGGTAGAGATCTTCTGCTTGTCAGCTGTTACTTCAGCAACAGTTTTCTCAAAGATGGTCAGCTCACCCAGACTGCTGGGCTGAGAGATATCGATCTCAATATCGGCAATCAAGGAAGAGACTGGCGCAAAGTCAATGGTTGCCTGGGCGATGTGCTTCCCATTGGTGTTGAAACTGAACAGGTCTGCCTCATTGTTGCTAGTATACTTCAGCACTGCATACACTCGGCTCAGGGAGGCTTCAACGGCAAGATTTTCATTAACATCCATTCCAAAGAGTTTGTCGGTGCCATGGTTAAGTTTGGCTTCAGCAATAATCTTGGAGGTGGAGCGAAGGCCATCATTATTCAGGTACTGATTGAACTCATTATCAAGGATTCCCACGACTAGGTAATCCTCCTGCACTGTTCCATCCATGTTTGCTCTGGTGGATGACTCCATGGAAAGATACTCAAAAGCTCCTTCCAGCTTCAGACTGTGGTCAACCTCTGCCTTTCCAACTGCCTTGATCATGGGGATGTTGAAATCGGCCTTCACCCTCAAGGTGGAGACAGCATTTCCTTTGGTTTTGGTGTCTGCAACCAGATTTTGGTTTGCCTCCAGATTGAGAATGGGCAGGGAAATCTTTGCAATAGTAGCCACAGAGATGGCAGGTTCAAAAGTTTCACTACTCACAGTGATGGAGCTGTCATGAGTGGCTTCAATATGATGATTTTCAAGGGACAGGGAGTTGGCCAACTTGAGTCCTCTCTTGGTGGTCAGACTGGTGGTGCCATCGAGTTTGGCGTTCAGACCCTCAAACACAGAGACTGTGGTAGCTCCCAGACGGAAGACAATGTTATCTTCAGTGTACAGTCCAGCTTTGGCATTCAGATTGAGGATGGCAGACTTGAGGGACAATTCTGTGATCAGATCACCCAGATGGGGAATGTGGACCAGTCCCATCACATCAACAAGTGGAGCAGCTTTCCTTTTCTGGTAAACAATCTTGGCATCTACATCAACAGTTTGCTCAGTGGTAGTCAAAATCTTGTCTAATCCAGTCTGCTCATACAAGTTCAGTTCACTGATGGCTGGAGTCTTGAAGTCAACAAAAGGCAGATCTAGCTCAGGAATGCTGATGGGGGATGTCAGGAAGTCAAGATTAGCCTCACCATCCATGGCAACAATGAGGGCTGCCTCATTTTGGTCATTGTTAACAGTTAGGTTGTAAAACATTTTGTACTGATTCAGGCGTGCAACAGCAACTGTGTTCATATGCTGGTTGTCAGGCTTGACGGTAGCTGAGTAGTCATTCTGGAGATCGATCTTAGCGATCAGAGTGTCAAAAATGCTGACCTTGGCATTTCCCTTGTTTTGGAATTCAAAGACAAACTCATTAGGACGGGCTACAATGTTGAGTCCATTGGACAGGACTCCACTGACTTCGCCATACAGTTCTGTGTCATGGTTGGCCTTCAGCTCCGCCTTCAAGTCATGAAGGTTGGCGTTTGCAGATGCAACAAGAAGACTGTTTTTGATGAATGGTGTCTCGGCCTCATTGCGTAAATCAACCTTAAAGTATGAGAAGGGGCCCATTTCAGCAGCAATTTGCTGTTTCATCTTTATGATGGCAGAGTCTGTGTCGCCAGAGAAAGTTAGAGTGATAATGCTAGGAGTGAGTGACAAGGTCAAGTTGCTCTTGTGTTTGCTCTCTTCAGCATTAACTTTGCCAGTGCCTGAATTGTCAACTGTAAGAGTGAGTGTGAGGCCGTTTTGGCGAGCAATGGATTTCTGGGTTAAAGTGGCCTCACTTCTGACATTGAAAAGTGGAAGGACCACTTCATGAGTGTAGGTTGTATCGAGAGAAGCAGAAAATCCTTCTTCCATAGCAATAAATGCTGTGTTCATAAATTCAGCAGTATAGGGTGTAGTGGCGACCTTAACTGTTGTCTTGGCTTGGGCCTGGCCTGATAGACCATAGAGGGATACAGATGCCTGATGGTCAACTCCGAGAGCAAGATGGTCAAACTTCAGAGTCTCGGCTACAACAACACGACTCATTTCTGGGAGTGCAATCTGGGCAGTGGAGTCAAGTTTGTAATTAAGACTTTCAAAGCTTGGAGATGAGGCCTGGGAGGTGAAGAATCCAGAGAACTGAGGTGACATGTCACTTTCAGTGGAGTTCTGGAACTCAGCAGAAGTCTTGATGGTGTAGATAGGAGTGATGAATTTGATCTCACCAAAGAGTTTACCAAAGCATGGGAACATGAATTCACTTGGGATGGTTGGTAGCTTACCAGTAGGAATCTGAAGAGACTGAACAAGTTTTTCTAGAGGAACTTCTGGGAAGACAGGGAATGCCATCTCAGGAAGAGTGAATTCTGGAAGAGAAAGCTCAGGCATGTGGGGGAGGTAGGTCATTGTCAGATCTCCAAAGAAAGCATCAACATCAGGAATTTGGACGTCAAGGTTTACAATCATATCAATAAGTTCAATGATTTTCTGCTTGATGTCATCAAAGGAAATTGTGGCGGCCTTTACAACTTGGAAGCCCAGGATGGTGAATTCAGGGATGTCCAATTGTGTTGGGATTTCAATGTGTTCGAGCGTATCCATGCTGAACATAATGGAAGGCACTACAAGATCAGTAAACGGAATGGTGAATGAGGGCGTGGCCAACTCAGCTTTTTTCAGTTCTCTAATTAGGCCATCAGCGATCTGCTGAATCTCGCTTATGATCTTTTGCTCAGGTAACACCGTCTTAACCATCTCAACCATGCTGGTGAATACATCAGTGACGATGGTTACGGCCGTTGTGTAGTACTTCCTCACAGAGTCCAGACAACTGGTAATCACAGCGTTGACATCCAGATTTGTTAATTCCTGTTTCACAAATTCAGCACAGCTCTTCAGGTTCTTCAGCAGGTTCTCGTCAATGACATCCTGGACTGATTTAATCATCTCTGCAATTTTGATTTCTCTCACACGCTCCGTGAAGCCTTTAAGAGAGGACAAGGCTAAATTGACAAAATCTCTTGTTGCTGCAAGTTTCTGGCCAATTTCAAAATGCCCGATGAACTCATTCAGGTATGTTGTGAACCAAGCAACAATTTGATTGAGAGATTCAACAGACTCATTGTAATTAAATGAGGTCAGCTGGTGCACAACAGTTTCAATGAACATATTTAGCTTTTCAATTATATCCTTGACTTCAGTGGATTTCAAGTTTTCGATTGCAGACTCGAACATTCGCATGAAATTGGTTGGTATATCTGAATCCTTCACCATGTTGACGAAAGCTTGGATGGTTTCCTCAATTTTGAACTGCTCGATGAGCTCGACAGCCTTTTCAATGGCAGCTTGAACCATTTTGTCAGCCTCAAACTTGACGATTAACTCTCTCATCTTGGCAAAGAAGGTGTTGATCTTGCCGATGATGTCAAGGTCCTCAATCATTTTCCGAACATAATCTCTTACATCACTGAGAATCTCTGAGGGAATCTGACTAATGAGTTCCTCAAAGTGAGCTCTGAAGTTCATAGATGAAATGTAACTTTTCAGTTCAGCAACAAAGTTTTGCAAGTCAAAGGTCTCAACCATTTGCTTAATCTCTGACATGATTGTCTGTAGCTTAGCTTGGATTTCATACTTGGCATCAATGTCAAGCAGGAAGGCAATGCTGCTGCCCTTCAGTTTTTCCAAGTCAAATTGCTGGACCATCTCTCTTACGGTGTCAATCACATACACAACCAGGGCCTTGATGTCATATTCCTCGTTAAAGGCATTCAGATGTTGCTGGATACTCTGAGCGAGTGTTTCAGGGAGGCTGCCACTAAGAAGTTCTTCCATCATACCAACAAAGTGTTTGATGTAAACAGTGAGATCAGCCAGACATTTTTCAAAGGTAACCTTCAGGTTACTTAAAGAAGCCTCCACATCATCCATGGAAATTGCATATTCTTGGGTAAGATCAGTGAAATACTGCTTAAGTTGGTTTACCTTGCCTTCAATATTCAAATGGGAAACAAAGTCACTTACATGCTGGGGAAGAGCCTCAAGTTTAGCCTTTATCTCCTCGTTGTTGATGCAGTCATGCAGTGTCTCAGCAACATACACGATGAAGCCTTTCATACTTTCCAAGAGGGCAGGGAGATTGTTAAAAAGAGGGATCTGAAAGATATGACTGTCTGTGTTCTTGTCGTACTTGAGGAAGCCAGAGACGGTGAATTCCTGGTTGTCTGCAGAATCTATGTTGATGAGGTTGGTGAGGATGGTGCCAGAGACTTCAATTCCAGTTCTCTCAGGGGTATTGTACACACTCATGTCCTGATTGAAGACATGCTCATTCATTTTAGATTTCATTCTAAAACTGGTCTTCTGCTCTTGGGGTGTCAGAACATTGTCCATTTTGTTGTCGAATGTGGTCTCAAGGGAAAAGCCAGTATCTAACTGCTGGGTTACTGATGCTCTGCACTCATGTGAACTAGCAAAAGCCAGAGGTTGAGCTTTCAGGAGGAACTTGCCATAGAGCTGAGCACTGTGCTTTCCATATGCGTTGATGTCTCCATCAGCGTTGACGACAGCATCAAGGTTGAAATCAAAAGGAACAACGCTGCAGCGGATGGTGTGATCAAAGCGCATTGGCTGTGAGTTGAAACGGGCATCGTTGGAGAGCCTGGCAGCAAGACCAACAACTTCCAGCTCGGTGTTCTGGTTCATGTGGGTTCCAAAGAGTTTTCCAGTGGTGCTACACTTTGCATTTGCAGTCATATCAGCATACATCACTTGATAGATGTGCTTGATCTCTTCCTCACCATAGATGGCTTTCAGGCTTCCGGTCAGGTCCATCTTGTACAACTCTGCGTGCAGCTGAGCCTCATTAATGAAGTTGGCAGCCAGAAGTCTCAGGTTGTTATTAACATTTGCAGAAGCGGTGTAGGGTTTCATGTTGATGAGGATATCATGAGTGTAAGAGGCATACTCGCTTGCTGTGGTCTCAGCCTTTGAGGTGAAGTCTAGGCTAGAGAGAGTAATTACGAGAGTGTTTGCATTGTCAACCTTGACATCACTCATTGCAGCCTTGTTGTTAATAGATAAAGTAGCTCTGGAAGCATCAAGCTCAGCATTGAAGCTGTTTTCTAGGGACAGGGGGCTCTGCAGGGTGGTTGTTCCACTTGTGGTCAAACCGTCATTGTTCATCTTCAGAACAGCCTTGTGAATCGCCTCATTCTCAAGAAGTTTCAAGGTGGCATCGCTGCTTACAGCCAGACCATTGACATCAAGAGTGGCAGTCAGCAGAGAGTAAACACGGTTTTCAGTCTGGTCGGCATTTGTCTCCATCCTAATGACGACTTCACTTGCACCAGCTGAGGCTTCAGCCTGGTTGCGGATCTTCATGCCGAGAGCAAGGACAATGGCATCACCTTTCACTGACAGCTTGCTTTCTTTGAAGGAGAGCTCACCAACATGTGTCAAGAGGTTTTCAAAGGCATTGGTGTTAGACACAAGAGAGAATTCACCATTGGCAAGGGATGCTGCGATTGTGTTCTGAGCATTGATAACTGTGGAGTCAATCTGGACAGTAGAATCAACCTTTGCTTCTTGCCTGAATGGGAAGATGGTGAATGACTGGGTGGAGATGGTTTTGCCGTACATGGGTCCAGCCTTGAACATTGCATCAACCTTGCTATCAGCAGAGATTTCCTCAGTGTTGAATCCAGTCATGCCTGTGTGCTCTAGTGCAACATTGAGACCAAATGGACTTGTGGCTTCAATCTTGCTGCTTGATTTCAAATTGATTTTGTCAGTGAAGGTTGCGTCTTCAGTTATGCTAACACTGGCTTCAATGAATTTATGGACCAAAGAGCTTTTCAATTGAGCGTTAATGGAATCAGTGGTCATCAACATTCCTGAGCCTAAATAAAAGACAAAAGAAGAAAAGATGCATAGTGTGAATCATTGGGTAATATACACTTTATCAAACACAATGTGCATAATCAACTGCTGTATCAGCAGAGATCAGTGCATTGTTATATTGTTGCACTGTTACTGAAATAAGTCACGTAATATATCATCAGTGGGAAAAGGAAACTGTTACTTGAATCTGTGCCACTAAAAGTGAACAACATATCACTTACAATGTAAATTCAGAATAACATGGAAATAAAAAGTGATTAATAATTTAAATCTGAATTACCTTCAATCTTTATTGACAGGATGTCAATTGGGGAAGTTCCTTTCACGTCAAACTTCGCTGAGTAGCTTGGTGTTTCCACCACATCTTTGCCAGCAGAAAATGAGGCCTCTGCATCATAAAGGTTGCTTTTCATCAGAGAAGAAACTTCAGCTTTGCCGAAAAGAGGAATAGACAGAGCAAGATGCTTGGGCACAACAAGTTCTGGGATTGGAATCTCCATGGAGACAATCTCGAGGCCGAACTGCGGCAAAGACAGGCTAGGTGTGGTCAGAGCTGCTGGGAAGTTAAGCTCCTCTGTGGTCTTTCCTCCGAGAGGGAGAGGGATAGTGATGGTGAAGTGCTCATTGTTGAAGTAGTACGAAGCCTTAGCCTCACTGTGAAAAATTACAAAAATAATATGCATTAAGGTTTTGAAAATAATAGTAATAGACATTTGTAGCATTTACCATGAAATGTTCCACACTTACGTATTCAGGTACAATGTCTCTGGCAGAGAAATCTCAGGCATATCAGGTACTCTGACATTCTGAATGTAAGGGAGGTCAGCACCATATTTGTCCATGTAGTTGTTCGCAGCCTAAAAAAGACAAGAGGTTTTCAGTGAATGCGTTACTTATTTTTTCAGCATAAATCTTAAAAACTCTTAATCCAAGACGCTTACTTCGCCAAACTTCTGGAAGATGTGACGGACTTTCATGTCTGCCTCGCCCACATGTGCGTCAAGCAGCTGGTTGGCATACTTCTCCAACATGTCAGCACTTGGCAACATGGTGGTCTGGGTGTTCACATCAGACTTGAATTCAACTTCAAACTTGCTGGCATCTGCAACAGTACACACAGATCAATTAAATCTATGTACTTAAAACTTTGATCTCACGTCACATGTCATGGTGTCATGTGGTGCTACATTTAGGATGTGACGTTACTATTGAATGAATCGTTTTGACGGAATATTATTCTATGAAAGGCAGGTGGAAAATACGTTACCATATTTCATCTCGACCTTCTGCTTAGAGACGGCCTCCTTTACTTTGATTTCACTCTCAAGCTCCAGCTCCAGTTCTTCACCATGCTTCATGTGAGCTGTGACAGTGGCATCAGCATTGAGTGAGGGGACAAGCAGCTGGACTTGCAGCATTGCTTCCTTCATTGCCTTCAGACTGAAATGTGTACCAGTTGGTTAGTGTCATTTCAATGACAAGAGTAACATTAATGTTATTTGATGAGGATCAATGACTGATTTCTTACTTGGCACGGCCAACCAGGGAGAGCTGAGGAATGTTCTTGTTTACAAAGTCCAGAGAGATTGAATGAGTTCCTTTGCCCTTGGTGTTTCCATCGACAACACCCAGCCTGAGTCCAGCCTCTACATCATAGTCGGGGATCTGTAAGTCAGCTGTGACAACATTTCTCCTTCTGTTGTACTTCAGCATTGCTACGGCCTCAGTGGGCTCTGCACCTGTTGTTGGGGAACCAAGAGAGTCATTTTTAGCTTGGTGGCCATTTCGTACAGGGATGGATTTGATCATATTGTCCACATGTACTGCAACTTACCTTCAGCCCTCACAATGAGCTTCACAGAGTCAACCTTCTGCCTGCCCTCTTCTCCCTCCCTGAGGAGCTCGTAGGCAACAGTGGCTGTGTACTCAGTGACTTCGCCAGTAGGGTGGAGCTCCACAGCAAATCTACCAAGGTGATTAAATACATCTTGTTTAAACAAGTTCATTTCAGAAACTATTATTTGTTGTTGTTTCAGAAAATGTTGCTTACTTGCTGTCTCCAGTGAAGGGGAAGTAGGGGGTTGTCTCTTGAGAGGAAGCATCAATATACTGCAGAGCGGTGCAGTATTTCATTCCAGCAAAGAAAGGAGTGCACTCACTCACATTAACCTTGTCCATCACTGTTGGGGGGATGGTCATCACCTCTGATCCAGTCACGGCCACCAGGGTGTTTCTAAAATTTAAATGGAGGAAAATTTTAATCTGAATTTGGCTATTATCTTAAATTTAAACATGGCAAAAATGATACATACATGACACATAGTAACAACTGTTGTACTTAAGATACACACAACATGGATGCTCTCTCTTCAATGTTCCCTTGTGAAACATCATGGTACACTTTGTACTTCAGGTTAGCTAGATTAACAGCTGCATTTCAACCAATGTTGCAGAGAAACTATTACTTGTATAATATTTGAAAGCTTTATGGCTTACGTCATTTTGATGAGCTTTGTGGGATTCACTGGTGCAGGGATGGTCAGCTTGACTGAGTCATGTTCCATGGAGATCTTGGCACTGAGTCCACTCTCGTGGAAAATGTTGGTGTGCATCTCTAATCCAGAGTCAACATATTCAGGGATGTGGGATCCAACCTGAGTTACAAACTCAATGCCAGCAGAGGGCATGAATGCAACTTCACTCTGCATGGACAAAACAGGCCAAATATGAATGCTTGTGTTGATGCTGTGAAATTTAAAATATTTGTGTAAGATTTAAGCACATTTAGGGATTTTTACCATGTCACGAGCAATGTGAAGTCCACCCTTGATACCAGGAGTGAAGGTACCAGACAGTGCAATCCTCAGAGGCACACCAGTTAAAGTGGGCAGGAAGAATTCATTGTCCATGAAGATGTAGTGGGCAAAGATTGTATTGTCCGTCTTGGTCATCAAAGACTTCATTAGCTGTAGCAAATAAAAATACACAGGACATTTAAATCATAAACTGTTTATAAAACATGGAATTGTTTAAATGCTCTTTAAAATAAGAACACAAAAATTCTAACACTTCCTTACATCACCAGGGAACATCTTCATCATGCTGTCGATCATCATTGTAGCAGAGTAGGCCATCTCCTGAATTTCGTTGGTCTTCAGATATCCCAGCTCATTTCCCAGAAGTCTCATGTAAACCATGGCCTCAGGGGACTGAGCAGACTTCAGTTCGCCCACCAGTTTGTTCAGGTTGCTTCCGATCTGTCTCACAAAGTCCTGGGTGGCCTGTGCATATATTACCAAATTAATAACTTGCCTAAAAACAAGATATTCCACACATTCGCTTCATACAAAAAAGTTTCTTTGATTACCTGTCTCTTCATCCTGTCCTTCTTCAGAGCAGGCATTATAGTCTGCATCATCTCACTGACTTTCAATGGCATGTTTTCAGATACAAAGAACATTGTCTTCATGGCAGTGTCAGGGAAGAATCCATTCTGTCCAAACAGGGCTTCAACTGTTGGCTCAAATCCTTGGCCCTCCATACCAAACTGTAAAGGTGACACATTTATAACACTTACTATCATAACTAGACACAACTTGTCACGTTTCAAAATGTCTGATGGCACAACATATTTACCTCAATCATGTCCATATCATAGCCAAAGGCCTTGAGAGTCATCTCAAGCATGACTTCCTTGGGCAGATAGCTAGTACCCTCAAAGATCATGTTTCCTTCCACAGATCCCAACTTGTAGTTGCGAGAGAACTTGGTGGGGTCCATAGTGGCTCCAATCTCATTACCCTGCAGGGCATCACGGATCTTCTGTCTCAGTCTTTGGGAAGGAAAAATACATTTTACAATTAAACCAATTATGGTGATCAAATCAGGGGACATAAAAACAGACATTTAAACTTGAAGCTTCAGATATTTTTGCTTACTCTTGGGTTTCAGGCTCAGTTGAGGACAAAATGTTGGTGATGTAGGAGATGAAAAAGCTCTTGGCTTGTTGGTCTTCTTCAAGGGGCAGAGCATCCGCCAGCTGAGCCAGTTCACTTGGCTGGGGGTTCTTCATAAGTACCAGATACGCAGCCACACGCTTTTGCAAGGGGGTGGTACCGTCCAGAACGACCTGCATGAGAATCTCTCTACCCTGTGACAACGAGGGTTCAACATGATTAGAATCAGTCATGCAGAAACAATTATTCGAATGAGCTGTAAAACCAATTAATCAATTTGTCTTGCCTCCTCAAGGACGGGAATCAGCCTGAACGCTTGGATGGCAGCCTGCTGCACAGCCAGAGAAGCCTCAGGTTTGTTCACACACTGGATCACAGCGGCTCTCAGTGCAGGACTAGCAGCAGACATGGCTGGAGCCATATTTCCAATAACCTATAATCAAAAGTAAAGTGATCATTATCTTCACTGGACTGAATCTAAATTCATGCAAAGTATTAGTCAGTGCTTCCGTTGCTCTTAATCACGTCATTCATATCCTTGAAGAAACTTGGTTAGACACTTACCCTCAAATACATGAAAGTTGTCTCCTGGTCACCGGAGCAGTCGCCCAAGTGAGAAGCCATGAAGTCAGCCACAGAGTAAATCTCAGGGGTCAGTTTTCCTTCAGCCTTGTAGAACCTTTTGAAGAGAGAATGTGAAACAAATATTTTTTAACTTTGTTTTATTTAACACCAGGATGGAAACATTAGCTAAAACATTATTCAGTCATTCCTTTACTGAGTATAACTCATGGTTAACATCACTCACCTCTTGACGATATTGCTCAGGGCATACAGGATGGGCTTGCTGGTCTTGTATTTGGCCATCTCGAGCATGTCATTGATCAGGAGGGCAGAGGGATTGGACACAAGTCCCAGAGCAAACACAGCAGCATCAACCTCGACTGCAGAGCTGTCGAAGGTCCTGAGGATCTGCATGATGCCACTGCTGCACTCAGGGGTTCCACACTGGGCCAGAACCTGGTAGGTCAGGACAGGGGACACTTCAAGAGCCTCGGGAATGGCGGGACTCAGGGTCTCGGCCTTCATTCCACGGACCATCGTGACAAGCTTGTGGAAGAGGTGGGCCCTCCTCTCACCCTCGGCCTCGGGCAGATTGGTCAGTTCTCTCAGGAGGTTCAGACCTGCATCTTTATCCTGGACAGCAGTCTTGTCCTGGACAGCTTCCATGTGAAGACCCTTGGCAACTTCACCTGTGATACACAAGAAACGTGGCGAAACTGAGTTACATCTAAGGATCCTTTTCAAACAGCTATAAATCCTTCAATACAAATCAAACAATGGAGCTTACTGTGATCAAAGACTCTGTCGTTGTGAGGAGTAACCTCAACCAGAGTGAGTTCTTGCTTTCCAACATTGGTAACTCCATATTCTCCCCTGTAGGAAGAACATATATCCTTAAAAATGCCACTCAAGTCATATGAGACAGATCAGTACATAAACCCTTATGAAGGAGCATATAGTATATGGCTTCTCTTACTTGTTCGAGAAGGGAATGAGGATGTGCTTCTCAGTGCAGGATCCAGAGGTCATGTGTTTGTTCTCATTGTCGAACTTGTAGTTGCAGGTCTGGGAGCTTCTGACCAGCTGAGAAAGAGGGTAGTGCTGAAAGACAGAAAACATAATGACGTTAGCATCGTGGAATATTGGAGATTTATGAAGTTGATTGTTCTAATTGTCATTTTTGAATTACAACCAACAACACCGTGCTTCTTGTTTTTCCACATCGTTGTGGCTAAAGACAACCATTAGCTTTACACCTAATTTACTTCTCTCAAGCAAATCTGTGATTTTTTATTAGAGATATTCTAGCTCTCTAAAGGTGGTTGACAGTTTGTCATGAAGCAGCTTTTTTCACCATGTTTCCACTTACCATGCCAGAGATCAGTGCCAGCGGGCTGGTGTGCTCTCTCACTGGGAGAAACTCTTCACATTTGGACAGATCCCTGTTCAAGGTGATGTCAGTTGCAATGTCCTCTCTTGCGTTGACCGTGGAATGGGTCTTGCACATGCCGTGGATTGTGGGCTGATAGTAAGAGATAAAGATGATTAGAAGCAAAGTTTGTGTTTAATGTACTTTAAAAAGCTATATAATACTGTTTGGTGAATACCATAACGTATAGATAACTTGGTGTTAAACTGTGATATTAAAATATTTCTCATGATCCGTATTAGAGGGCATTTTTTTTAAATGAATTTACCATAATATTATTCTTGTCTTCTTCCACCAGAGGAACAGCCAGAGCAGAGATGATTCCTCTCTTGATGTTCAGGATGGTTAAAGTCTCACCTTCCTCGGGGTATAGTTTCACATCGTACACACCCTCAACCACAACCTTCAGAGGGTATCTGAAAAAAAACATAGCGTATTTAAATGTAATTCTTTGTGCAATAGCTCCAGAAATACCTAAAGTTGGGTGATAAAATGTAAACTGGACATTGGGGATTTTCATGGAGTCACATACTTCTCCATCTCAGCAGCAAAGGCGTCGGAGCCGGCGGCGGGTCTGAACACGAGGTTTCCCTCTGTGTCCATGTCAGCCACCTCACTCAGCATACAGCCAGTGGTGCGGACGATGTAACTGCAAGTCTGAGGCACTTCGATTTGAACCTGTGGGAGAAGGTAAATGTTTTATTTCTCTTTATCTTTGGGGAATTTACAGAGGATGATTGTGAAAGAATTTCTCGTACCATGCAAGAGCCTTTGGGTCCGTTCTTCAGAGTGGAAGCTCCGTTGATGGCGTTCAAAGATTCGGCTTCATAGCGATATTCATACTTGTGCAGGGTCTTGTACCTTGTGGCCACTGGAGAAGAAAATCAACAATTACAAGGAAGAAGAGGTGATTTATGGAAAATATATATTATTATAAATGTGAAGAAAACAAAAACACAAAAGTTGAAATCTTATCCCTGAAGCAGTCTTAAATAACTTACACAGACAGGTTGGTACATCTTCGTCTTGGGCAACTGTTCAGGGAATAATGTGGACAATGTAGGTTTTTAGTAATTTCAATGCAATTAAAGATCTCTGATTTCCAATTAAATAACTACATTTGATTATTACATTTCATTTCATTTAGCTCATGCTTTTATCTAAAGCGACTTACAATTAGTGCGTTCAGCCATGAGGGTACAAACCCAGAACAACAAGAATCAAGAAAATAAAATTTTCAAAAATGAAATTATATCAAATAGACTTATTTGTTAGTTACCCCTATGTCCTAGCTCATAATATTATTTCATGGCACATAAGGATAATGGTTTTAACATTTGTTTTTTTTACGAAAGCTATCATTAGTAATGCATTGTATTTAGACAGCACTTTTCACATGTAAAAGACCTGAAATGACATAGATCTATAAGAACAAACTTAGGACAAAAATAAAAGTATGAATATAAAATGTAATTAAAATCAAGATCGACGAAATAAGTAGTTGTTTCTTAATTTCTTAACTAACTTTTAAGATTTGTAAAAAGACGGATGTTACAATGTATTTTTAGGAAATATCTGATTAAATAATTAACAGCACAAAAGTAAAAAAAATAAAAACTTAGCAAACAGAGGATTCTATACTCACAAGCCAAAGCAGATGTGCTGAGGAGCAGCAAAAGACAGAGCTTTGAATCCCCCATGTTGGGTTTTCGTGAAGCTCTCTCCTTGGATCTGGCGAGTACTCAGATGAGACTGATTCCTAAGCCTCAGCTAAGGGCTTTTATACCCACGGCCGGGCTCTGTCAGAGCACTGAGAGGCACAGACAACGGTTCGAACACTCAAAGTCCACCCCAGCCTCCTGTGTGGAGGGACAAAGGCAAAAGGTTCGAAAGGATCCTCATATCTCGGGCTTGTAAAAGTGATCATTTGTGGTCAATCTGTGAAATGTCTCCTTTTTGCACCATCACAGGTTTTAGACAAACAGAACTCTGGAAGAGATATTTGAATTGATAAGTACATTAAAGCTCAGTCTTATCAGATACTTATGGTTTTATGATACTTTATTACTTGTAATAATTTAGATATCTCATTTGTATAACAATAATTGTATTTACTGCAATTTATTGCTATTCGTTGTGAATATTCATGTGACAGGAAGTGATGGACTGTAGAAGCTTGTCTTGACTTTTTGTCTTCTCACTGTATATCTGGGCGAACTTACATGTCCCAGTGTTTGAAATGTCCACAACCAGGCAGACGTTAATCTTCTGTGAACAAGTCAATCAATGAATTTGATGAGCCAACAGCAGCAGCGTGAATTGGGTCACTCACAGGCGCTGATTAGAGAACCCTGAGTGATCAAGGCGTGCTCAAAATACAAATACATTCTGTAACTTATTTCAATTTTTAATATACTTAAAATCTTACTGATAAACAAACAATAACGTAAGATTTAAAACATTCCAAGCATTTTAATTTGTTTTATTTTACCATGAGGTCGATAACCATACATTACATAACACTGTTCAAATGCTCCATTAAAAGCACAGCCCAGAAAGTGGGGTAATTCCTCCTGATAAGAAGTTGTTCACTGAGCAGGTTGTTATCAAGCATCTCGTCAAAGCGGCATTGGACTACAGTCTCTGACTGCTGTGTAGACATGTGTAAACTTGATCTTGCACAAATTAATTTATCTTTCACACTCTCTGATTCCACAGTTTCTCCATTGAATGACAGATTTACAGCAAGGCCACATAATTCATGGGGAAATCATCTTGAGGCAACTCTAGAGAGCAGAAATACCATTACATAACACAACCTAAATCCTAAAAACTACTGCTATAGGGACAAAAAGGTTAGTTTCAACAGCTATTTGTTAATTTAAAATATGAAGGTTTCAAAGAGTTTCTTGTAGTTCATAAATCTTTGAACCTATCACCCTCAATCATCTTACTCTGATAGATCCTTAGATTTTTCTACCATAACTCTGGTTTATTCATAAAATACATCTGTACATCCTATCATACTGGTTTGAAGTGGGTGGGCCACAGTTGTAGAACAGTCTGTCATGTACTTATCTTATCTGCAAAAATCACTCTGTCAAATCTGATCAAACCAGTACTGAGGTGGGTTGTTTGACTTTTAGAATGTTTCCACAATCGCTTCTGTAAAGACAAAAGAAGATGCTAAGTGTTCCTGGGTTTGTAGTGAATCTAAGAAACCTTTACATCTGTTAAGTTTGAGTCAAGGTTTGGACCCCAAAGCAGAAACGGATGAGATGTTGGGGGGTACATGAACAGAGTTTATCTGCAGAAGAGGTAGATGCAGGCTGGAGTGGCAGGGTGCTGGCTGGCTTGGGGATCCTGGTAGAGAAGAGAATGAGGAGCCGAGCCGTGAGGCACACAAAGGTTCTGGGTTGAAGAAAAGCACAAAGGTTAGAGTACAATCCAAGGGACACGACGGTCGAGAGTTCTGCAGCGCAACTGCTACAATAGTAGACGGAATAATCTGGCATCGAAGTGGTGAGACAACCAGGTTTATATGGAGGGGATGATTAGATGGATTGGGAGCAGGTGTGCCTCGTCCTGCTGCAGCCAGGAGCCAGCCACGCCCCCTGCCACTCACAACACACAGGCAGACACATAATGGAAGGCACAACAAGATCAGTAGACTGAACAGACACGAACATGTCACACTCCTTGTTCCTTTTCCGACACTCCTCACATCAACAACCGTCATCGACACTTCCTTCCTCATTCACCCCTGACCCCCAACAAACCAGCCAATGAGAACCTGTGATCCCACACAACCCAACCCCATTGGTCTAGAACTGTCACATGCACCACCCCGACCTGTTCTCTGACCCTCAGGACATCTCAATACTCCTTTAACACAGTGTCTTAAATGAACATAAGTCATAACAAAACATAAGCACTCAAAACAGGTCAATCTGAGGGCGGCTGTTTTAGACAGGGTAAAAAGTTGCTGTTTTAAATTATCCTTCTGGTATTTTTACCAAAATAGGTCACAGACATTTCCCCAAGGAACCATATCAACTTGTGGTAAAATGGGGATAATATGTCTCCTTTAAATAAAGTTTAGTTAAACTAAAGATCGTTTCATAAATCTGAGTGAATTTGTGCTCATTAAAAGATAAGAGTGATAAAGGGCTGAAATAATTTAAAATAGTGCTTTTTAAATAATTATTGAATTATTTTCCTGGCACAAAAGAGTGAATGAATAACAAGAAAAACAAAATAAACAAATATCGGTATCGGCTATCGGCTAGATTGTTCTTTTAAACATCGATATCGTATCGACCAAGAATTTCCATATCGGTGCATCCCTAATTATGATTATAGCAGATGATTATTATAACCCCCCATCTGAGCCTACAGGTGGATGCTGGGGTGGTGGAGGTACGTAGGTACTCGTAGCAATACTGCAGCAGCAGTGCGAGCAAAGGGGATGATAGGAAATTTCTCTCTTCTTAAATAGACCACCTGATAAGGTTAGAGATGGTTGTGGAGAGTGAGGTATGTCACATGATGTATGTCACATGATTGGAGCAGCGCAGCTCGAGTTGGCTGCCTGAAGTAGCTCGGAGGCGTCGCTCCATTCCTCATGCAGATTATCATCTAATTGAAATTTATATGTGTATTACATGAATAAACCTGTGTTAAGTAATGAATTTGAAAACTTCATGGATTTAATGTGGTAGGATACAGCTGACTACAGTAGAAAGTAGATGTAGTGTAGTTCTTTGTGCGGTTCAATCATTAAATCTAGTCCTGTGCTCTTTTCCGTTCAAACAAAGAGGCATCTTTTTTATGTCTTTTCTCTTCTTCTTTCCTTATAAATTAGTATCAGGATAGACTAACTGATGTGATTTGGCTGCTTAAAAGAGAGAAATTGCTTCAATATTAATTGGCTGTTGGGAAAAGTGTTATTATGTAATCCGCGAAGGCTTTTCATATGAAACTGGATTGTTTTTTCATCTGGGCCCATATATTCTGAAATGTGACTTTGTTTACACCACCACCTTAGTCCACTTGAATGGATCGTCAAACAATAACAGTGTACAAGCTCACTAATCTGTGTAAAGGATGGAAAAGGACCTGAAAAGCCCAGTTAAATTTTGTAATTCTCTAAACCTACTATATGTAAAAGAAAACTGCTCATAAGATCAATTTAATTTCTTCATCACACAATCTCCTTGATTGTAGATAGGAGAGAAAAGCAATACATCTACAGTTGCAACTAAAAGTGTCATCTTAAATTAAATGTGAAGCAGTCCTAGTACACGTCAGGATCATTAGGACCATAGGAACTGTCTTAGGTGCAAAGATGCTTTTGTGTTGGCTGCATGTGTTGATTGTTAGGCATCATGAGAGAGTGTAAAAATTTGACTTTTCGACCTTTGGTTCTACTTTTTTAAATGGCTGTTTGGTGTGTTTAGGGTTCTAAACTTTGTAGAGTGAATATTGCACACAGATGTTGTGGTCAGTTTTGTTTCATTGTCTGCTCTGTACAAGTATTTTTGTGCTGTTTGTGATGGATGTATGTAAGACTTTACTGTCAATGCATATGTAGTAGGCCTATAGTGAAACTCTTTGGTAAAATCCTATTGTGTTGCGTGATTTTGTGTTGTGGTTGAGTTTTCAATATAGAAAACGGTTTGGTGGATAATAACAACAAAGACATACCAAGAGTCAGGAAATTGCTCATACCTGGTTATTTAAAAATACCAATTCACTCAGTGATGTCGTTTAGAATTCCAGAGGCTGAGTTGCTGTCACACATAACGTTTTGATGTGAATTTCATTCAACATCATGAAGCAGGAAATCACACTACTACAGATGATTGTGTTGATGTATTTTATTGAGTCTGGTAAAGTTTGACATGTACACAATAAAACATCAACATTGACATGATACAACAGTTGTTTCAACTAAACCAATTAGTATAAATATGTTTAAAGAAGTAATTATCTGTTTTCTAAAGAGATGTTGGTTTTTCAGATGTTACACTGTTATTGTTACAGCCTCAGTATGTGAGGGTTAATTACTGATGGAAGGCAAGAGGAAGGTCAAGCTCAAGTTTTCCTTCACTAACTTTAATATAGGCTTGAGCTTCCTCTGAAGTTTGCTGCAGGAAAGCAGAGGCCGAGTTATTAAACTGTTCCACAGCATGAATGAGCATGTTCATGATGTTCTCAAATGCGTTGTGGGGATCTACATTCAGATAAATCTGGTCAACAACATTCTTCACAAATGTGAAAAGGTTAAGATAGAGGGCATTGATGTTGATGAACACTGCATCTAAATAGTCAGACTTGATAGAGTCAACAAACTCCTGAGATTTCTCAACAAGAGCCTTCAGGGTCTCTCCAATTTTCACTAGCATTGTGTCAAGACTCTCCATATTTTTCACAAAGTCCACTAGTTCATCGAATACATTCCTGAACGTTGCTTTGATCTGATCCAAGACCTGACCACCAGTAATTGCATCACCAACTGGCATTCTCAATTTAATGCTGCTGATATTATCAATAAAGGCGTTATAGTAGACTTCCATATTTTCATAAGTAATGTGAATGGTTGCATCTAGCATAGCTGCAATGCTTGTGGTGAGCTTCTTCAGGACCTCAGGAAGAGTGGTCATCTCCTCAGAACCGGGCACTTTGAACTGGGTCTCTCTCAGGACCTTAATGACAGCATCCAAGAGGACCTGGACAGTCTTCTGGTACTCAACAATGGTGTTCCTGTAGAAGATTGACAGCTGGCTCATTTGATCGTCATAGTTGATAGCTGCAGCGTAGGCCTCGTTGATGCGGTTAAGAACAGAGTCCTTCAAGTCGCTCATCTTTGTTGTGATCTGGTACTTGTCAGCGAACACTGTGAATGAAGAGAGGATGGAGGGGAGTTTCATCTTGAGCTCAGAGAGCAGCACTTTTGGTGCCTCCATGTTGTAAGCAATCTGAAGGGTCATCTTGTCAGCGTCTTTAGGAGATGATCTGATGGCCAAGATGTCAACATCATCCTCTGGGGCAGACTGTTGAAAAGAGGAAAACAAAATATTATTTAAAATATATTAAGAATATATTTAACTTTAAAAAAAGGCAATGTTAATGATACTCACAGGATAACGGCCGTAGAACCTAGCGTTCATCTGAGATGGGACTCTGCCACTGAGCTGAAGGCCTAGGAATCCATTGTGTGGGGTGGATACTGAGCCACTGATACCATCTCTGCGAGCAGCAAAACGGATGTGCATGTCGGTGAAAGTAGGACTGGTGATGTCCACATTCAGGGTTTGGTGAGAGACGCTGGAAGAGAAAGAAAGCATGTTAAATTAAAAATCCAGAAAAGTTTTGAACCTGGTATTAATTATTGTAAACATTTATCAAATGACTAGACGAAAGCAGGAAGAAATAAGAGCCTTACCTGTCGTCAGCCTGGCGCCTTTTCCTAAAATATGAAGAAAAAAATTCATTATTATATCCTTGAGAAGTAGTTTCTGTAACATACTGTGTATTCAAAACAAATCCTGTTACCTCAAAGCCTGGGCAATGGCATGATTGACATTCATGGTCATGTCACTATGTGTCAGGACAACCTTGCTATCCATGTTCAGAGCTTCATCCTCAAATGTGGCAGAAGTGGATGCTGTCGAAAAACAAATTCTTAGGATTTAGTTTCTGAAGATGCTTGCCACAAAAAACATGGAAATCTATTTTAGGGTTTTAATCAACTCACCATCCAGGTCATATTCCAAGAAGACAATCACAGAGGTGGCAGAGGACTTAAAGGTGACTTTGAAGACTGGAGCATTGCCCTCGACTTCTGCTGCCAGGTTTATGCTGTACAATGGGCTGATGAACTTGGTGTTGGTAGAGATCTTCTGCTTGTCAGCTGTTACTTCAGCAACAGTTTTCTCAAAGATGGTCAGCTCACCCAGACTGCTGGGCTGAGAGATATCGATCTCAATATCGGCAATCAAGGAAGAGACTGGCGCAAAGTCAATGGTTGCCTGGGCGATGTGCTTCCCATTGGTGTTGAAACTGAACAGGTCTGCCTCATTGTTGCTAGTATACTTCAGCACTGCATACACTCGGCTCAGGGAGGCTTCAACGGCAAGATTTTCATTAACATCCATTCCAAAGAGTTTGTCGGTGCCATGGTTAAGTTTGGCGTCAGCAATAATCTTGGAGGTGGAGCGAAGGCCATCGTTATTCAGGTACAGATTGAACTCATTATCAAGGACTCCCAATACTAGGTAATCCTCGTGCACTGTTCCATCCATGTTTGCTCTGGTGGATGACTCCATGGAAATATACTCAAAAGCTCCTTCCAGCTTCAGACTGTGGTCAACCTCTGCCTTTCCAACTGCCTTGATCATGGGGATGTTGAAATCAGCCTTCACCCTCAAGGTGGAGACAGCATTTGCTTTGGTTTTGGTGTCTGCAACCAGATTTTGGTTTGCCTCCAGATTGAGAATGGGCAGGGAAATCTTTGCAATAGTAGCCACAGAGACGGCAGGTTCAAAAGTTTCACTACTCACAGTGATGGAGCTGTCATGAGTGCCTTCAATGTGACTATTTTCAAGGGACAGGGAGTTGGCCAACTTGAGTCCTCTCTTGGTGGTCAGACTGGTGGTGCCATCGAGTTTGGCGTTCAGACCCTCAAACACAGAGACTGTGGTAGCTCCCAGACGGAAGACAACGTTATCTTCAGTGTACAGTCCAGCATTGGCATTCAGATTGAAGATGGCAGACTTGAGGGACAATTCTGTGATCAGATCACCCAGATGGGGAATGTGGACCAGTCCCATCACATCAACAAGTGGAGCAGCTTTCCTTTTCTGGTAAACAATCTTGGCATCTACATCAACAGTTTGCTCAGTGGTAGTCAAAATCTTGTCTAATCCAGTCTGCTCATACAAGTTCAGTTCACTGATGGCTGGAGTCTTGAAGTCAACAAAAGGCAGATCTAGCTCAGGAATGCTGATGGGGGATGTCAGGAAGTCAAGATTAGCCTCACCATCCATGGCAACAATGAGGGCTGCCTCATTTTGGTCATTGTTAACAGTTAGGTTGTAAAACATTTTGTACTGATTCAGGCGAGCCACAGCAACTGTGTTCAAATGCTGGTTGTCAGGCTTGACGGTAGCTGAGTAGTCATTCTGGAGATCGATCTTAGCAATCAGAGTGTCAAAAATGCTGACCTTGGCATTTCCTTTGTTTTGGAATTCAAAGACAAACTCATTAGGATGGGCTACAATGTTGAGTCCATTGGACAGGACTCCACTGACTGCGCCATACAGTTCTGTGTCATGGTTGGCCTTCAGCTCCGCCTTCAAGTCATGAAGGTTGGCGTTTGCAGATGCAACAAGAAGACTGTTTTTGATGAATGGTGTCTCAGCCTCGTTGCGTAAATCAACCTTAAAGTATGAGAAGGGGCCCATTTCAGCAGCAATTTGCTGTTTCATCTTTATGATGGCAGAGTCTGTGTCGCCAGAGAAAGTTAGAGTGATAATGCTAGGAGTGAGTGACAAGATCAAGTTGCTTGTGTGTTTGCTCTCTTCAGCATTAACTTTGCCAGTGCCTGAATTGTCAACGGTAAGAGTGAATGTGAGGCCGTCTTGGCGAGCAATGGATTTCTGGGTTAAAGTGGCCTCACTTCTGACATTGAAAATTGGAAGGGTCACTTCATGAGTGTAGGTTGTATCGAGAGAAGCAGACATTCCTCCTTCCATAGCAATAAATGCTGTGTTCATAAATTCAGCAGTATAGGGAGTAGTGGCGACCTTAACTGTTGTCTTGGCTTGGGCCTGGCCTGATAGACCATAGAGGGATACAGATGCCTGATGGTCAACTCCAAGAGCAAGATGGTCAAACTTCAGAGTCTCGGCAACAACAACACGACTCATTTTTGGGAGTGCAATCTGGGCAGTGGAGTCAAGTTTGTAATTAAGACTTTCAAAGCTTGGAGATGAGGCCTGGGAGGTGAAGAATCCAGAGAACTGAGGTGACATGTCACTCTCAGTGGAGTTCTGGAACTCAGCAGAAGTCTTGATTGTGTAGATAGGAGTGATGAATTTGATCTCACCAAAGAGTTTACCAAAGCATGGGAACATGAACTCACTTGGGATGGTTGGTAGCTTACCAGTAGGAATCTGAAGAGACTGAACAAGTTTTTCTAGAGGAACTTCTGGGAAGACAGGGAATGCCATCTCAGGGAGAGTGAATTCTGGAAGAGAAAGCTCAGGCATGTGGGGGAGGTAGGTCATTGTCAGATCTCCAAAGAAAGCATCAACATCAGGAATTTGGATGTCAAGGTTTACAATCATATCAATAAGTTCAATGATTTTCTGCTTGATGTCATCTAAGGAAATTGTGGTGGCCTTTACGACTTGGAAGCCCAGGATGGTGAATTCAGGGATGTCCAATTGTGTTGGGATTTCAATGTGTTCGAGCGTATCCATGCTGAACATAATGGAAGGCACAACAAGATCAGTAAACGGAACGGTGAATGAGGGCGTGGCCAACTCAGCTTTTTTCAGTTCTCTAATTAGGCCATCAGCGATCTGCTGAATCTCGCTTATGATCTTCTGCTCAGGTAACACCGTCTTAACCAACTCAACAATGCTGGTGAATACATCAGTGACGATGGTTACGGCCGTTGTGTAGTACTTCCTCACAGAGTCCAGACAACTGGTAATCACAGCGTTGACATCCAGATTTGTTAATTCCTGTTTCACAAATTCAGCACAGCTCTTCAGGTTCTTCAGCAGGTTCTCGTCAATGACATCCTGGACTGATTTAATCATCTCTGCAATTTTGATTTCTCTCACACGCTCCGTGAAGCCTTTAAGAGAGGACAAGGCTAAATTGACAAAATCTCTTGTTGCTGCAAGTTTCTGGCCAATTTCAAAATGCCCGATGAACTCATTCAGGTATGTTGTGAACCAAGCAACAATTTGATTGAGAGATTCAACAGACTCATTGTAATTAAATGAGGTCAGCTGTCGCACAACAGTTTCAATGAACATATTTAGCTTTTCAATTATATCCTTGACGTCAGTGGATTTCAAGTTTTCGATTGCAGACTCGAACATTCGCATGAACTTGGTTGGTATATCTGAATCCTTCACCATTTGGACGAAAGCTTGGATGGTTTCCTCAATTTTGAACTGCTCGATGAGCTCGACAGCCTTTTCCAAGGCAGCTTGAACCATTTTGTCAGCCTCAAACTTGACGATTAACTCTCTCATCTTGGCATAGAAGGTGTTGATCTTGCCGACGATGTCAAGGTCCTCAATCATTTTCCGAACATAATCTCTTACATCACTGAGAATCTCTGAGGGAATCTGACTAATGAGTTCCTCAAAGTGAGCTCTGAAGTTCATAGATGAAATGTAACTTTTCAGTTCAGCAACAAAGTTTTGCAAGTCAAAGGTCTCAACCATTTGCTTAATCTCTGACATGATTGTCTGTAGCTTAGCTTGGATTTCATATTTTGCATCAATGTCAAGCAGGAAGGCAATGCTGCTGCCCTTCAGTTTTTCCAAGTCAAATTGCTGGACCATCTCTCTTACGGTGTCAATCACATACACAACCAGGGCCTTGATGTCATATTCCTCGTTAAAGGCATTCAGATGTTGCTGGATACTCTGAGCGAGTGTTTCAGGGAGGCTGCCACTAAGAAGCTCTTCCATCATACCAACAAAGTGTTTGATGTAAACAGTGAGATCAGCCAGACATTTTTCAAAGGTAACCTTCAGGTTACTTAAAGAAGCCTCCACATCATCCATGGAAATTGCATATTCTTGGGTAAGATCAGTGAAATACTGCTTAAGTTGGTTTACCTTGCCTTCAATATTCAATTGGGAAACAAAGTCACTTACATGCTGGGGAAGAGCCTCAAGTTTAGCCTTTATCTCCTCGTTGTTGATGCAGTCATGCAGTGTCTCAGCAACATACACGATGAAGCCTTTCATACTTTCCAAGAGGGCAGGGAGATTGTTAAAAAGAGGGATCTGAATGATATGACTGTCTGTGTTCTTGTCGTACTTGAGGAAGCCAGAGACGGTGAATTCCTGGTTGTCTGCAGAATCTATGTTGATGAGGTTGGTGAGGATGGTGCCAGAGACTTCAATTCCAGTTCTCTCAGGGGTATTGTACACACTCATGTCCTGATTGAAGACATGCTCATTCATTTTAGATTTCATTCTAAAACTGGTCTTCTGCTCTTGGGGTGTCAGAACATTGTCCATTTTGTTGTCGAATGTGGTCTCAAGGGAAAAGCCAGTATCTAACTGCTGGGTTACTGATGCTCTGCACTCATGTGAACTAGCAAAAGCCAGAGGTTGAGCTTTCAGGAGGAACTTGCCATAGAGCTGAGCACTGTGCTTTCCATATGCGTTGATGTCTCCATCAGCATTGACGACAGCATCAAGGTTGAAATCAAAAGGAACAACGCTGCAGCGGATGGTGTGATCAAAGCGCATTGGCTGTGAGTTGAAACGGGCATCGTTGGAGAGCCTGGCAGCAAGACCAACAACTTCCAGCTCGGTGTTCTGGTTCATGTGGGTTCCAAAGAGTTTTCCAGTGGTGCTACACTTTGCATTTGCAGTCATATCAGCATACATCACCTGATAGATGTGCTTGATCTCTTCCTCACCATAGATGGCTTTCAGGCTTCCGGTCAGGTCCATCTTGTACAACTCTGCGTGCAGCTGAGCCTCATTAATGAAGTTGGCAGCCAGAAGTCTCAGGTTGTTATTAACATTTGCAGAAGCGGTGTAGGGTTTCATGTTGATGAGGATATCATGAGTGTAAGAGGCATACTCGCTTGCTGTGGTCTCAGCCTTTGAGGTGAAGTCTAGGCTAGAGAGAGTAATTACGAGAGTGTTTGCATTGTCAACCTTGACATCACTCATTGCAGCCTTGTTGTTAATAGTTAAAGTAGCTCTGGAAGCATCAAGCTCGGCATTGAAGCTGTTTTCTAGGGACAGGGGGCTCTGCAGGGTGGTTGTTCCACTTGTGGTCAAACCGTCATTGTTCATCTTCAGAACAGCCTTGTGAATCGCCTCATTCTCAAGAAGTTTCAAGGTGGCATCGCTGCTTACAGCCAGACCATTGACATCAAGAGTGGCAGTCAGCAGAGAGTAAACACGGTTTTCAGTCTGGTCGGCATTTGTCTCCATCCTAATGACGACTTCACTTGCACCAGCTGAGGCTTCAGCCTGGTTGCGGATCTTCATGCCGAGAGCAAGGACAATGGCATCACCTTTCACTGACAGCTTGCTTTCTTTGAAGGAGAGCTCACCAACATGTGTCAAGAGGTTTTCAAAGGCATTGGTGTTAGACACAAGAGAGAATTCACCATTGGCAAGGGATGCTGCGATTGTGTTCTGAGCATTGATAACTGTGGAGTCAATCTGGACAGTAGAATCAACCTTTGCTTCTTGCCTGAATGGGAAGATGGTGAATGACTGGGTGGAGATGGTTTTGCCGTACATGGGTCCAGCCTTGAACATTGCATCAACCTTGCTATCAGCAGAGATTTCCTCAGTGTTGAATCCAGTCATGCCTGTGTGCTCTAGTGCAACATTGAGACCAAATGGACTTGTGGCTTCAATCTTGCTGCTTGATTTCAAATTGATTTTGTCAGTGAAGGTTGCGTCTTCAGTTATGCTAACACTGGCTTCAATGAATTTATGGACCAAAGAGCTTTTCAATTGAGCGTTAATGGAATCAGTGGTCATCAACATTCCTGAGCCTAAATAAAAGACAAAAGAAGAAAAGATGCATAGTGTGAATCATTGGGTAATATACACTTTATCAAACACAATGTGCATAATCAACTGCTGTATCAGCAGAGATCAGTGCATTGTTATATTGTTGCACTGTTACTGAAATAAGTCACGTAATATATCATCAGTGGGAAAAGGAAACTGTTACTTGAATCTGTGCCACTAAAAGTGAACAACATATCACTTACAATGTAAATTCAGAATAACATGAAAATAAAAAGTGATTAATAATTTAAATCTGAATTACCTTCAATCTTTATTGACAGGATGTCAATTGGGGAAGTTCCTTTCACGTCAAACTTCGCTGAGTAGCTTGGTGTTTCCACCACATCTTTGCCAGCAGAAAATGAGGCCTCTGCATCATAAAGGTTGCTTTTCATCAGAGATGAAACTTCAGCTTTGCCGAAAAGAGGAATAGACAGAGCAAGATGCTTGGGCACAACAAGTTCTGGGATTGGAATCTCCATGGAGACAATCTCGAGGCCGAACTGCGGCAAAGACAGGCTAGGTGTGGTCAGAGCTGCTGGGAAGTTAAGCTCCTCTGTGGTCTTTCCTCCGAGAGGGAGAGGGATAGTGATGGTGAAGTGCTCATTGTTGAAGTAGTACGAAGCCTTAGCCTCACTGTGAAAAATTACAAAAATAATATGCATTAAGGTTTTGAAAATAATAGTAATCGACATTTGTAGCATTTACCATGAAATGTTCCACACTTACGTATTCAGGAACAATGTCTCTGGCAGAGAAATCTCAGGCATATCAGGTACTCTGACATTCTGAATGTAAGGGAGGTCAGCACCATATTTGTCCATGTAGTTGTTCGCAGCCTAAAAAGACAAGAGGTTTTCAGTGAATGCGTTACTTATTTTTTCAGCATAAATCTTAAAAACTCTTAATCCAATACGCTTACCTCGCCAAACTTCTGGAAGATGTGACGGACTTTCATGTCTGCCTCGCCCACATGTGCGTCAAGCAGCTGGTTGGCATACTTCTCCAACATGTCAGCACTTGGCAACATGGTGGTCTGGGTGTTCACATCAGACTTGAATTCAACTTCAAACTTGCTGGCATCTGCAACAGTACACACAGATCGATTAAATCTATGTACTTAAAACTTTGATCTCACGTCACATGTCATGGTGTCATGTGGCGCTACATTTAGGATGTGACGTTACTATTGAATGAATCGTTTTGACGGAATATTATTCTATGAAAGGCAGGTGGAAAATACGTTACCATATTTCATCTCGACCTTCTGCTTAGAGACGGCCTCCTTTACTTTGATTTCACTCTCAAGCTCCAGCTCCAATTCTTCACCATGCTTCATGTGAGCTGTGACAGTGGCATCAGCATTGAGTGAGGGGACAAGCAGCTGGACTTGCAGCATTGCTTCCTTCATTGCCTTCAGACTGAAATGTGTACCAGTTGGTTAGTGTCATTTCAATGACAAGAGTAACATTAATGTTATTTGATGAGGATTAATGGCTGATTTCTTACTTGGCACGGCCAACCAGGGAGAGCTGAGGAATGTTCTTGTTTACAAAGTCCAGAGAGATTGAATGAGTTCCTTTGCCCTTGGTGTTTCCATCGACAACACCCAGCCTGAGTCCAGCCTCTACATCGTAGTCGGGGATCTGTAAGTCAGCTGTGACGACATTTCTCCTTCTGTTGTACTTCAGCATTGCTACGGCCTCAGTGGGCTCTGCACCTGTTGGGGAACCAAGAGAGTAATTTTTAGCTTGGTGGCCATTTCAACCATGGAAGAATTTGATCATATTGTCCACATGTACTGCAACTTACCTTCAGCCCTCACAATGAGCTTCACAGAGTCAACCTTCTGCCTGCCCTCTTCTCCCTCCCTGAGGAGCTCGTAGGCAACAGTGGCTGTGTACTCAGTGACTTCGCCAGTAGGGTGGAGCTCCACAGCAAATCTACCAAGGTGATTAAATACATCTTGTTAAAACAAGTTCATTTCAGAAACTATTATTTGTTGGTGTTTCAGAAAATGTTGCTTACTTGCTGTCTCCAGTGAAGGGGAAGTAGGGGGTGGTCTCTTGAGAAGAAGCATCAATGTACTGCAGAGCGGTGCAGTATTTCATTCCAGCGAAGAAAGGAGTGCACTCACTCACATCAACCTTGTCCATCACTGTTGGGGGGATGGTCATAACCTCTGATCCAGTCACGGCCACCAGGGTGTTTCTAAAATTTAAATGGAGAAAAATTTTAACCTGAATTTGGCTATTTTCTTAAATTTAAACATGGCAAAAATGATGACACATAGTAACAACTGTTGTACTTAAGATACACACAACATGGATGCACTTTCTTCAATGTTCCCTTGTGAAACATCATGGGACACTTTGTACTTCAGGTTAGCTAGATTAACAGCTGCATTTCAACCAATGTTGCAGAGAAACTATTACTTGTATAATATTTGAAAGCTCTATGGCTTACGTCATTTTGATGAGCTTTGTGGGATTCACTGGTGCAGGGATGGTCAGCTTGACTGAGTCATGTTCCATGGAGATCTTGGCACTGATTCCACTCTCGTGGAAAATGTTGGTGTGCATCACTAATCCAGAGTCAACATATTCAGGGATGTGGGATCCAACCTGAGTTACAAACTCAATGCCAGCAGAGGGCATGAATGCAACTTCACTCTGCGTGGAAAAAACAGGACAAATATGAATGCTCGTGTTGATGCTGTGAAATTTAAAATATTTGTGTAAGATTTAAGCACATTTAGGGATTTTTACCATGTCACGAGCAATGTGAAGTCCACCCTTGATACCAGGAGTGAAGGTACCAGACAGTGCAATCCTCAGAGGCACACCAGTTAAAGTGGGCAGGAAGAATTCATTGTCCATGAAGATGTAGTGGGCAAAGATTGTATTGTCCGTCTTGGTCATCAAAGCCTTCATTAGCTGTAGCAAATAAAAATACACAGGACATTTAAATCATAAACTGTTTATAAAACATGGAATTGTTTAAATGCTCTTTAAAATAAGAACACAAAAATTCTAACACTTCCTTACATCACCAGGGAACATCTTCATCATGCTGTCGATCATCATTGTAGCAGAGTAGGCCATCTCCTGAATTTCGTTGGTCTTCAGATATCCCAGCTCATTTCCCAGAAGTCTCATGTAAACCATGGCCTCAGGAGACTGAGCAGACTTCAGTTCGCCCACCAGTTTGTTCAGGTTGCTTCCGATCTGTCTCACAAAGTCCTGGGTGGCCTGTGCATATATTACCAAATTAATAACTCACCTAAAAACACATTTGCTTCATACAAAAAAAGTTTCTTTGATTACCTGTCTCTTCATCCTGTCCTTCTTCAGAGCAGGCATTATAGTCTGCATAATCTCACTGACTTTCAATGGCATGTTTTCAGATACAAAGAACATTGTCTTCATGGCAGTGTCAGGGAAGAATCCATTCTGTCCAAACAGGGCTTCAACTGTTGGCTCAAATCCTTGGCCCTCCATACCAAACTGTAAAGGTGACACATTTATAACACTTACTATCACAACTAGACACAACTTGTCACGATTCAAAATGTATGATGGCACAACATATTTACCTCAATCATGTCCATATCATAGCCAAAGGCCTTGAGAGTCATCTCAAGCATGACTTCCTTGGGCAGATAGCTAGTACCCTCAAAGATCATGTTTCCTTCCACAGATCCCAACTTGTAGTTGCGAGAGAACTTGGTGGGGTCCATAGTGGCTCCAATCTCATTACCCTGCAGGGCATCACGGATCTTCTGTCTCAGCCTGTGGTAAAGAAAAATACATTTTACAATTAAACCAATTATGGTGATCAAATCAGGGGACATAAAAACAGACATTTAAACTTAAAGCTGCAGATATTTTTGCTTACTCATGGGTCTCAGGCTCAGTTGAGGACAAAATGTTGGTGATGTAGGAGATGACAAAGCTCTTGGCTTGTTGGTCTTGTTCAAGGGGCAGAGCATCCGCCAGCTGAGCCAATTCACTTGGCTGGGGGTTCTTCATAAGTACCAGATACGCAGCCACACGCTTTTGCAAGGGGGTGGTACCGTCCAGAACGACCTGCATGAGAATCTCTCTACCCTGTGACAACGAGGGTTCAACATGATTAGAATCAGTCATGCAGAAACAATTATTCTAATGAGCTATAAAACCAAGAAATCAATTTGTCTTGCCTCCTCAAGGACGGGAATCAGCCTGAACGCTTGGATGGCAGCCTGCTGCACAGCCAGAGAAGCCTCAGGTTTGTTCACACACTGGATCACAGCGGCTCTCAGTGCAGGACTAGCAGCAGACATGGCTGGAGCCATATTTCCAATAACCTATAATCAAAAGTAAAGTGATCATTATCTTCACTGGACTGGATCAAATTCATGCAAAGTATTAGTCAGTGCTTCCATTGCTCTTAATCACGTCACACATCCTTGAAGAAACTTGGTTAGACACTTACCCTCAAATACATGAAAGTGGTCTCCTGGTCACCGGAGCAGTCGCCCAAGTGAGAAGCCATGAACTCAGCCACAGAGTAAATCTCAGGCGTCAGTTTTCCTTCAGCCTTGTAAAACCTGTTGAAGAGAGAATATGAAAAGAAATATTTTTTGAGTTTGTTTTATTTAACACTCAGGATGGAAACATCAGCTAAAACATTATTCAGTCATTCCTTTACTGAGTATAACTCATGGTAAACATCACTCACCTCTTGACGATATTGCTCAGGGCATACAGGATGGGCTTGCTGGTCTTGTATTTGGCCATCTCGAGCATGTCATTGATCAGGAGGGCAGAGGGATTGGACACAAGTCCCAGAGCAAACACAGCAGCATCAACCTCGACTGCAGAGCTGTCGAAGGTCCTGAGGATCTGCATGATGGCACTGCTGCACTCAGGGGTTCCACACTGGGCCAGAACCTGGTAGGTCAGGACAGGGGACACTTCAAGAGCCTCGGGAATGGCGGGACTCAGGGTCTCGGCCTTCATTCCACGGACCATGGTGACAAGCTTGTGGAAGAGGTGGGCCCTCCTCTCACCCTCGGCCTCGGGCAGATTGGTCAGTTCTCTCAGGAGGTTCAGACCTGCATCTTTATCCTGGACAGCACTCTTGTCCTGGACAGCTTCCATGTGAAGACCCTTGGCAACTTCACCTGTGATACACAAGAAACGTGGCGAAACTGAGTTACATCTAAGGATCCTTTTCAAACAGCTATAAATCCAAACAATACAAGTCAAACAATGGAGCTTACTGTGATCGAAGACCCTGTCGTTGTGAGGAGTAACCTCAACCAGAGTGAGTTCTTGCTTTCCAACATTGGTAACTCCATATTCTCCCCTGTAGGAAGAACATATATCCTTAAATATGCCACTCAAGTCATATGAGACAGATCAGTACATAAACCCTTATGAAGGAGCATCTAGTATATGACTTCTCTTACTTGTGTGAGAAGGGAATGAGGATGTGCCTCTCAGTGCAGGATCCAGAGGTCATGTGTTTGTTCTCATTGTCGAACTTGTAGTTGCAGGTCTGGGAGCTTCTGACCAGCTGAGAAAGAGGGTAGTGCTGAAAGACAGAAAACATAATGACGTTAGCATCGTGGAATATTGGAGATTTATGAAGTTGATTGTTCTAATTGTCATTTTTGAATTACAACAACAACACCGTGCTTCTTGTTTTTCCACATCATTGTGGCTAAAGACAACCATTAGTTTTACACCTAATTTACTTCTCTCAAGCAAATCTGTGATTTTTGATTAGAGATATTCTAGGTCAGTAAAGGTGGTTGACAGTTTGTCATGAAGCAGCTTTTTTCACCATGTTTCCACTTACCATGCCAGAGATCAGTGCCAGCGGGCTGGTGTGCTCTCTCACTGGGAGAAACTCTTCACATTTGGACAGATCCCTGTTCAAGGTGATGTCAGTTGCAATGTCCTCTCTTGCGTTGACCGTAGAATGGGTCTTGCACATGCCGTGGATTGTGGGCTGTTAGTAAGAGATAAAGATGATTAGAAGCAAAGTTTGTGTTTAATGTACTATAAAAAGCTATATAATACTTTTTGGTGAATACCATAAAGTATAGATAACTTGGTGTTAAACTGTGATATTAAAATATTTCTCATGATGCATATTAGAGGGCATTTTTTTGTAAATGAATTTACCATAATCTTATTCTTGTCTTCTTCCACCAGAGGAACAGCCAGAGCAGAGATGATTCCTCTCTTGATGTTCAGGATGGTTAAAGTCTCACCTTCCTCGGGGTACAGTTTCACATCGTACACACCCTCAACCACAACCTTCAGTGGGTATCTGAAAGAAAACATAGCGTATTTAAATGTAATTATTTGTGCAATAGCTCCAGAAATACCTAAAGTTGGGCGATAAAATGTAAACTGGACATTGGGGATTTTCATGGAGTCACGTACTTCTCCATCTCAGCAGCAAAGGCGTCGGAGCCGGCGGCGGGTCTGAACACGAGGTTTCCCTCTGTGTCCATGTCAGCCACCTCACTCAGCATACAGCCAGTGGTGCGGACGATGTAACTGCAAGTCTGAGGCACTTCGATTTGAACCTGTGGGAGAAGGTAAATGTTTTATTTCTCTTTGTCTTTGGGAATTATTTTCTTAAAGAGGATGATTGTGAAAATTGTTTCTCGTACCATGCAAGAGCCTTTGGGTCCGTTCTTCAGAGTGGAAGCTCCGTTGATGGCGTTCAAAGATTCTGCTTCATAGCGATATTCATACTTGTGCAGGGTCTTGTACCTTGTGGCCACTGGATAAGAAAATCAACAATTACAAGGAAGAAGAGGTGTTTTATGGAAAGTATGTATTATTATAAATGTGAAGACTGGATGTCCACTCAAAAGCACAAAAGTAAAAATCTTGATATCTTAAGCAGTCTTGAATAACTTACACAGGCAGGTTGGAACATCTTCTTCAACGTCTTGGGCAACTATTCAGGAAATAAGTTGGACAATGTAGGGTTTTAGTAATTTCAATGCAATTGAAGATCTCTGAATGTCAAATTAAATAAATAAATTAAATTATTACATTTTATTTAGCTGATGCTTTTATCTATAGCGACTTAAAATAAGTGCGTTCAGCCATGAGGGTACAAACCCAGAACAACAAGAATCAAGAAAATACAATTATCTTAAATGATATGAAATCAAATACACTAGAGTTACAAATGTCCTAGGTCATAATATTATTTCATGGCACATAAGGATAATGGTTTTAACATTTGGTCATTTTAAAGAAAGTCATTAATAATAATGCATTGTATTTACACAGCACTTTTCATTTGTAAAATGCTGCTAAAAGTATTTTACGATAAAATAAAAGACATGAAATGACATAGATCTATAAGAATAAAAATAAAGACTTAGGATAAAAATAAAACTAGCAGAATGTATAAAAAGGAAAAAATAAATAGCATAAAGAAGAATATAAAATGTAATTAAAATCAAGATCAAAGAAATAAGTTCTTTCATAATTTCTCAACTAACTTTTAAAGATTTGTAAAAAGACGAATTTTACAATGTATTTTTTAGGAAATATCTGATTAAATAATTTACAGGACAAAAGTTCAAAAGAAAAACTTGTAAAACAGAGGATTCTATACTCACAAGCCAAAGCAGATGTGCTGAGGAGCAGCAGAAGACAGAGCTTTGAATCCCCCATGTTGGGTTTGGTTAAGCTCTCTCCTTGGGTCTGGCGAGTACTCAGATGAGACTGAATCCTAAGCCTCAGCTCAGGGCTTTTATACCCACGGCCGGGCTCTGTCAGAGCACTGAGAGGCACAGACAACGGTTTGAACGCTCAAAGTCCACCCCAGCCTCCTGTGTGGAGGGACAAAGGGAAAAGGTTAGAAAGGATCCTCATATCTCGGGCTTGCAAAAGTGATCATTTGTGGTCAATCTGTGAAATGTCTCCTTTTTGCACCATCACAGGTTTTAGACAAACAGAACTCTGGAAGAGATATTTGAATTGATAAGCACATTAAAGCTCAGTCTTATCAGATACTTATGGTTTTATGATACTTTATTACTTGTAATTTAGATATCTCATTTGTATAACAATAATTGTATTTTCTGCAATTTACTGCTATTCGTTGTTAATATTCATGTGACAAGAAGTGATAGACTGTAGAAGCTTGTCTTGACTTTTTGTCTTTTCACTGTAAATCTGGGCCAACTTACATGTCCCAGTGTTTGAAATGTTCACAACCAGGCAGACGTTAATCTTTTGTGAACAAGTCAATCAATGAATTTGACGAGCCAACAGCAGCAGCGTGAATTCGGTCACTCAAAGGCGCTGATTAGTGAACCCTGAGTGATCAAGGCTTGCTCAAAATACAAAGTCCCTCAAGATTTGAAAAAGATGATAAACTTATCAGCTGCTTTATCCCTTGATGATATTAACATCCCCCCCCACCCACCCCACCCCAGCCCCTCAACCCCCCCCCCCCCCCCAAACAGAAGCAAAGACAAAGATATCTTCAGGCAACAGTTCCTCTGTGTCCTATAAAGTTTGAGTAGTTCTTTTATTTACTTGTAACTTCAAGAGGCACAGTTCGCATTGATGACGTCAGTTTCCCTCTGCAGTGACGCTTGTGCTCAATTCTACTTTTATTTTATATCTGAGCAAATTTATTAGACACATCGCTGCAGATATTGTAGCTAGAGTCGCACATTTGTATGAGAATGTGTGTAATACTTGTAGTTACAAATAAACGTAGTTGTAGTACTTACAGTGTAGGACCTTCTACTGGAGTCAGATACGTGCTGTTCTGCTTCCACTGCCAAAAGCCAAAATGACAACAGCAAAAACATTTACCAAACTTTGACATGGTTCTGATGATGGACTTTGAACCACAACGATTTGAAGGTTGCTGCTTTTCAAATTGGGTCTGCAGTTTGTTTTTGGGGCAAGCACAGAATAAATAAACAAGGTGTAGATGGATTGATTCAGGTCTTTTACTTGTTAGGATTTAGTCAAATACTGCATATAACCATGGAATGTGTGAGAGCACATACAGTTTTTTGTATTACTTCTTTATGTCCTTCTGTTCTTTTTTAAGCAAATCACGTTTCTAGCTCTGCACGTTGCGTAATCGCCTGTTGCAATATATCCCCCATCAGCACCCTTGTAGAAATCGGTCAGATACTGACAGTGTTTGCACTGACATGAACAAAGTTAAAGTCCAAAGGGAGCTTATGCTTCTGAACACTTTGTATCTTCATTTACTTTTTTTCACAATCTCCCCCAGAATTATTAAATCTTTGGTAACTTTTGTATTAATGAAGATGTTTTTTCTCTTCTGCTGAAATGACCCTGTCGGTTTGTAAATTCTGATATAAGCTGTGGGTGCAGAGGCCTCTGTTTGGTTTGTCTCTCCAGGCCTTGGTGCAGTTGAGCAGCATTCAGGCAGGATCAGAGCGTCATGCTCTCTGCGATCAGGGTAGATGATAGTGTGTGAGAATCAAAGGTGCTGAAACTCGCACACGCTTGGATATTTTAATCATGCAGTACATGCTGCGTAACACAGATTCTGTCTTATTCAGAAAGTTCTGCAGTGCAACCACCAGGAGATCCACTGTAAGTCTTGATTTGTTGTGTACTGGAAAGGCAGTGTAATGTATAGAGGTTCGGTTGTGTTTAAAGTCAGTCACTAAATACAGAATTACATGTATATATTGCTCCTGTCAGTATTATCAACGTATATATCCTTTAAATTCATTTAAACCGGATTTAAAATTTCAAAAATTTGCAGCACATCCGAGCACATCGCTGTTATCAGATCATTCATTGGTAAGGATGATTGCTGTAAAGTGATTGTGTGGCCACCTCTGTGTTTGACAGCAATTTTTTCCTTTGTGTATCATTTTCTACTCATTTGTGTTGTGACGTTGCACTACAGCTGATGAGTTGTGTGCTTTTTCACTGGGGATTGGAAAGATATAGATCCCCTTCTTTTTCTCTCACAAGCTTCTGAAGTATTTGCAATGTCTGCAGAGGAAAAATAAAATCAGCAGGGTAGTGGGTGGAAGAAATGTAACTGGTACATGGTGAGTTTACAAGTTTATAAGAAATAAAGCATGACCCTGCTGGTCCACCTGATGAGGCTGAGGAGAATGATCCCAAACTCTGTGAACCCACGGCTGTGGACATGAGCTGTCCCTCTGCAGGGCTAGTCTGGGCACACTTTCCCAATCAGTAGATCAGTGTAAAGGTCAGCTGTTTAATACACTGAGATTTTTTACTCAATATGTCGACTGAAAAGGACATGGAGCCGACGGATCGTGCATTATCAAACTGCATGATCAAACTGCATGATCACGTGCACAGGACAATTGGCAAGAGATAGAGCAGTGCATACATTACACCATCTATGGTTAGCTCATGTGTAATCACTGATTACCTGTTGATCACGTTGAGCCCTACAGTATGGACTGTTGTGCTGCAGTTTGCCAAATCAGCAAAGATTTATTTTACCAGGTAAGTCATTAGGAACCATGTACATTTACAGTGACAGCCTAGATCTCATCAGCAGCTTTGTCCGTTAAAAATCATGAGGTAACACATTTACATTAAGTAGCAGAAATTCAAAGTTTTGATAGGTATCGAAGGTATTGAATTAATAAATCTATTAATATATCTGTGGCTGGCTCTTGGTGCTGATGGTTTTCAATTACTCAGTTTCTAGGGCGAACGTCAATTTTTTCAAGTATTGTAAATAAAAATGCTCGTCCCCTAACGAACCTGCCAAATAAACACTTTACAATTGTATTAATTATATTTGTAATGCTTATTTTATGGGGATATATACAATACATAGATACTTACACAGCAATAATCCAATGCAATCTATCACAGCTTTTGTATCAGGCTAATTTCCAATACCCATCCCTGAAGATATCAGAAATATGATTTACCTGCACCTCTTTGTAATTATTCTCATTCAAAAAATGTGTCATTGTTTGTCAATGTATTTGATCTGATGCATTAGTTTGCTGAACAGTCATTCTTCATCCGTACACATCTAGGAAAGCCTAACTTTTGAGTACAGCTACTTAAAAAACGAACCAAATTTATTCAGTTCGAAAAGTATCACATTATTATTTATTATTAAATATTAAATATTCTCGAATAAATGCATTCAATTAATATAGATTTTCTGGATCCCTGCCTGCTGCCTGCAGTCTTTAAGGTGCAAAGACATTGGAAAGGACGTTTCCTTCAAAGAAGGCTACAAACACAGTAGGAAGGACATGTCATCACCTCATCTGTCCATATCTTTCTGTACTATCACTATCACTTAATGCTGGATCTTACAAGATCATAACTCCAATATTTCTATGAATATTGTCAATCGTAATTATAGCTAAATGTATCATATGTTAATTTGCTTTGACGTCACAATTCTTGATCTAAATGTGAACAAAAGTATTATTTAGTATAATTGAAATTACAGTATACCCATTTTAAGTGTATTGTTAGGATACATCAGGATACTGACTCTTAATAATAAACCTTGAATTATAATCTGTGTATTTGGTTGTATATAAGTTGCTTTATATTGGACAGATCTAAAACCCATTATTGCCTATTGTAGCCTACAGATTTTTTTATTTGCTCTTCAAATTTTGGTTACTGTAACTTTCATTATGGAAACTTCTAGTCTTCAAGCCCATTTTACATAAACTGACAGGTCTTAATACCAGTGCAATAACTTCTAGAAGACAGATGCATATGTCTATTTTGCATTATGTGTAAGATTGAGTATGCAAAATACTTAGTGTACACTCATGCATTGAATATGTACACTGGATTTTATTACCATAAAGAAATACTGTAGCTGTAATGCAGTTTTGAAATACATTTACCCACAGTTTACTGACCTATTAGCCAATCTGGTTGAGTAAACATTGGCTGAAAGTCCAGACACAATGAAGTCAGGCACAGGGTATCACTGTGTCATAAACCCTCAGTCACTCAGTGTCATATTCTTCTTCAACTTTATCAGGAACCAACCGATGGAACTTTAGACCCAGACTTATAAAAGCTTCGCTGACAGTCACTGTATGAAGTTTATCACGTACTGTACAGCACACGCAGTACATGCATGTATACGTGTACTGTGTGTCCTGTACATTGACTAAAGATTCACATATGCAGGAATCCCTGTAGAGCAAAAAATACAGATATTCAAACATTGAGAAACTCAGGATTTAGGAATTAAATTTCCAAGCAACCAAGCAGCCAAATGTTTGTGAAAAATATTTAAATAAATTAAAGACAAATGTAACTTTTGGTCGATTTATTTGGATAGTTTCTGCCTCACAGAATCTTATAATGCACAAGTAAGGATATATTTGTTTTTTTTTGGGGGGGGTGGGGGGGGGCTGCAGGATGTTTTGTAACCATCGAGCAAACACAAAGCTGAGAAATTTTCCATTAGAAAACAGACATTTACATCACGTATCCGATATTTAAAGTTATCATATCAGAAAAGCAATCAAATTGACAAATTGTTTTGTTGAAGACTCACAGGTTCTAATGCAAAGAACTTTCTTATTCAGTTCTGTAAACTCAAATGTGCAAATCATCCTCTCTGGTATCAAGAGTAAATGTAATTTTCTGACCAACCCTTATAACAAAAGCGGTAATATGACATAACATGGATTTATGATGCAGTCAGTGTTTTACTAAACATAAATCATCTGTAATCTGATAAACTACGAGATACTCTGGATCTTTATCCAAGTATTGTAGATTACAGAATAGGCAGAAACGCCACTGATTCATTCACAAGATATTTCATACACCGTATACATACTCAAGGTATTGGAGATATGCATTTGCTCAAAATCATACTTCATCTAGAGACTTCTAGGAAAGTCTAATTAGCATAATCACACACGGGACACTAAAAGGTGAAGCAGTGTAAATATGATAAGCGAGCGGCGGGCTGAGTGCACATGGAACTTATCAGGAGTCTGTCTCAGCATGTGTACATGGATGTACCGTCTGCAGCCTTATCGTGTCCTATCGACTGTAGCATGTACAGATTTCAATCGCACATGGTCACAGCCATTGCCCCACATAACACTGACATACGTCACAGTGTGAATGTACAATGTAAAGATTTTATTCATTCATGTCACTCTTTAATCTGTGAGAATATCCATGTTTTTCTTTGGAGTTTTGAATTTAAAAGTTGCAGTGTCTTAGATTTAGGGGAAAAGGATTTATGTTCAGAAATTGAACCTAAAATAATCGTAGTGATGATTCACTGTGTTGTTTTTTTACTAATTTATTTTCAACTTAAAATGATCCTGATACATTATTGTATAAATAAATTCTTTGAACACAGACCAAACGCATCATCACTTCTTAGGTAGAATTGCTGAGTTTTCTGTTAACACATCCACCAGATCTCATTTCTTATCACCTGAATTACAGTGAAATCTACATTTTTTGCTTTGATTTGGTCCACACCAACTCAACCGGGGAATTTCTGATTATCTAGCTGTTCCTCTATATTCACTAGCTGGTTAACTTTGCAGTTTGGCTCTGAAATGGCAACATAACCATGAAAACCAAAACCATGAAGTTATGGGCCATTAAACCGACACGGTCTGAAATGCTCCACCGAGCCGAGGGATGATAATTCAGTAGGTACTTTGAGCCCCTTTAACACTAGATCCATATAACTATTCATGGAAGTAAATTTGTAAGTTGATAGAAGTCCCCACAAATTACCAAAGGGATGGTGGTGGACAATTTACCTCTGAATGTCCAGAGAATGGACACTTAGATGGGGAAGTCTCACAAGTACCTGGTGTACATTGAAAATTAGTTTAAAGGGCATGTTATTATCCCTCACTAGGACCTTGGTTTCAGTGCAACGTGTTCCCCAAATATTGACAGAGGACGAGTCTATGGGGGGGGGAGCATTGCCCCTCACTCTGCATAATGTAAAGACAGACAGATCAATACTCGAGGAGTGTGTGCTGCGTTCACAGCTGCTTGGATGAAACATACATGTGCCATGGATGGAGGAAAGAGGGTCAACAAGGTTTATAAACATATATCTTGCATACAACAGTGAGCTATTAAAGTAATTCACAGATAAAATTTTTTTATTTTAAACATACATGTAGAAGAGACAGTGAATCCTCAAGCCATCTGTGGATGGCACACATACTCCCACATTAGTGAAATGTCGAACCCTGATGGGTAGCACACAACTTATCTAACCTTGGACGGATGGAGGTTGTCAGGCAGAGGGTCATATCAGCCTCACAATATGTTGGATGCATGTTAGTGTGTATTTAAAGACATTTAAATTTGAAAAAAAAATTGGTTAGAAAATAAATCAAGTACCTCGGGGTCTTGTTCGCGAGTGAGGGTACTATGGAGCGTGAGATTGGCCGGAGAATCGGAGCAGCGGGGGCGGTATTGCGTTCGCTTTACCGCACCGTTGTAACGAAAAGAGAGCTGAGCCGCAAGGCAAAGCTCTCGATCTACCGGTCGATCGTCGTTCCTATCCTCACCTATGGTCATGAGGGCTGGGTGATGACCGAAAGGACGAGATCGCGGGTACAAGCGGCCGAGATGAGTTTTCTCAGAAGGGTGGCTGGCGTCTCCCTTAGGGATAGGGTGAGAAGCTCAGCCATCCGTGAGGAACTCGGATTAGAGCCGCTGCTCCTTTACTTAGAAAGGAGTCAGCTGAGGTGGTTCGGGCATCTGGTAAGGATGCCCACTGGGCGCCTTCCTTGGGAGGTGTTTCAGGCACGTCCAGTGGGGAGGAGACCTCGGGGAAGACCCAGGACTAGGTGGAGAGATTATATCTCAACACTGGCCTGGGAACGCCTCGGGATCCCCCCGTCAGAGTTGGTCAATGTGGCCCGGGAAAGGGAAGTCTGGGGTCCCCTGCTTGAGCTGCTCCCCCCGCGACCAGACCCCGGATAAGCGGATGAAAATGAGATGAGATGAGAGATGAATAAATCAAAAATTATAAAAAATTATAAAAAATTGTCTAATCAACCAAACATTTAGGGACCCCCTGGTGAAGACCTCTGGTTTAAACTGTAATCAAAACCATTTAATACTTTGGAAATGTGCATATTTTTTTTAAGAAAATAATTTTAGATTTTAGAATGAGAAGTGTGTGTGTGTGTGTATGTGTAGTCTGTGTGAATCTCTGGTGTTTATATATTAGTATGTGCTCGAACATACATGTAACTCTAAATCACATGTGCTTATGTAGCAGTGGCATGTTGTAATCTGCTCTCAGAAAGAGCAGTAAATGACACAACATGGCTCATCGAAACACAAACACAGGATTCTCTGCAGCAATTGGCTGGAGGCAGACTGTGCCCCTGTGACAACAGGCCCGTGTGAGCCCTTATATTGCAGCCAGCAGTCATGGGATCGAGCTGCAGCAGGAGGAGCAGGCTGAAGGGCTGTTTGCGACCTCTTGTGGTTCATTGTGTTTCTGCAGGACGACAGAAAAGTTGAACCTCTGCTTGGTTGCAGTTTTCTTTTAGACCTACAGTCTGTTTTTGGGCTTCTTTGATTAAACCAATGTTGCTCTCTCACTCAACTTCTTCTTCTGTTTTTGAGTAGAGCATCGACGCGATGCCTACGCTGCAGATACATGTGAACTGCGCAGTGTAGATAGAGTGTGTGTTGATTTATGAAATTTGTCCCCTTGAGGTCCACTTACTGTCGCTTTTGGGACTTACAGCCACACCTTGTGCAAAATGATCAGCTGTCGTGGAGACCGCTTCGAGGCAATATTGGAGGGTTTCAATATTTAATCAATTTTATGGAAGAATTCTCCACTTATCTTATCATTCTGTGCAAGTAATTGTGGAAATATCTAACAACCGACATTTAGCAGGGAACCACAGGTCGTCCACTAGCTGCAAGTGTTAGTGATTCGATTCCCCGGCTTTTGACAGAGGAGCTCTTCTTAGAAAAACACTGTATGGATGTGACCTGTATTGTCCAGCACTTACTTCTAGAGATTTCAACTGCAATCTCGAAGGAAACTTTTGAACGAGAGCAATGGAAAGTGACCCTTGAGTTTCCCTTAGGGGTCAACTGCACCTCCCAATCTCCATCTGAGAAGAAAGGTTTTAAAAGAAGATAGCATGTGACCCTTGACAGCTTTTACTTGCTTCTCGTAAAAGATGGTACAAAGTGTCTTTTATCAGCTACGTTTAGTAGTTTGTGGAAAATGGAAAATGTACAGTATACCACAGTACTTTTATAAAGGAGTCCCACTGATGCTTTTTATCTGTATGACGCAGCAACAGGCCCGTGTCAGTGTTGAGTTGCAAGTTGACAAAAGCAACAAAGGCAACCTCAGAGTGCTTTGTCACCGCCACGCACCCCCTCCTCCCCTCCTCGTCTGCATTGTACTCACTCTTAGGTGGAGATAAACACTCCATGTGCTTATAGGAACAGGTGTCGGGCTTCAGGAAGACACGCGCACACACACACACACACACACACACACGCACACACACACACACACTCACACACACACAGGGTTAATTATTTATCCACTCGCCCAAATGCTGACATACACACCGCCCTCCCTGCAGTGTCACTTTAGCCAACATAAGAGAAGTTAGTGTGACAGGTGCTGACGGACGAGTGCTCATCTTCAGGGAGAGGAGCCGTGGTGGGAAAATAGAGGAAAATGGGTTCTAGCCTGATTGTGTAACAGCAGTGCTCTCTAGTGCAGCTTGTCCCACGACATTAAAGGGAGTCCTGGGATGGATTAAATATCTTAGGGTTGTTTTCAGGTTCAAATTTAAGACATCGTACATGAATGAGGTCTCAACAAGGAAACCTTTTTCTCAAATATTCCTGTGCTGGTATTTGAAGCTTGATGTGTTTGCATTGATTTGACGTATGTTGGCATCCCAATAATATAAATATGCAATTTAAGCAGCTCTTTATAGCATAATGAAGTAAATACTGTATTTTGCACTATAATTGCCTTTGTTTTATCTCGAATTTTATGAAGAATAGCTGTTATTTGAAATGAATAATGCATCATCGAGTATCAAAACTCTCCCTCAAAGGTGAACAGTTTAATTTCAGTTAAATCGAAGGGGAAACATACTTTCTCCAATATTCCTGTGCTGGTTTATAACGAGTTATGTGTTTGTGTTTATGTTATGTATCTACATAATAGAAATGTGCAATTAAAGCAGCTATTTATAATAAACTGTCATACATATTGTGTGCTATTTTATTATTTCTGTGCTTTATTCAAGATTAAATAAAGCATTGTTGTTGATTTTTTAAGTACTTAACGCATGATAACCTGTTTGTTTGATGCAGTCGGTGAATGCATCATCTAGAATTAAGAATATCCCTTGAATGTGAACAGTTTATTTTAGATATTGTATCAAACAAGAAAACAGATCTTCCTGTGCTGGTTTATGAAGAGTGATGTTTTTTTGTTTTTTTTCATTTCTTGTATCCTTGGAGCATCATATTAATAGAACTGTGCCAGTAAAGTCTTTATTTACAGGATACTATAGTACACGGTGTATTTTATTGTATAACTGAATTGTTTTATCAAAAATATTTAATGTAGAATGAGTTAATTAATGCATGATAACGTGTATGTTTGGTGCAGTCGGTGAATGTGTCGTCTGGTATCAAGATTTTCCCTCAAATGTGAACAGTTTATTTTAGATATGGAGCTAATAATAGTCCCCAGTGATCATTTTCCACAGGACGCTGCTGCGACTGTTCCTACGATGGAAGCGGCGAGTGTGGACGGAACCATTCGGCGCGCAGGGGGGTGGGGCTCACACACAAAACGTCACTTACAAGCGGGTAAATCAGTATAAAACCCTCTTTAAATCCCGGTCACTTTTGTTTCCGTCGCTAGTTGGCGCTCTTTGGTTGTTTGGATGCGAGCTCACGCTTCCACGAGTCAAAATAACAAGTGTAGACGCTTTGAAACACGGAGTCAAACCCCTTTGGTTCAGACTTGGAGGAGTCGGATGAAAACCGAGCTGTGTGCCACATCTTCCACTGATGATAAAAACCTTCAGGCAGAGAACTGGAGGCTGCAGCGACCGAACCACAGGCTTTCTGTTTAAACCACACACACACAGCGTTCACACCTTTGCGATAAAACCCACACGTGTTCGTTTCCCGGCTCGTGACGTGTCAGACATCTTGGACCATCCTGGAGTTCGAGCTGGAGCAGCAGGAGGAGGTGAGAAGTTCAGACTGTGAAGTTTGGAGGGAGGAGAAGTGGACTTTCCCTTCAACGAGCTGATTTTCCCTTCAACGAGGTGAGTTCACATGACTTTGAATTCAAATAGAAATGATACTTTAAAAAAGTGTTCTCCAGTTAATGTCCCCAGGAGAGAGGAGGCTGAGGAAGGGCTACACCCATAAGGACGAGCCTACTTCTCACACACTGTAAACACAGGCTGAGGAAACACTGTATACATCATCATCACACTATTCAGATTTTCCTTCATCGACATTGTAGTGATCTAAAAGTGACCGATGATGCTGTGGGAGGGGATTTGTCGAGTCGTGATCCAGATTTGAAACTAATTCAATTCTTCTGAATGAATCCAGCTCAGATGATGATGATTTTTATTTACTCTTTCCTAAAAGAAAGGACTCTGAATTACTCAAGGATTTGTAGAATGAGCATTTATGTTCTTGTAATCACAATATGATGCCTAATAATAATAATAATAATTATAAACTGTATTTATGTCACATTTCTCACAAATACAGTTGTAAAATGCTTTAAAAGTTCAATAAAAGAAAAGCTGTTTGAAGATCACACGACATAAGACAATATTATAAATATACGAATTTAAATCATATTGCTTATACAATGTTAATACAGTCAATAAACTAATATTTAGTTTTAAAGATAAGATAAGACTATATATGATGTAGTAAATTAACTTGTGATGGGACCCTTCAAACTTTGTTAATGCCAGTCATCTAATTTAAACAAACACACTGCAGTGTTGGGGCTTTTTAATAATTAATAATCATGTCAAATTTAAGTCAAATTTTAATAGACCCACTTCTAATGGGGGGGAACACATCCAACAAACTCGGTGCTATAATAAAAAACAAGTTGTAAATGCTTCAGTTGTAAACAAGAGTGACATCTAGAATACGAAGTAGCAGATTGTGTGCACTTCACAATATCAAGTGTGATGCTGAACAGAAGGAGAAAAATCACTGTTGTGAGATCAAGCAGCATTTTAAACACGCACATGAAAAATGCAGTTGTTTCCTCTGGAGTCTTGATAAACCTGCTGCCCTGTTCTCGCCCCAGATTGACGGTTGCATCGCCTCCCTCTCATAAACCTTAGTGCTATCCTGTTGCCTTGGCTACTGGCGTGTCAGGGGACTTCATCCTGATCCAGTGCACGATGTTCTCTGACACCAGTTCAGAGAAACTGCGTTGCGAAGCGAGGAATAACTGAAGAGCTCATTTTTCTGTGTCTGCTCCTCGAACGCCGGCCCCCGACTCCTCACCCACCTGATGCCTCCGCCTGGTCACTCCGGCCGTGCACGGAGGCTGCAGCCAGTGAGTGCTCTCTGCTCGGCCACAGCTCGGCAGGCTGCACGCACCGTGGGAAGTCTCCTGTCGTTCTGTGCAGCCGACCTCCTCAGTTTGTCTTATTTTACATTTCATTCAAAAGAGGCACAACACGGACACGGTGAAAAGAGTTTTCTGTCTTGTTGACACGGCGTTGAGGATGGGAGATGATCTGTGACTCTGACGTCTCCGTGACATCATGACACGTAGAGTCAGATCTATAGTGGGGTTGGTTATGCTCATCACAAACAAACTCTATTATTGTTATTTTATTATTTCTTAGGATTATTTTGACAGTTGGTTCTGTCTTACGTAAATCACAATGTCCAGGAGTACAAGGGGACATATTGTCTAGAATCCAAAAATATTTGATTTACAATCTTAGAAAAAACAATTACTTATATAATTCATTCATTACATTTATTTGCAAAGTAAATGACTAGTTACGACATTTGGGTTTAAACTTTGACACAAGTGGTCTCACTAAATCACCAACTGACACACAGCTCTCTCAGCTGTGTGTCGTGTTTTGTTGATGTCCCTCTCAGGGTTTTTTTACAGCTTGACTCCCCCCCCTCACCACGCCTCATGTGCATTTGTGTGCTTGTATGCATCCAAACACACATACACACACACACACACACAGACACACACACCCTTCACCTCTCCTTTCCAGACTTTAGTCTTTGGAATTCTGTCTTTGCCGTACACAAAGTAATGAGCATCTGGGAAAAGAAGAAAGGCTTTCTTTGTTATGACAAGCCATTACCCAGGAAATGAGGTGGGCCTGAGAATGGCAAACAGCAGTGAAAGTGGCCTGTTCATGGGTTTACACAGTCCCCATCGAAGCTTTTGGGGAGGGGGATGCACGGGGATGCTTGGTCTCATTGGACGAGCATGAGCCCAGTGGAAAAACTGGAAATGGGGGGACAAGCAGAGAGGCTGTTGCTGTGGAATCAGGGGGAATCGCAAACTCTGAATGGCAGCTTAGAGGGGCTGTTGTGTATCAAGCGACGTGCTCCATACTGTGCAGCTTGTGAACTTCTCTGGCAACTTTCTGTGCGAGTCAAGGCAGCGTGAGCGCTCGGTTCTCTCAGCAGAGGAGGGAGGTCACGGGGACGTCAGAGCAGCGACTCCGAGTTATTTCTGACCACATCGCAAAAAAGTGCAGCAACTTAAAATCCACCAGAATAGGCCAGAGACGGGCTCCAGCTGTGAAAACACATAAAACATCCTGTGAACTCTCAAATGCAGCTATGTGTGCGTACGCGCTGTGGCTTGTGACTACTTTTTACAAGCACAAATGGAAAAAACTTAACGCTAATGACCCTGTATACTCAGTGAGACGTGATTTAAAACAACCAATCCGGCTGTTTTCTTGCAGCAATGTGTCATATGGGATTAGTGAGTAATTTACATCTAAGAATAAGTTTGATCAAATGCTTCAAAGTGGTCTGATGTTCTCCCTGTTTTCCTTAAAGACAGCATTACAATAATACAGCCTCAATTGCATCACTCGTTTTATTTGTGGGAGGCTACTTTAGCTTTAGGGTTTAATGAGCATATTTCAGCGCTCACTCCTTCTCCTTTTAGTAATAAACTCTTTTTTTAGCCTGGAATCTTCTGGAGTATTTTTTTTTTGTGTGGCTTCGTGTGTTAGAGGGAATAAGTAGCAACGCCCATATTTGTACGTCTGCTCCAGCTCAGCCTGCACAGAGCTGTCCTGGAAAAGTCCATGTGAGCGTGGAGGCTGAGGGGGTGCTGTCGCTTCCTCATCCTGTTGCACGCGGGAGCGGAAGGACTCCGGTCGTGCCTGCAGGGCGGCGTGTGATTTATCCCACTGCCAAGTGAAAACCCAGTCAGCAGACAATTATATTACACTGTCACGTTGAGCCTTCCTTTTGTTCTCATGGGTCCTGCTCTGTGTCAGTCAGAGGTTTGTTAGATACTACGGCAAAACCACAAAATCCTACAATGTGAGATTTGCTCTTTTTACAGCTATAATCATTTGTACGAATCTATTTTTAGCCCTGCTTACGACATTGATGTGAACATGTTTGTTGGTTAATTCTTCCACTTTGATTCTGTATTTCATGGTGATGATGAATCCCACTGACTTCGCAGATCAAGTTAAATATTTCAACATCTACTTGTGGGATTTGAAGTGCAAGTTACAATAAGACAGTATAAAAAGCCTAATAACTTATATGCCACTTTAAAAACACAGTATTTATCCAGTATAAAACATAGTATAACCCCAAAAGACAGTAGAGAGAGACAATATATCTACAATACAACTATGGAGTCATCACTCAATACCCACACTCCCTGGTGTCTACAGATGCATTTACAACATGCACTGATAGACTGTCTGATAAGTATCAGGTGTGATTTGACGATGAACACATTGTTCATATGTTTTTACTCTTGAAAAAGGTGCTGGGCTGAAACACCAGATGTAAAATATAATTCATGCATGATGGAGCTGGAGAATTCAACATGTTTATTAATCTTTTCCAGCCACACTGTACTGGTATCAAAGCTAATCACCACCACCACTGTGTTGTGGACCAGTAATATTTTCAGCCACATGCTGCACACAGGGTTCCAGCCGTTCTTTGTTCAGGGCTTCTCTCTGCGGTGGTGGGGGGGTGCAGTCATGGATGACCTGAACATCCCACCAGTAACATCTGGATCTCTGTTCAGAGAGGTTGACACTGTCGTGCTGCCAGAGTTTACAGGTCCTTTCGCTTATTCAGAGCTTTAGAGCTGTTTCACACCAGAAACAAAATGTTAAAAAAGGAACATAATTGTAATGTAAATCTAACTATTAAGATCAGAACACATGCTTATAGGTTATATACATACTGGAGGAAAGCATTTGCATTAATATGTGAGACACAACATACAAATTGTAATAATGAGAAATCTAATGAGGACATAAAACACCCCTTAAAATGAAGCCAAAGCAACTATATATCGCCACCTGGTGGCTAACTGTAGTATAGGTCATAGGATAGATCCCTGCATTCTCCATGATAGTGTATGGGACATGACCAAACTAAAAGGTAAACGTTCTAGTTAATAGATGCAATTAAAACAGTGTGAAGTTTAACGATTGGCCGCTGAGACTTACTGATGATTGGTTGAGCACGTGTATCGACACCACAGCTCCAGACACCATACTGTGTTCATTTGTTCTGGTCTGTCTTCAGCTGGTGATTGGATGATGAGGGCCGACACTTGATGAAGAAGTATGATGATCCACTTTAGATCTTCCAACATAAACTTGTGCTTCTTGGCTCTGACTCTATCCTAGTGATGTAGGATTTTAAGAGGATGACCTTAGATGATTGTGCATCATAACTCAGCGGAAACACAAAGTTCATAATGTGTTAGTTGTTATATTTAGTTGAATAAAGTTGTGTTCATTCACTGGTATTTTATCGGAACTTCTACAGGACTGAAGTAGAGAAACGTTTCTAATATCTTTTCCTCCACATGTGTATTTAGAGTTGACATTTCTGTTTGATATGGAAACTTGTGCAGCCTGATATATGAGTGAGTGGAAAGGTCTGAGGTTACACCGCGATCCACAGTGAAGTGTGAGAAATGAACTGCAGTAATGTATAATGCGTCTGGTTTGCCCAGATTTGTTTTTGGCTGTTTCTCAAACCCGCGTCTCACGTTACTCTCCAGGAAATTACACCGCTGCAACAATTATAAGACGGGAGCATCAGTGTGTAGAAAAAGACCTCATTGAGATTCACGCTTTGTTCTACTCTAGATAGGATTGCTCCGGTGCCAATAACGCGATGGGAGAGATGGGATTTCAATAATTGAAAGAAAGAGAACATGGGGATAATACATCTCCCTCCCTCTCTCCCGTAAATTCATTATCGGTAACTCCGAGCAGTGGAGGTGTAGTTCACAGGGATTATTATGTAATTGAACTGCTGGTATTAGAAAAGCGGCTCACATAGTATAGCTGCAAATAGTTTTTCTTTCTGTGTGTCATACTTTTTTCCGTTCTTTCTTCCTCCCTGCCCCCGCACATCCCTTCTCTTTCTCTCTGTCCCTCCCACTCCCACTTTGCCAGATACGTGTGGTGAAAGATCAGCTCAGGTTTTGGTCCATTTCTTACCTAAGATCTACAAAAACAAAGGATTGCTGTCATTTGCTACTTTTCATGTTTTACTTCAGTGATTCATCTAAATATCGTTATGGGTTATTTTTTTCTCGAACCTAATGAAAGACAGATTTTAGTTGGTAAATAATAAAATGTTTGCGGTTGTTTGTGAGGATAAGATTGTTTGTTTTTATTTGTCCTTACGTAGAACTCTGGTAAAATTGTGTCTTTGTATATTTTGTCTTTAGGGACAAATAACATCCGCTAGGTTTTGGAAATAAACTCAGCAATGCAAACACACACACACGCACACACACACACACACACACACACACACACGTTAGTTTCATGGTTATTTCCCAGCCGCATACGCTTCTCTATTAAGGTTGCAGAATAGGTCATAGCTCATGCCTCCTCCATGTTATTGGATGGGACATGAACCAAATGAAAAGAATCGAAGCACCTGTGTCTGATAAATTTTCTCAAAGATGGTTTCTCTAATTTAAAATAGCTCTTATCACACTGACGTATTTGAAACAGACGCGTCGTCCATCTTTATATAAAATCGACGATCATGACTCTGTTGTGTTTTCATTGGAAAGAGGCTCAGTTCCTCTCTTCAAACCCCAACCTGATGTAACCTGAACCCTAAAAATCAGGTCAGAACTCTCAAAAGGCAACAATAGGGTTGTTGTGCGCGTGTTCAAATTGAAAACACGCACACATACATAATTCCCCTGCAGGTGTCGTAGCCTCTTTACCTGCTAGCACATGTTTGCCTCTGCTTCATCAGTGGCCTGGATGCACAAAGCTGCCCGTCTAATAGTTATTATGCTGTTACAGCTTTAGTGTGGCTGCGCTGGGTTTATGCGTCCTCATATCCCCGGTCATGAATGACCCTGCATACATGAATAAACCCAATTCTGCAGGATATAACCATGGAAACAGCATTGAGACTAACCACAGACACCAAAGGTGAATAGGCCCAGGTGATTTGTGTGTGTTTGCGTTGGTATTTTTTAAGCCGTCTTTTGTGTTTCTCTTTTACCCCACCTGCTTGGAATCAATTACAGTGTGCATTTTATTGTGGGAACTGTGGTGGAGTTGAATATCTGGCCGCCTCAGTATCAACACACAGCATTAGCCTGACCTTTCAGAAAGTGGCTTTATTGATAATTACAAGGCCCCAGGACACTTGTCTCTGCGCCTTGCCACGAAGGGTTGATAAATTATGGCTGTGCCAGAGGATTAATAAAGTGGCCAAGGAAACCAGACCTCCTGCCACACACACATACAGTGACACACACACAATATCGTTATAATCATATCTTTTCTTCCTCTCCATTGCCTCATATGTCCATTTTTGTCGTTTCTCAGAAGCGCCTTCAGCAGATGTTTCCTGAGAAAAACATTGCAGCAAACTGAGGGGGAAATATTGAACCTATGAATCATTGATGATTTTCACACAAGGATATTAATGAGGGTTGTTGGTCTCCTGCAGGAGCGGAGGAAGCCGAGCAGCCGTCGACGTGGAGAGTGAGAGCACAGAGGGAGTGAAAGGAGAAGGTAGAGACGCCAACCGACCCATCCGCCTGCCGAGAGAGCTAGAGCGAGCTGTGACATGGGGAAACAGAACAGCAAGCTGAGGCCCGAGGTCCTGAACGACCTGAGGGAAAACACAGAGTTCACCGACCACGAGCTGCAGGAGTGGTACCGCGGCTTCCTCAAGGACTGTCCCACCGGCCATCTCACCGTGGAGGAGTTCAAGAAGATTTACGCCAACTTCTTCCCCTACGGCGACGCCTCCAAGTTCGCCGAGCACGTCTTCCGCACGTTTGACACCAACGGCGATGCCACCATCGACTTCAGGGAGTTCATCATCGCTCTGAGCGTGACGTCTCGTGGCGGGCTGGAGCAGAAGCTGCGCTGGGCCTTCAGCATGTACGACCTGGACGGGAACGGATACATAAGTCGAGCAGAGATGCTGGAGATAGTTCAGGTGAGGATGGGAACCGAATGAGCAGCTTTTCATGGATGTGCTCTATATTATTCCATCATAATCGGCTTCCTCTCATCTAAATGTGTTATTAATATAGGCTTTAATCTTAGTTAATGCTAATTTACATGGTAGTTATGTCAATTCAAATACTTTTATTTAAATTACAATTTTCCCTTAGATGGAAGCCAGAAGTAAACGTAGATATCTAATCACATTTCTCTCTCTCAGCACAGTTTAAGCTGAGTTTACATAAATTAAGTATCAAATATAATTTATTTAAAACTAAATATAATGTGATGTTTCACTTGCAGTCATTATATTTCATGATAAATATTGATCAAATTTCAACTTCATTATAATATTAATATCATAAAATTATGACTTAATATTACCACTTTATTCACATGATATATTATGACATAATTATCATAATATTACCAATTTATTATCATAATATTACAACTTTATTATCATAATATTAAAACTTTATTGTCATTGTATTAAGAATGTATATTCTATATTATATTATATTCATAAAATCATGACTTTATTATTGTTATCTTATGACCTTATTCTTTATTTATTCTTTCCATGAGGATGGCCCTAATTCTCTGTTCTATTAATTCCTACTCAGGCTGCATCTTACAGTTATTTTCATTATCAATTTAGCTGACTCTACTTTCTTGACTGGTAGATGTGGTCGGTGTGGAAACACAGTCAACATCTGTTTGTGTCTCGATTATGAGTCCGAACCCCTGAAGACACTGAGTTCAGAACAAGCAGCAGATCCCCTCTCCTCCAATCTCAGCAGGTGGAGATGGTCATTGTTTTGTTTTTTTCAGTCATATGCAAAACACACTTTAGTTTCCTGTGTGAAGAATAATCTCCAGGTCTGAATTCATAAGATATTTTCACCTGGCGCCACAAATGCAGGCCGCCCTTTCTCTTTCCTTATCACCGGGGCTATATTTACTCTTCCAATATGGTGAGCTGAGCAGCCTGCAGGGCCATATCAATATTGGCTCAGTCCGCTGTGTTTGTGGATACAAATGAACATGGAAAAAAAAAGCCCTGGAGAGAGAATTGAGCAGCGAGTGCAACAGCAGCAGTAATTTTTCATCCGTGACGCCTGAGAGCTTCACACAGATGACAAAGACAAATTATTATTATTTCTTAATGTCGTTTGTAGGCGATTTACAAGATGGTGTCGTCAGTGATGAAGATGCCTGAGGATGAGTCGACACCAGAGAAGAGGACAGATAAGATCTTCAGACAGATGGACATTGATAATGATGGTAAGATCCGTGTTCACTTAAATTTTTCATCTGAATGTTTTTAAGGAGAAACATCCTAAAGAGATGTCCTTGAATCATGTCCCGCGTCTCCCTGTCCTGAATGTATTGGACTTGTCAGGGTTCGATATCTAGAGCATGAGGCAGTACAGGATGTTTTGAAGCGGGAGGTTCAGAAAGTCTGAAGGTCAGATCGGTGTCTGTGGCTCAGGTTTAATAACATCACATGGTTCCATAGAGTCACTTAACCTCCATTTCTGATGCAACTTTAACAGATGCTGACCGACAGAAAAACAGAAAGAGCAAACTTACACACATTTTTCAGTTATATTAGATTTATCTTCAGTTGCTGAGAAATTTTACTTGCAAAATAAAACAAGTCATGTATAGAATATTAAAATAGTCCAATAGATCAATATCAAAATAATCAATGTCACAACTCAAGTGTAGCACATTTCATAGTAGTACCTACTAAAAGATTAAATATGTTTTAATACCACTGCAGTTATAAAATGCCCTTTAATAAATTATTTATTGAAATATTTAGATGCAAAAAAAGTGTTATAATAGAGGCAATAATTGTGTTTTGTTTCATTTCATTGATTTCATAGTCCTACCAAGCTACCGACTTTTTAAAAATATTCCTAGAACCACTTTTCAGTGTTGACATCAGTAAACATCATTACATCAGATTCTTAAAATAGCCAACTTTAAGGAATGTGCTGCTCAGTTGTTACTTTTCATGTGTTTATCAGTTCACTGAAATAAATTGTGAAACAGATTTCATGGCTCACTGACACCCCCTGCTGGTTGATGTGACTGAACAGGTATGAATGACTGAACAAAAAGGTTGACGTCAGCTTATTATAACTTAAGAAATGTGTAGTTTTTTGGAGAAGCACTGGTTATATTTTTGTTGTTTGAGCTGAAAATGAAAATCTGGGTTTAAGAGGGGGGGGGGGGGGGGGGGGGGCTCGCCTCATGATTCATCCCCTGGTCCAATTTCCACTTGACTGAGATCTTTCTTTATTCCTTTCGGCCTCTGCTCCACAGGTAGACTGTCGCTGGAGGAGTTTATCAAAGGTGCCAAGAGCGACCCGTCCATCGTCAGACTGCTGCAGTCCGATCAGGGAGCCTCTCGTCAGTTCTGAGGGCAGAGACATTACCGCCCACGCATGCTCTCTCCAACACACACACATCATTCCAGCTTCGTGCTGCTCGGCTGTCACCACACAACCCTTTCAGTTTATCTACACTCCACTGTCTTAATGTTTACATGAACGGATAATTCATTTTTTAAAGTTTTTTTCCCTCTGTGGACGTTGAACTTGCTCGAGTCTGTGTATAAGCTTCTCCCCCCTCTCCTTTGCCTTGCTGTGCCATATATATTTATACTGACTGGATTATATGCTGGCGAGTATAATGAGTCCCGTGATGTTACATGAAGGAGAAAACTAATTACGTCAGTTGGTATAATTTGATTGAATCGGTTGTTCAGGATATCGACAAGTGGCCGTTCTGAACGAGCTCTATATGCCTTTGGTATTTGCATGTGCTCAGTGATACGTGTGTGTTCTGATATTGTAACAGTTTACGTGAATAAGGAAGCCCGTGATTGTTTTTATTCCTTTTTATTTTTGTAACAAAAACGTCATTTTGTTTTCACACAATTGAAATAAAGTCGTGTAAGAAAAATATACACAAGCAGTCCCACAGTGTTCCCTTGTCCGGGACAGACATGGGGCCAAACCCACTAAGATTCTCAACGCTCACTGATTTAAAAAGAGAAAGAAAAAAAAAGGTATATTTAGAAAACACCCGATTGGACATTGAAGTGTTAATCTGACAAGTAGACATCCGAGAAAAGGTCCTTGAAGATGGCGGAAGAAGGGACAATGTTTGACACTTGAATAACTGAGATTCCAGATTCAGAACTTCGTCACTCCTCCTCTCAGAGGGCGGCGGTCGCATAAATACGCAGCTTCTTCTGTTCAGCAGGTTCAAGAGTTCACTTCAGGGACATGACAACTTCACCCCCCCTCATCTGCTTCCTGTCCCCGTGTGACCGACAAAGATGACGTAGAGAAACTGCAGGTGTCTCTCATGTGTCTTTTCTGGAGTATTTCAGTAACTGGGCGACCTCGTCCACAGGAGAGGGGGGGGGGGGGACGTCGTGCAGGACCCAACCAGACCAGATCAGATCCAACCAAGCCAGTCAGGATCAGATCCCGCCCCGTTTTGGACTCATAACTCAATTTTCTCAAAGACGTCATCGAGTTCTATGTCACTGAGGTCGTAGTCCTCTTCCACAGGAAGCTGAAGATGATGAAGAGTGTAAAGTTAAGACAGTTAGTTAATCTGATCTGTTTGCAGATACTTAACGCAACAGTTTTAGATCATTTGTACTTTTAACAGAATTCCTGTATGACTCTTGCTGAAGTGAGACACCGGCTGCAGAGCGACTTCTCATTTCGCGCTGCTCTAAATGAAACCACGAGGCCGCCACGATTCTCCCACTCACCTGTCCGTCTTTGCCGTCCCAGGGTTCAACAGCGTGAATCTTGGGCATGACGCCCCCTCCCAGTGTGGCGGTGGAGCCACGGCCCACAGAGAGCTCCCTGAGGAGAGCAAGAAACCAGTGAACTTCATCATTCAGATGTGTTTTACTTGACAAGTTCTGACAACAGCGCCCCCTACCTGAGGAACTCATGAATGCCAGTCTCACTGAAGGAGCCCCTCAGCAGAGCAAACTTCATCTTGCGTGTGTTGATGGCGGCCATGGCGGGGTAGCCAAATCCGCCAATACCCAGAGAGGCCTCCAGGTCCATCTGAGCTCCTGCCTCAGTCCACAGCCAGCTGACAAAGGATCAGTCATTAGAATGATGATAGTAATAGTAATAATAATAATCATAAAAATAATCCATGCTCATCCATACCCCCACATCTTCTTCTTGTACTTGTCAGCCATCTTAACCATCACCTCCAGATAACTGTTTCTACCATCTGCACCTGTAGAGACACAAGGAACGTGGATGGTGAGTGATTCAGGAATTAAACAAAGGGTCTTGAGTCTCATTTGTGTTTTCTTTCTACTTGGTATAATTTGTCATATTCCTGAAGTATTGACAATGTCCTCAGAGTCGGGGGTGTGTCTTGTCTCACCTGTGTCCAGGATGTGAGGCAGGACGGCAATTATACACAACTGACTGTCCTCACACGTCTTCTTCAAGAGGTCTTCACCGAGAATCTGAAACCAGAATTAACAATAAAGAACCTCACATATACAAGAAGACACACATATCTCAAGCTGAAAAAATGCTGCCATACACATAATTTGTCATCTGTACTTCATGTCCTAACTCCAGACTCCTCCCCTCATCTTAATGTTCTGGACATTTTTCTGCTGTTGTGAACGTGTCTGACAATCTCATCTCTCTTCATATGTGAAAGGCAAAGTTTGGAAAAAATCCAGAGCCAATTGTCCAGACAGGTTTCTGGAGTTCATGCCAGAAAAGGACTTAAGCCTGGTGCTTGACCTGCTTTGTGATCTGTAAACCTTCACACGTACATCCAACAACACAATCACTGCACTGCACTGACCTCCAGCGTCTCAGGAGGAGGAGCGTTGTCAGAGAACAGATCCAAGGCTCTCTCGATGATCTCGCCACGGGTGCGGCCTCCTTGGAAGTCCTCGGGCTCCTCGCCTTTGCGGAAAATCTTGATGGTGGGAAATCCACGGATCTACACACACAAACACACATTTCTTAATTTCTGGCTGTAGATGGCTCCATATTGAAAGTTAATTAGGAATTAAGTAGAGGAAAGATATATTTTAATGATTCTATTTAACCTGATATGTCTTTTAATGGAAGGACTTCAGCTGTAGTATTAAAAATCGGTTATATAACTAATAAAAGTCTTTAAAGACTTTTCTGTGGATCATTAACTTTGTGCTCTTCTTTTATGTGACTGCCACATAAAAGAAGCTGTAGCTACAGTCCCAGTGTCAGACCTAAGAGCTGCAGCAGAAAGTAAAGATGAAGTTGAAGAGTAAAGCTAAACTGAAGATTAGTTAAAAAATACACATTAAGTAATTAAAAACCTGTGTTTATATCCAGGAAACTAGTAAAACATGAAGAATTCTTAACCAGTTTGTTGGATTTGTAACAGCGGCAGCTCTTCTGGTTCATGGAAGCCGGGGATCATGGGTAATATCAACCGTTGAGTTGTGTTTCAATTCACTGACAGTTCCCTGTCAGATCTCCAGTAAACACATTGACTTGTTTTTTTTGTCCAAATGAAAACCACTTAATAGATCGGACCCAGAATTTATCAACACATGGGGCTGCAGAGGGCTGTGTTACTGAGTGAACGCTGCATAGGGTTTCTTCAAGTTTAGTTAAATTGCTTAGCAAATGTTTTACTTCCATCTTGCAGTGCTATTCTAGTTAATTTGCATCTACAAGTACAGAAGTTAGTATCTGAATCGTGTTTCCATGTTCCACATTATTTCTTCTCTTACTCACCCCGTAGCGGCCGGACACAGCCTGGTGAACAGTCGCATCCATGGCTCCGAGGCGAACTCTGCCCTTGGTCTGCTCCTTCACAGCTGTGGCTGCAGCCGCCCACTCAGGCTCCAGGCTGTCAACAACAGAAGGCAGTGATGGTTGAGAAAAACGGAGGATGATGCAGTGCACTCAGAGTTCAATTCCTCAATATGAGGTTGGCAGAGGAAAGCCGGACAAATCCAATGAATTTGGAAACCAACAGCTCTGACGTCTGAACAGTTTCAATAGGGATTACTTCCTGCTGAAAGAATATTCACTGAGGACTGCATGGATAATCTGCAGAGCTTGTATTGGTTTCCAAAAAGAAAAAAACTGTGATTTAGTCTTTCAAACATCACATTTCAGGGTTTAGAGCAGCAAACCTCTGCTGTACTGTGATTTGTTGATGTGAACTGTGTCGGGAACCAAACTTACTTCTTGCAGTGTCCACACCAGGGGGCGAAGAACTCCACCAGCCACACATCATCAGAATCCAGCACCAACTTGTCAAAGTTGTCGTCGGTAAGCTCCACTACGTCCTCCTTCCTGCCTCCGCCGCCGCCGCCACCACCACCCTGCTAGGAGGCAGTTAAGCGTGACTTAACCAGCTTCACAGTTTCAAACAGCTGCAATGTTAAGCTACTGCAAGGTGCACTGCTGGATCTACCTGTTTGCTGTAGCCAGAGCTGCCGGATTTGCCGCTCAGCCGATCTTTCACCAGACTCCGCAAAGAGTTCATGGCGCTGTCCACGATGGCCTGGCTACTGCGTCCACCTGAAGGGAGAGGGAGAGAGAGAGAGAGAGAGAGAGAGAGAGAGAGAGAGAGAGAGAGAGAGAGGAGTTCAGTCACTGCTACCAAAAACATAATTTCATTATAGAACCCAAACGTCTGCCTCACACAGACTTAGAGTTTCCAAAATGACAATTAAAAAAAATGAAGGAGAGGTTGCATGGCGTCCGTCTGTACCTTGGTACTCGTCTGGCTTGTTCTTATTGGCTCCAAAGATCTTGATGGTGGGGAACCCTTTGACTCCGTACTGGCCGCCCAGCGACTTGTGCTGATCTGCGTCCACGGCACCGATCTTCACAATTCCCTGAAAAGTTCCAGGACAAACAGGTTATAGGTCTTTTCACACTCAACTTTTTATTACAGCTAAATATATTGTTGTCTCAATGCCCGTTGTGTAATTTTGACATCAGTTTCACATCTCTTGTGTCTCTTCAGAAACTCTTACAGTGGTTATGAAAGCTAGATTTCTCTGCATCGGAGAATGCATACCTCTGCCAAGGTTAATGCCCTATCTCGCAAAGTAAATGAATTAAAATAAGTTGTCCTGGATATGCTTGTTTATCTGGATCGATTCAAAATGTAATGGGTTCTTTCTCGGGTCATTTCCCAGCGCCCCACATATCATGAAAATATTTCCGGCTTTTTTGAGTCACGCTGCCGACTCTAAGCATTCTTAAATGAAAAACAACATCTTTCAGGGACGTAACGAGTCTGTAGGCCACTTTTATTTTTTTTATTCCTGACTGATTTCAGTGGTACCTTCTTTTATCCAAAAATATAATAACTCAGCCGTCAGAACGCTTGAATTTCAAATATATCAAACTCCTGCTGGAGCAACTGCATCTCTCCCTCCGTGAGTTAAAGCTTTTCATTGGAAACGTCTCCAGCTGACAGAACAGCGAGTCGACAGGTGATAAGACGACGGAGATGATTTGTTTACCTTGAGGGCCGTTGCCACCTTCTTCCAATCCGAAGCAAGAGTCTGACAGTGGCCGCACCTGCAGAGATAAACAAATGAGATGCACAGGTGTGAATGATAATAAATGTAAATCATGAATGAGGGAGATGTTTGTTGCTAATGTGGATTTATAATAGATAAATTCAAAAGATGAGTAAGGACCAGAACGATGAATGCAAATGATAATCGTGTTCATTTTGTCCCAATCTGTACTTTTAACTCCCATTAGTCACAGAACACCAAATGAAATATTAACACACCCACAGAACATTTGACACCTTTTATTTACATACACTTTTGGTATAGAAATCTCCACTGGCTGCTGCTCGTCAAAAAAACCCACAAGTCAAATGTATCAACGTGGTCAAAGTTTGGTTTTCTGCAAGTTTCCAGAAGTTAAAACCTAAATCTGACAGAAAAATGTGCTAAATAAAATCCCACAAGTGGCCGTTTGGCGCTGGGACGCTGAATCAGGTCAGTCAGCCAGTTTGCTACGTGGGTGCAGTTTTTATCTTTGCCACAGCGAGATCAATCCAGTTTTGTTTGTATGTCCCAAAATCACAATTGGCCTCAAAGGGCTCAACGAGGCGTGACATCCTCTGCGATTGACCCTCGACGAGGGTAAGTATAAAACTACAGAGAAAAAAGAAATACATAGAAAACCTCAGATAGAGCTGTGAGGGATCCCTTTTTAAACAAGTCCAACAGAGTACCTTGGTTTATTTCGGTGCCGAGTATTGTGTGGTTTTTATTCCTCGGTCACTCTGAACTGCTCTTGCATGACACTGGAACATGTGAAACCTTTACTCACCCCAAATCAGAGCGGCCTGCTTTGCATACAAATCCCCCCCAAACTAAACACCAACACTCACTGTCAGGTGGCATGAAGCTACAGACGTGTCAGTGCTTGATTGAACCAGAGACACTGACAGTAAGAGTTGTGTGGACTCACCAGGGAGCGTAGAACTCCACCAGCCACAGACTGTCACTCTGGATCACTTCCCTGTTGAAGTTGGAGGGTGTGAGCTCCACCACATCATCACTGGCCGAGTACATGGCCCGGACACACAGCAGCAGGGAGCAGCCCAACACTCCTGCAACACAACATGACAACACACACAGGTTTATCATTAGCAGTGGCTGGTCACATATGTTTAACTTACACACACACACAGCAGCACAACACTCCTTGCAACACAACATGACAACACAAACTGGTTTATCATCAGCATTGTGTGATCACAGATGTTTAATTTACACAGGACTCAACAAACAGGGATCTATTATATCTGACGAGTTGTGATCATTTGTGTAACAGGTGAAGTGTATTCATTGAAAGACAACAGAGGCCTGTGCATCTTCACTAAGCAGCTGCAGCTAACCTCACGCGAGAAACACGCACTGAAACACACGCATCGTTAAATCAATTCACGCATGATTTGGTATAAATAAGAGATAAAAGTACAGGTCGAGTCTCTCACCAAGTAAAAGTGGCCTCATGGTCTCAGCTGCTCTTCTCTCGTCCTCACAAACACTCGCTCCTCGGCGCTCGCTCCGCTGCTAAACTACACGGACAACTCTCACCGTGGCCCGCGCTCATTGGTCCACTGCTGCCGACGCTGCACTGCAGCCAATCAGAGGGCGACGTGTAGTTTCGATACGACCACTGAGAGCGAGGGAGAGAGAGAGGGGGATAAGAGGAGAATAGAGAGACAGAGAGAGAAGATGAGAAGAGAGAGAGACATAGAGAGAGAGAGAGAGAGAAGAGGAGAATAGAGAGACAGAGAGAGAGACAGGGGAGAGAGAAAGAGAGAGAGCACTACGAAGAGGAGTACAAGTGAAATAATAATTATATTAGTATTAATACATTTCATGTGAGACACTTGTTTCGATCAGTGATTTGAATGTGGACAGTCCCTGATGTAGACTGAGGATTATATAGATAAAGATAAACTGTTGATATTAAAGTCACTTCTTACAGCAGCAGATGTGAAAATTGCAAGTATATTGAAATAAAAAAGAACCAGCAAGATTACAGAGAATATGTACACCTTTCCCTATGCTCGAGTAAATAAATAGGTGTTCACACACACACACACACACACACACACACACACACACACACACACACACACATATTTAGATAAATTATAAGTACAGGCAGCTATATATGTACATCTATCAATTTGTAATAATATTCACTTAATTTTAAAGTTTTTTTCAGTCAGGATCACAAAGTTTATTTACTGTGGTGCAGGTTTTTAATTACTAAAGGAAAATGAACAATTGTTTACTATTAAAAAATAGGAAAGTACATGTATTACTCAGTCTATGGTACTACTGCAGTGTGGATGCGTTGCCACTAGATGGAGACACACACCTGTGTGTCAGTTGGTGCAGGACTGATTCGATGCCCATAAAATAAAAGTTGTAAAATAATATTCTGAAAATAAATAAACAATAATGTTATATTTAAAACTAATAGGGAAAATAATAGTTTCCTTTAATTATGAAGAGCATTATTCTACTTTTATCCCCAACTATCACTTTCAAGAGCAACATTATATTGGTTCTGATCTGATAGTCATAGAGAACGTTTTCTCTCTTAGACAAACTGATCCTGGTTCAGTGTGGGTCTACACTTGCAGTGAAAGCCTGTCATACATTCAAAATGGATGACGGATACATGCAGGTCCTGGGTCTGATGATGACAAATTGTTGAAGCAGGTTACCATTGTGTTGCAGCCTTTTTAATATGTTATCTTTACACACACACAACCACAGACACACACAGCACCAGCGGAACACATGAGGTCTGCTTCAAAAATAAAAGCACAGGCTGGATTGGTGGTGCCATGACATGATAGTTATTTACAACAGACCCTAGGCAACTCTGAATTAATCAGGAATTATTACAGCACAGAGAAACAAAAACAATATTAACTAGAGGAGAGACCAGAGAAAACACAGGGCCACGGTACAGGGACACATACAGTACAGCTGTCACAAAACCTTGAGTTAACTCCTGCTGAAGTGAAATTGCAATGCAGTAAACTTATGAAGGAACAAAGTGCAGCCTGTAAATCTGTGTGTGTGTGTGTGTGTGTGTGTGTGTGGAAGAGAGCATGATTTGGAATCAAATTAGTGTATTGGTTGTTGACTGCAAACTTATAATATCAAGCATTTTCATGATAGATTTAGTTCTCGAACGGCAGATTGTGCCCCCTGTGGTTACTATAATACCCCCCGAATTAGATCAGTTCTGTGTAATTCTGATGTAAAGGCAGAGCATATGTGTGGGAGAGATACACTATAGAGAAAACAAATGAAAAAAACAAAACATTAATTATTTTCTCTGTTTATGGTAATCACAAAAAGATAAGTGTTTTACCTTTGGTGTTCAAATACAACACATAAACTAGGGCTACGTTGTAGCACTGAACGGACCCGAGCACACGCAACTCAGGACCTGTCGGTAGAGAGAGTGATCGGGACCTGGCACTTGATGGTCGGCTTGTTGATGATGTTCTTAGCTCTCTTGGCATAGTGCTGATTATCTCGCCGTAATTCACGTCTGCCGGGGAAACGGCTGTGACAGGAAACAACTTTCACAGTGTTATCTTTCAGCTTAACCCTTTGCTACACAACAAGGGTAAAAAGTGATCATGGTAATGGCAATAATTTCTCCTAGTAAATAAGATCAATAAAAGTTTAAATACTATGATTTGTTATACATCCTCTGGTATGTCTGCCTTTTCCAAATTTGATCTGATTAAAGCCTTACGACAAGTTCGTCAATGTAAACATGTCTAAAATGGCCACTAAGCCAAAATGGCGGGGTTCCTGTTTTGTCTAGCATATCTATCCAAGAGATAATTTTGTTTGTTATGTAAAGACATATGGCCCTACCGATTGAAAACAGTATGTAGGAGAAACAACAAATTCCATAGCCACAAGAATGGTACAACACAGGTATACATTGAGACATTGAGGACTAGGGCTCTAATCCTAACCATTTTCTACCCAAGCCTAAACCTAAACCTACTCTTTTATTGACTAAACCTAACTCAAACGCTCTCTCTTCCTAAACCTAACCTTAGACTCTTGCCCTAACCCTAACCACTATGGACCCTTGCCTAAGCCTAACCTCCGAACTAGACTAAATAAGACTGGCCGTGGCCTATTGCCCTAACTCTGCCCATTTTCTACCCAAGCCTAAACCTAGACCTACTCTACTATTGCCTAAACCTAACCCACGTTCTCTCTGCCTAAAACCTAGCCATGGATCCTGGCCCTAACCATAACCAATATGGACCTTTGCCTAAACCTTCTAACTTGAGAACAACAGTGTTTATCTAAGTCCAAATATTCTGTACAACATATTCTCCAAATTACACTAATCAAGAAGAATAAATACACACATATATATATATATATTGATTTACTCACAAGAACAAGAAAGAACCTCACAAAACACAAAGACTATTGAAAAAAAGACAATTCGTGGATGTTACGAAGTAGTAATAACAACATGATGGATCACTTAAAGAATACATGGATGTAGACAACTCAAATAAACACTAAAGAAATAAATAATATGTAATTTTATATGTATGTTAAAACAATCACAGTTTATCTATACGAAATTCGTATTTCAAAGTTCAGTTTAAAAAAATAAAGAAAATTCGTAGACGTCTTGAAGTAGTAATAACAACATGATTTATTACAAAACAATACATGGATGTAGACAACTCAAATAAATCACATGTAATTTGATATGTGAGCTAAAACAATCACAGTTTATCTATACGAAATTCGTATTTCACAATTAAGTTAAAAAAAAAAAAAATCGTAGACGTCTTGAAGTAGTAATAACAACATGATTTATTACAAAACAATACATGGATGTAGACAACTCAAATAAATCACA